>NC_056744.1:494843977-494918977 GCF_019279795.1 Protopterus annectens
AAGTAAGCATGTAATTAAATTCAGTAGGTGATCTGTAATAATAGAAAATAGGATGTTGAAAGAATATGTCTCAATAAGACTTGCTGTACTGATGTACTGCTGAACAGCACATGGCCATAGCATCTGGCTATGTCTGCAGTGACACAGATCACAGCTCAGGCCCCTGACTTACCCCAGGAAAGGGCAGCTGACATATGACAACTACTGGAGTAACTGTCAAACACTTATGACTGTGCCACTGCTAGGCCAGCTACTAGGATGTTGTACATATCCATATGTTACCTGTGAATATAACTGTAATACACATTTGTCTTGTAAATCTAAGAGACCTATACAGAGCATGTGCATAGTAAAGTACTGTTGCAGAAGTGTGTGTTGAACTGCATGTGATATAGTGAGTTCATACCATTGAACTGTACAGTGTTCTGCTGGACAATAAGCACGTGTGCCTGATATCTGTAGTCACTTACACATAGAGTTGTGTTATGGCAGACAAACCATTGGCAAGTCTGTGAACAATGACATCCTAACATAATAGCCTAGTTACAAATGTTGGACATCATCCAGGTTATCACTGTGATGGCAAAGACTATTGTGCAATCAATTTACTTATGTATGTTACAGCAATATTAATAAGGTGTCAATATTGATTTTCCTTTGCCACCCATTTATGTGTGCCATTGTCCAGATGTCCTGCTATGACAGATTGAGAGCTATGACTGAGCAGCAAGACTGTAAATACAGTGTGCCATACTAATATAGAACAGAAATGTATACCAGGTATCACCTCGGCACTTGTATGTATGAGTATGTTCAACTGGAAGGCACAAAACAACTGACATGCATTGCAAGCAGTCAGGTAAATAAGTTGTGCATGTTGTACATGTGTGCAATATCAGTTTCAGTGCATACAGCAGACATAAATGTCTACAGCTACTGGTTGTTGCATTGCCCTGTCACTGATATGGGTACTACAATAAGTGTGATTATCAGGTTGTAGTCGGAGAAGTGCCCATCTGTGTTATGACCCTCTGTCCATGCCTACCACAAACAGCTATATGAACACCTACATACAGTGGATATCAAGAGTGTACACACCCCTGTTGAAATGCCAGGTTTGTGTGCTTTACAAAAATGAGACCACAGAAAATAATTTCAAAACATTTCCCACCTTGAATGTCACCCATAACCTGTACAGATCTATTGAAAAACAAATCTGTGAGGGGAGAAAATAGTTTGTTGACATGTCTCTTGCTGTAAACACATTATTCTGTCTTCTTAGGTACACACATTCCATCAATTAAAGAGACAATGATTAACCCCAAATAATGCTCAACTGTCCTAGTAGGATATGTTTCACATTTACCCAGTTGCCTGCTACAGCCAAAGATATGTTTTGCAGAGAGCTTACAATGCATTGAAGGGATTTCATTGTGGAAAGGTATCAGTCAGAAGAAGAGTAGACAAAGTGTCCACAACATTGGATATACCATGGAATACAGTGCAGATAGTCATCAAACAGTGGAGAAGATATGTGACAACAGTGACACTGCAAAGACCTGGACATCCATCCAAAATGGATGAAATGACAAGATGACAACTGGCCATGGAGGCTGCCAGGGGATCCACAGCAACACTGAAGGAGCTTTAGGAATGCCTGGCAAGTACTGGGTGTGTATCACATGTGACAACAATCTTCTGTATTTCCCATATGTCTGGCTGATGGGGTAGGGGTTGCAAGATGAAAGCCTTTTGTTGCACAAAAAAATGTACAGGGCCGGACAAACATTACCAGACAGTACATCAGGTCACCCAAAAGCATGTTGGACAATGTTATAGTCTGATGAGACCAAGATCGAACCTTTGGCCCACAATTCCAAAAGGAATGTTTGGCCCAAAACAACACTTTGCATCACCAAAAGAACACCATTCCCCCAGTGAAGTATGGTGGTTGCAGCATCATGCTTTGGGGTTGCTTTTCTTAAGCTGGAACTGAACCTTTAGTCAAGGTGGCGGGAATTAGGAACAGTTCCAAATACCAATCATTTTTGTCCCAAAACCTTCAGTCATCTGCTAGAAAGCTGAAGACGATGAGGTATTTTATGTGTCAACATGACCATGACCCCAAGCATACATCCAAATCAACAAAAGATTGGCTTCACCAGATGGAAATTACAGTTTGGGAATGTGCCAGCCAGTGCCAAGACTTACATCCAATAGGAAATCTGTCGGTTAACCTGAATAGGGCTGTGCACAACAGATGCCCTCACAAATTGACATATATGTAGTACTGTTGCAAGGTAGAATGGGCAACTATTGCCAAGTAAAGATGTGCCATGATGATAGACTCTGACCCAAGACAACTGAATGCTGTAATTTTCTCAACGGGTGATTCCACAAAGCATAGGTCTCAACCTCTTCAGAGGCCAATGTGGAACACAGACCCTGGCAATGTGTGACAAACAGTCAAAATGTGTAACACACTTTTTTCGCACTGCGTGAAAATGCACCATTTCTGTGGGGCGTGGTTGAAGTACGCTTTTTGACAAAAGTATTACGTTAGCAAATACTGTACATTTGTTAAGATTCAATAAGACACACGTCGATAAATAGTTAGCAGAAACCATTGATAAAATGCAATATACTCAGTAGAAAATCATTACACAACAATATTCAAGTGCTCTTTACCACCTTCTTTTCCATTTCCTTCATATCTTCTCCCAACCAAAAAAGTTAACTCATCCAGTAAGGGACATGAGAGCAGAAATCTTTAAAATATTGCTGCCATGACAGAATAAGTGAATGTAAATTAATATACACTTTCTGAAATAAAAGCAGTCTATAATTATTTAGTAAATGTAATGCACCACCTTTTCTGCAAAAGTAATGAGTCCAGCTCTCAAAGAATCAGAGACAAATCCAGAAATAATCAGGGGGCACTTAGTATCTTGACACATTGAATGAATAGAGAATGTGAACAGAGAATTGCTCTTATAAATTTAGCAAGTTGCTTAAATAACTGAATTTGTTAACATGTATTTTCCTGAAGGATATGAAGTCTATGTCAGACTTTTAATATTTAGTAATTTGCCAGAAAACCACAAATTGTATGAGCAACAGACCAAAATGCAAGCATCTGGACATTCTGCAAAAATATGTAACTCCAATCTTGTCTGAGACAAAGTTTAATCAGTCCTGCACTCTGCACATTCAGCCACTTACCTCAGCCCAGTAAGGGACAAAGCATCTGCAGCTCCAAGTTCAGCAGTCCACATTCCCCCAAATGCAATCAGGGAGAAAAAAATAAATCATCCCAGCGACAGCAGCACCACCACAACCATCCCAATTCCCAAATCAAGTAAAACGAATTGTAGCCCTTTGCCCTCAGGTTAGTGGCCTGGTGTACAGTCAAAACCATACCTGATGAAATGCACTTCCACAGCAACTCCTGTTCAGCTGGTGCCTCCCTGTCCACTCTCTGTACCCCATCCCTCTTACCCACGATCATAACAAATGAACTGCATGAATGTTCAAACAGTTCAGTAACTACAGGATAGCGAGCATTCAGAAAAAAACAGCCGTAACTCTCAATGTGTTGTTCTTTTCTGCATCCTGCAATATCCTTTTTTAAAGTATTGCAGTGGTGCTAAACTAGTAGTGGCACGCAATTGGCCACATTTTGTGCCTCCCGATTGTCTCCCTTTGCAAGAGGAACATATGCTTGATTGGCTTGTATACTGCAATGCCAATTGGCTTTAATTGCGGCATACAAGCCAGTCAAAAATTGTAAAGTGGAGCTACCACTGTTCAAAGCGGAACTGCAGAACAGTGAGTTAAATCAATCCCAAATGTATTCCACACAATCCGGAGCACTTGGCTACCCAGCCACAAGGGTGTGCACACTCATAGCCAGCTTATTGTACTGATTTTAATTTGCATATGTTTTCCCATAACAGATTATGTTTTCAATTGAATTGTACCAACTATAGTTCACATTAAAGGTGGGAATTGTTTTGAAATGAGTTATTGTGAGTCATATTACAATAGCACAAAGACCAGGCATTGTAACAGGGGTGTGCACACTTTTATATCCACTGTAGCTGTATGGACTCAGCAATACCTGACCTGTAAAACCCGCCTCCGCCAAGGTAGAGTAATCTCCTTTGGTGGACAGCAGTAGTACACCAACCACATAATAGGTTGCTATATTGGCTGTACAGAGCCACATAGGTGCAGACAACACCTTGGAAGCATGTCCAACTTTATTTGAACAAGTGATAGAAGAAGATATGGAACAAGGTAAACGCCCAGTCCAAGCAGCAATAAATATAATAAAAGTGTAACAAAGGATTAGGGCGAAACACAGCTCTAAAAGGTAATAAAATAAAATATCACTTATAAATCTCATCAACCTCCAGTCAGCACAGCTAGTCCAAAAAAGAGATTTACGTCCAAGTTAAAAATCCGTTTCTTTTATTACAGCAGGTACCAGAGTTAGCACTTTCACCTTGCGGTTTCATCAGACTCACTACAAAGTACAAAATCAATGAGTCTTAAATACTAAAAAAGGCGGGAAAAAACAATCAATTAAGCTTGTTAACAGCAAGTTCATTCCTTAGCAACCAACTCAATCAATAAAATCTACTACATACATATTTGCATAAATATTTGCATGGCACAATAGGTTAAAAAACATACTAAAATCAAACTACATATTTATATAATTCTAACTAATATCATGAAAACATTAAGTATAAACTTTATTTAGCTTTCAATCTCCTCATCCTTAAAAAGGTCTGAGAGAGACCTTCATTTAACCCAGGGACCGTGTCTGACCTCAGCTTCAAAATCCAAGCATTCTCTCTACTCTCAGTAATGGCCCAGATATCACCACCTCTACTAGTAACATTTATCTTTTCTACAATCCTAAAACTGAATGTATGTGTGCAATCGGTGTCCATAACATGCTTGGCTAATGCATTGGTGCAATTCTTAATCCTAATATTGTACTGATGTTCCGTACGATCTCTCAAACATCTATTTGTCTTACCAATGTAAAGCGACGAGCAAACAAGGCAGACAGCTAAATAGACAAGGTCTCTGGACATGCAATCACCTCTAACCTTAAAAGTGTATGGGATATGCGTGCTTGGATGTATGAACACTGAATCCTCACAAATAAACTCACAAAAATTGCATTTACCACACTTCATAGTACCATAAAGTATGGTTTCAGGACTATTGGTCACCCTATCACATAGTAGCCTTTTGATATTTTTCTTGTTCTTATACCTAAAACGGGACTATCACCAACTATATCTCTGATGTGTGGGTCCACCATTAATATGTCCCAATGCTTCCTTACCACATCCTTGATACCACCCACATCTTTGGTATAAAACAAAGAAAAAGCAGTGGAACCTTTAGTAATGTCGTTAGTATGTACTCGTGTATCCATACCATGACCCATTTCAGAAAAATAAGGGCAGCTGCTCCAGACCTCAACTCAAGTATATTATCATGTCCTTTCATAATATCGTCCATCTTATAACCTGAGATGCCAACCTCCTATCCAGATCTAGTAAATCCTGATGAAACCCTTGCTCTGTAGGGTTATATCTAGAAGTCCTCATACTTTGTCCCCTAACAATATTGTGGAAGATATGGCCAGGATGCATACTGTGTCTGTGTAAAATAGAATTCTTATGACATGGCTTCCTATACACCCCAGTGTTGATAATACCATTAGGAAGGCTCTACAAAAACATCCAAAAAAGGGAGCCTGGTATAAGAAAACTCATAGCTAAATTTAAGATACTCAGTACAAACATTTAGATCGATGATATAAGAATCCAATTGTTCAACTGACCCTTCCATAACAGGAAGAGGTCATCCACAAAGCCTATAGAAGGAAACATGGGCTAAAAGCTGGGATGTGAGGTCATAAATTCTACCTCCCATTCAGCCATGAACAGGTTAGCGTAGCTATTGGCACCTGGTGCCCATAGCTACATCCAACTGTAGAAAGAACTCCTGCTCAAAGCCAAACACATTGGTATGTAAAACAACATCCAGAAAAGTTAACAAAATACCAATCTTATCAACACTGTATTCTGAGTGGCTACTAAGATGTCGCCTAATGTAATCCAAACCTATTCGGTTAGGAATAACAGTAAATAAGGAATTCACATCCAAGGTAACAAAGAAATAGTCCTGATAATCTGAATCATTCCTCAGATGTTCATATAGATCAACTAGAAACTGCTTGGTATCCCTCAAAATGAACGGGTGGGCATCAACAACAGGTCTCAGAAACTTCTCTAAATACAGGGAAAAAGGCTCGGTCAACCACCCACCTCCTGACACAATGGGTCGAAGTGGTGGATTGACCAGAATTTTGTGAATCTTAGGCAGCCCCTTAATAAAGGGGACCAGGGGATGTGACACCTCCAAAAAAGAGTATAAGGAGTCATCTATCAGACCCTTATTCAACAAATCCTCCAAGACACAATGAATCTTCATGCTGTAGTTAGCTAGAGAATCATAGGAAACACGTTCATAAAACTTACGGTCATCCAACATAATCCTAACAGCATCTAAATATTTACATGTGTCCATCACCACAATTCCTCCTCCCTTGTCAGCTGGCCTCAATGTAATAGAGTAGTCATTCATTAATGTTCTAAGTGCTGCCCTTTCAGCATGTGTTAAATTGTCCTTCCTCCTTTGTTTCACATTACACATCCTGTAAAAATCATCCTCGACCATTTTGCTGAATGCTCCCAACAATGGATGCATAGGGGGGATAAAGATACTCGGTTTCTTAAAACCACTATGAGTATGTCCACAATCATTATTACTATTGAACATCAACTTCAATGATAAATTCCTAACAAATAATTTAAAGTCACGTAAGGACTCTTCAATAGTACTATAAGTGGTAGGGATGAAGGATAACCCTTTAGCTAAAACAGATTCCTCAGCACGGAGAGAACCCTAGAAGAAATGTTAAACACTAAAGAGTCCCCCTCCCTTGCCACATTTTCTTCAAATTCATGTTCATTGGGGCTTCCTCTTTTGCCTCCCCCTGCTCTGAGACCTCACCCTTCCTTCCCTCTGATCTATTCTTATGGGAAAAGGGTGGGACTTATCAAAACGAAAAGATGGCTCAATACCACAAGAAGTGGCAATGGCAGGGGCCTCAGATACAACACCCGGTCTCCTCGTCTTACTCCGCACCACTGGGTCTACAGTGGATGTGACACTGACAGTAACTGAGTTGCTACCGATGGATGCATTAGTAACATTGCCTTCATTCACTTTAGAAACAGTCCTATCAACACTATCAATATGGTTCGCAATACTTTCAGGTCTAACACAATTATTAACAACATTTGGGTTCAAGTCATCAATAACAGTAATACTTCTATCAGTCCCTATCAGACCAACAGAATCTAACATTTGGACTGGGCGTTTACCTTGTTCCATATCTTCTTCTATCATTTTACTACATTGCTGCTTGGATTGGAACAGGGGCATGGCTGACGTTGTAGCTGAACAGGTCGAGTTACCTTATGTAATTAAGGAAGCTGCTGGTGGTAACGCAAGCAGCAACAGTTGTGCTAGCAGATTTTCGAATGTGACTGGACCCAGCAATGGCGTTGCTAACAATACTGTTGGCTTATCTACTGAAAGATTTGTTGAGTGCCTTAGAGAATGTACTAATCCTCTGGCTCTCTACCAGGAACCGGAAGGGTCGCAAGATGATGACGCTGGGTCGATAGACCATGAGGGACTTCGCGTCAGCTTGGAAGCGTTGGAATCGGATTTTATTAAGTTAAAAAAGATGCAGATGCAGAGGCTGCATTTTGATGTATGCATACAACGGCGCATTATACCAAGGGGCTTGCGAGTCCTAAAGATGCCGACTACTGGAACCAGCCACCCGGAGTTGTTATTTCGGTGGCAACAACTAAATATTGAGGTAAGCCTCAATTACATGCGTCTTTTAAATGACTATTATGCTCCGTTAGAGGATGAACTTAGGCAGCATTCAAACTAAACATGAGCAGCTAGTGTCAAGTTTTTCTTTACCAGTCATTGACTGTTATTTGTGTCAAATGTTAGATTCTGTTGGTCAGTTTGAGCGGAGACTTTTGGAACAGAAAAGGCAGAAACTACATAGAGACATTGTCGATTTTCGACGTGGCAACATCTTCACTTGGCCTCGGTTTAACCAGGGACAAGTGATTAATCTACTATTGATCGTGACAGCTCTAATAATGTACAATCAAACATGCGTGAACTTGGGCGTATGGGACAAGGGAACTCCATGGTGATGTGGTTGTTCCTGATATTAACATTGGGACTGATAGAAGTATTACTGTTATTGATGACTTGAACCCAAATGTTGTTAATAATTGTGTTAGACCTGAAAGTATTGCGAACCATATTGATAGTGTTGATAGGACTGTTTCTAAAGTGAATGAAGGCAATGTTACTAATGCATCCATCGGTAGCAACTCAGTTACTGTCAGTGTCACATCCACTGTAGACCCAGTGGTGCGGAGTAAGACGAGGAGACCGGGTGTTGTATCTGAGGCCCCTGCCATTGCCACTTCTTGTGGTATTGAGCCATCTTTTCATTTTGATAAGTCCCACCCTTTTCCCATAAGAATAGATCAGAGGGAAGGAAGGGTGAGGTCTCAGAGCAGGGGGAGGCAAAAGAGGAAGTTGCCTGCCGAAGCCCCAATGAACATGAATTTGAAGAAAATGTGGCAAGGGAGGGGGACTCTTTAGTGTTTAACATTTCCTCTAGGGTTCTTTCCGGTGCTGAGGAATCTGTTTTAGCTAAAGGGTTATCCTTCATCCCTACCACTTATAGTACTATTGAAGAGTCCTTACGTGACTTTAAATTATTTGTTAGGAATTTATCATTGAAGTTGATGTTCAATAGTAATAATGATTGTGGACATACTCATAGTGGTTTTAAGAAACCGAGTATCTTTATCCCCCCTATGCATCCATTGTTGGGAGCATTCAGCAAAATGGTCGAGGATGATTTTTACAGGATGTGTAATGTGAAACAAAGGAGGAAGGACAATTTAACACATGCTGAAAGGGCAGCACTTAGAACATTAATGAATGACTACTCTATTACATTGAGGCCAGCTGACAAGGGAGGAGGAATTGTGGTGATGGACACATGTAAATATTTAGATGCTGTTAGGATTATGTTGGATGACCGTAAGTTTTATGAACGTGTTTCCTATGATTCTCTAGCTAACTACAGCATGAAGATTCATTGTGTCTTGGAGGATTTGTTGAATAAGGGTCTGATAGATGACTCCTTATACTCTTTTTTGGAGGTGTCACATCCCCTGGTCCCCTTTATTAAGGGGCTGCCTAAGATTCACAAAAGTCTGGTCAATCCACCACTTCGACCCATTGTGTCAGGAGGTGGGTGGTTGACCGAGCCTTTTTCCCTGTATTTAGAGAAGTTTCTGAGACCTGTTGTTGATGCCCACCCGTTCATTTTGAGGGATACCAAGCAGTTTCTAGTTGATCTATATGAACATCTGAGGAATGATTCAGATTATCAGGACTATTTCTTTGTTACCTTGGATGTGAATTCCTTATTTACTGTTATTCCTAACCGAATAGGTTTGGATTACATTAGGCGACATCTTAGTAGCCACTCAGAATACAGTGTTGATAAGATTGGTATTTTGTTAACTTTTCTGGATGTTGTTTTACATACCAATGTGTTTGGCTTTGAGCAGGAGTTCTTTCTACAGTTGGATGGCGTAGCTATGGGCACTTCGTGTGCCAATAGCTACGCTAACCTGTTCATGGCTGAATGGGAGGTAGAATTTATGACCTCACATCCCAGCTTTTTAGCCCATGTTTCCTTCTATAGGCTTTGTGGATGACCTCTTCCTGTTATGGAAGGGGTCAGTTGAACAATTGGAATCTTATATCATCGATCTAAATGTTTGTACTGAGTATCTTAAATTTAGCTATGAGTTTTCTTATACCAGGCTCCCTTTTTGGATGTTTTTGTAGAGCCTTCCTAATGGTATTATCAACACTGGGGTGTATAGGAAGCCATGTCATAAGAATTCTATTTTACACAGACACAGTATGCATCCTGGCCATATCTTCCACAATATTGTTAGGGGACAAAGTATGAGGACTTCTAGATATAACCCTACAGAGCAAGGGTTTCATCAGGATTTACTAGATCTGGATAGGAGGTTGGCATCTCGGGGTTATAAGATGGACGATATTATGAAAGGACATGATAATATACTTGAGTTGAGGTCTGGAGCAGCTGCCCTTATTTTTCTGAAATGGGTCATGGTATGGATACACGAGTACATACTAACGACATTACTAAAGGTTCCACTGCTTTTCTTTGTTTTATACCAAAGATGTGGGTGGTATCAAGGATGTGGTAAGGAAGCATTGGGACATATTAATGGTGGACCCACACATCAGAGATATAGTTGGTGATAGTCCCGTTTTAGGTATAAGAACAAGAAAAATATCAAAAGGCTACTATGTGATAGGGTGACCAACAGTCCTGAAACCATACTTTCAGATGGTACTATGAAGTGTGGTAAATGCAATTTTGTGAGTTTATTTGTGAGGATTCAGTGTTCATACATCCAAGCACGCATATCCCATACACTTTTAAGGTTAGAGGTGATTGCATGTCCAGAGACCTTGTCTATTTAGCTGTCTGCCTTGTTTGCTCGTCGTTTACATTGGTAAGACGAATAGATGTTTGAGAGATCGTAATGGAACATCAGTACAATATTAGGATTAAGAATTGCACCAATGCATTAGCCAAGCATGTTATGGACACCGATTGCACACATACATTCAGTTTTAGGATTGTAGAAAAGATAAATGTTACTAGTAGAGGTGGTGATATCTGGGCCATTACTGAGAGTAGAGAGAATGCTTGGATTTTGAAGCTGAGGTCAGACACGGTCCCTGGGTTAAATGCAAGGTCTCTCTCAGACCTTTTTTAAGGATGAGGAGATTGAAAGCTAAATAAAGTTTATACTTAATGTTTTTATGATATTAGTTAGAATTATATAAATATGTAGTTTGATTTTAGTATGTTTTTTAACCTATTGTGCCATGCAAATATTTATGCAAATATGTATGTAGTAGATTTTATTGATTGAGTTGGTTGCTAAGGAATGAACTTGCTGTTAACAAGCTTAATTGATTGTTTTTTCCCGCCTTTTTTAGTATTTAAGACTCATTGATTTTGTACTTTGTAGTGAGTCTGATGAAACCGCAAGGTGAAAGCGCTAACTCTGGTACCTGCTGTAATAAAAGAAACGGATTTTTAACTTGGACGTAAATCTCTTTTTTGGACTAGCTGTGCTGACTGGAGGTTGATGAGATTTATAAGTGATATTTTATTTTATTACCTTTTAGAGCTGTGTTTCGCCCTAATCCTTTGTTACACTTTTATTTGAACAAGGATGTACAAGGTCACAGGTGACTCCCTGTAAGGCTAACTATGAGTACAAATCAGACATATCCACACCGCCAAGGCCAGTCACAAAGGTGTCTCCACATATGTTGTCAGTCTCAGAGGCAACAACACAATTCACTCTGTACTGGTCGTAAATCACACCTCATACACACATGCCATGGCTATAGGCAACCTGCATCAGACAGGTTAGGTGTGAACATCACCCCCTGTCCACCCATCTCCATAGGGGGATATGCACATCAACCACACCCCTCCTCTCATCAACAGTGTACAGGTACATATTGCCTACTGAAAGGCAACAACAGCAAGCTCCATAGGGCCTGATAATATCCCTGTCTGCATCCTACATGAACTCAGCCATGTGCTCACAGTTCCATCACACACTGTAGTCAAACACAGCCTCAGCGCCATCCACACCCCATCCACATGGAAGATGGCCACTGTCATCCCTTTACACAGAAATTAATGGGGAATAGAGGGTTCTGCAATTAACTGCCCATCATTGGGGGAAATATGACACATCACGGCCAGGAGTGCAATGCAAGCTGATATTGGCTGATAGATTAGAGGGGTATGGTGTAGTTGTGAGTGGTGGCAACAAATATCCACTATTGATGTGCAATTTCTGTCCATACTGTTGACAACTGTATGAGGTCCTATGATGTGTTTCCCTGTTTATGTCTTCCAGGTGTTATACAGCATCCTAGGCTTCCACCGTATACAGAGGCTGAGACAGCTATCATAATAGAAACCATCATTCATAACCATGGAGTCATGTTTGACTGTAGTCAACAACATCTGCGGGAGAAGACTGCCCTGTGGAATGACTTAGTCCACAGGGTAAACAATGTTGGCCTGCACACAAGAACCTACGAGCAGGTCCGGCATTGTGCAATTGACCTCATATGCAATGCCCGGCAAAGAGCTGCTGACATAGCCAGGGACTGCTTAGCCACAGGTGGGGGCCAAGCCATGCAGGCCCCACTGACACCCACTGAAGAGCTCCTCACCAACCATAAGGCTCCCACCCCAAGCATTGTGGAGGTGTGTGACACCCATACAACAGATGAGGAGCATGCAGGTAAGGCCTCAGTGCACACTACTAGAGTACTGTAGCATACATAATTGTATCTGTAGAGTATTTACATGCATATGTCAGATAGGATAGCAGTTGTGGACAGGGTTTTGCAATGTACAGAAGTGCACATCTATGGTGATTGGCAGCATATTTTGTATTATTGGGGGTTGTACTGTTAATGTGCAGAAATGCTTCATCCATCCTGTACTAAGGCCTCATATGAGTCTGCTGACAGTACCTCTCTCCCATAATTATTTAGATCCCTCTAGTCTACAAGTGGGACAGCGGCCTGTAGCTGCTGAGTATGGAATTGTTTTGTTGTGGTTTCCCAATACCCCAGGTATGTTAAGGCCATGCTATTTGCCATGCACACAACTGCCACACCCAGCCATATTGCTTGATGTGCATGTTCACTTGTGGTGGTGTTAACTGCAGTGTATCACAGTGGTCACCACAGGGACAAATCTGAAGGGTATGTAACATCCCTGTAGCATACCTCAAAACCTGTCTGGACAGAGACCAACGAAATGGGGGGACAAATGGGCTACGGTAGGGACATGTATGAAACATTAATCCTATACAGTGAATACAACAGTGTACACACCTCTGTTAGGATGCCAAGTGTTTCTGATATATACAATGAGAGACCACAATATTACATTCCAAACCTTTTCCAACCTGTAATGTGACCATAGCATGAACAATTAACTTGTAAAACAGAAAAATATGTTAGGGCACCAAATATAAGATATACAAATCTTACAATACACTGGATGCATATGTGTGCACACCCTCCAAATATCATATTGTGGAAGCAGATTGGGATGTACTGACAACATTCACTCTGCTTGGGTACACACCTGCCATCATGTGCAGGGACTCAATGAGCAGTGTGTTTATGACATTTGCTCAGTTGCCTGTAACAGAAGCAGCCATGGCTTGCACACATATTACAAACCATCAAAGGAATCTCATATTTGAAAAGTATCAGTCAGGGGTAGGGTAGAACAACATTACCACAGCATTGCATATACCATGGAACACAGTGGAGACAGTCATCAAAAGGTGGATTAAATATGGGACAACAGTGCTATTTAAAAGAACCAGATGTCCATCAGATGAAAAGACATGTCGAGAACTGTTCAGGGAAGATGCTAGGAGACATGCAGCAACACTGAGGGAGTTGCAAGAATCTCTAGCAAGTACTAGTTGTGTAGTATGTGTGGCAACAATTGCCCAGATTCTGCATAAGTCTAGCCTATGGGGTAGAGTCAGTAGACGGAAGCATTTACCCACACCAAACACCATCCAGGGCTGTGTACAAGTAGCAAAATATAACATCAAGTCTCACAAAGGCATGTGTTGAAATGTGTAATGGTGTAATGAGAACAAGGTTCAAACTTACAGCCACTATCCCTAAAGCTACATGTGGTGCACAAGCAACACTTCACTTCACCTGAAGATCACCATCCACACATTGAAGCTCGCTGGTGGCAGTGCCCTGCTTTGGGGATGCTGTTCATTAGCTGGAACTAGGCCTGTAGGTACTGTGGATGGAATTATGAACAGTTCCAAATAACACTCACGTGTGGGCCAAAGCTGTTAAGTATCTGCAAGACAGCTGAGGATGGAGAGGGGTTTTAGCTTCCGACATGACAATAACCTGAAGCATATATCCAAAGCACCTAAGAATGGCTTCACCTGAATACAATCAAGGCTACGAATGGGACCAGACAAAGCCCAGACTTAATGCCAATAGTAAACCCCCAATGTAACATCCAACGGCTGTGCACATGAGCTAGCCTTGCACTCTAACAGAGTTGGGGGACCTTTGCAGGGAAGACTGTCCAAATAATGCCAAGTCAAGATGTGTCATGCTGATATACTGCTTCCCAGGAAGAGTGACTGCTGTAGTTCACTTAACAGGTGCTTCATAAAAGCATTCGTTTAAGGGTGTTTACACTTATGCAACCACCATATCATACGCATCTCACTCAGTATATTTCACAACGAACACATTTGTTTGTTTCTCGATTCGATTGCACAGGTCATATGGCACATTTAAGGTGGGTAATGTTTTTGAATGCAGTATTGTGGTCTCATTTTATATAATACAAGAGCCTGGCATGTTAACAGGGGTGTATACTCTTATCATATCCATGTTAAGCTTAGAAGGTTGTTGGTGTAACAGGATTTGTTTGAACATACATTCACTGCTGGTGATGAGGTATGCAAATCAAATGTATGTCACGAATTAGTGACATCAGTCCACATATCATCCCAGTTATGTGCCAGCCAAATACATAGGGGTTGTGAGGAACAGAGCAAACGTATGTGCCAGACATCTACACATTCTTCAATGATTTGTACAGTTGTGAGGTATGGTCTGCAGTAGTTGGCACTCTGTTATACAGGTGAACAGCAATAATGTGTACATGGGTGCAGTGTGTGCTAGAGGAATGGACATCACCTACTAACAGTACTTACACATCCTATAGATGTATATTGTTAGTAATAAGGATTAAGAATGGCTGTAATGCATGATGTTGAGGGCTGTGTGTCATGCATGTCACATTTTGGGTAATGTGAGGTCTGTGTAATAGCTTTGTGCCACCTCACCTGTAAGTGTCTGTGTGTGTGTCTGTGTGCATGTCTGTGTGCGTGTCTATGTGTGTGGCAGCCAACCACAACATACAGGTATTAATTTACATATATTATCTTCCACTCATAGGTGGCGATAGGAGTCAGGGTCCCTCCCACTTGGAAACTGATGTCAGTGTCTCTGCAGACTCTGACAATGATGATAGGCATAGTGAGGCACGGGGGGGGGGTTGTCAGGGGCTGAACCTGTTCCATTGGTTGGCATTCCACTGTTGTCTATCCCATACCCACACACAGTCACAATTCCCACACATACTCCATCAACAGTGGCCATAGATAATGGACAGTTGGCAGGTGGTGGCATGGGACAGGCAAGTGTGATGACTATGGCAAGTGTGTCTGTAGACAACAGCCATAGCCAGATAACATACGAGGTCCCACACAGGCAGATGGACAGGGGTGCTCAAAGGAGGACTGTTTCCCCTCATCCCCCTGTCACAAGTGCCACAGCAGGTGTCACCATTCGCATGTTTTGGAACATCATGGAGGCACAAGCATGTAATGAATGTAACACCAGACAGATTCTCAGGGTCATGAATGAAACTCTTTCTGCTATGCATGACAACTTCCATAATCTTGCTGATGCCCACTGTTATTATGCTGAGGTCATGGACAGATGGTTGGGTGAGATGGTGGCAATCACCGACTGTGGAATGTCTGTGTTAGAGCATGGGGTGGGAGTTGGCCATCAGCAATGTGGATGTAAGTCAGCACCACGAACAGCTGAGGGTCCATGTGGCCATGCAATTTCTCGCTCCTGTAGTGGCAGTACCAGTAGCATGACTGCAAGGGGCTGCTGTCCCCACTACAATGCAGCAGCCCATGGGCACATGGTCCTGGCTGGTCCCAACAGGAATGCGGATCTAGCAGACAACAGTCACCATCGGGAGGTAGTTCTGCATCTGGCCTTGGGCCTGGTGGTGCCAGTGGGTCTCCTGGCAGGCCATGTTCCCATGTCCATGGCCAGAGAAGGTGAACTGTACACCCTTCCATGTACAGTCCACAGCTGTCCAACATACTGCTGTGTGGGGCAGCCACATGGTGTGACTGTGTGCATCCATACACACACACATCACCATCAGAGCCAGGTCACCTCCAGACTTACACACACCACCTCTGCACAGCCTATTTAATGAACACCCCCCAAACACACACACACACACACACACACACACACATGATGTCAACCAAATGGGCCAGCCTAGGCCTCTGGCAAACCTGCACCACACCCTGTGTGTATGATGATACCTGTGCCACACCCCTGTCATCCATACCATCAATGCAGGGACATGCTAATATGGTTCTGATGCACATGGTGAATTTAGTACAGTTTAGCAATGTAATGTTGTGTAAAGTGTTGTCAGCCAGCATGTTTAATGGTTACACATCAGAGTGTGTAGCTGTCCAGCCATGATGCATTATTGTTGTTATTAATGCTGACTTAATGTGGTCTCCATAATGGATTCTGTTTGTGTTCTAGGTGTTTGTGTGTCAGCAGGATGTGGCCCTGAAGACATTATCTACAAGGGGTATGGCAGTGTGGTAAGACATTGAGTGCATCATATCCAGGGTACAGCTTTACACAATTAACACATCAGTTATTGCATGTGCCACATAGCTTACAGGGCTGAGGGGTGTATACAGGTAATTGAATGGTGGCTGACATCAGCAGCTCTTGTACAGTGGAAAATGGTAAGTGTAGTGGGTAGAACACACCTCAGATTTGTAAATCCCAGCACCCAGAGGGTCTTGTGTTTATCCAACACACAGAGAATGCTGTTCACATACACACACGCACACACACGCGCACACACACACACACACACACACACACACACACACACACACACATACACACACACACACGCACACACACACACACGCACACACACGCACACACACACAATCACAATTGCCAGTGTTGGGTTTGAAATCCCTACCCATGTAGTTAGTGGTAGTACTGTATTAGGCAGTTATAACAGGTGGCACAAAGCTCATACTGTATTGAGTTTCCAAAGTACATGTATAATGAGTAACATCATGTGCCCTTGTAACGTATGTCAATGGGTGGTGTAGTGGGTGTGACAGATTTCATAATAATGTCATGCACAAGTATACACACTCCCAAACACTTCTAACACATCAATGCATACACACAAGTGTGCCAGTACTTTGATTAGGAGCCCTGCCTCTCTAGCTGCTCATTCCATACTGTTACATAGCTGTTGCACACAGCACAGGGCTTATAGGTAGGCAGAGTGTGCACATATACCTATATTGTTGAGGTAAAAATCAGCACTCCTAGAGTAGAACATAGGACATGTGCTGGGAATATGATGGCCTAAAATTGTAAAACATGGCCAGCTAATGGATATATTCCTCACTCAAACACACACACACACACACTCAGGATAGTGGTCTTGCACACACACACACACAGACACACACACACACACACACACACACACACACACACACACACACACACACACACACACACACACACACACACACACACACTTGCCAGGACTGAGATTAGAACTCCTACCTATCTAGTTATTGCTACTAAAGTGTTAGGTATTTAGTGCATGCACTATGGAGCTTGTAGAGTGAAGTGTGTTCCACAGTTCCTCTAAGGTGAACAGCATCACCAGGCCTTGTACAGTATGGTAATAAGAGATGTACTGGGTGAGAATGGACTCAAAATACTCTATCCTACAGAAATATGCACAATGACCAACACAGATACAGTCATACACCCATTTGCCAGACCTGAGGTTAGCAGCCCTGCCTATCTGATCAGTCAGTCCATACTGTTGCATGGTTCCTGCACACAGCATGGCCCTTATTGGGCTGAAGAGTGTCATCAGGTACCTCTATGGTTGATGCAGACAGTGGACCTTGTACAGTGGACCTTGGGACATGTATTGGGAGTATCATAGTCTAAAAAAGTAAAACCCACACCCCCACTGAATATAGTACTCATTCAAACACAGGATACTGTTCTCACACACACACAATCACACATTTGCCCAGACTGAGGTTAGAATCACTACCTATCTAGTTATTGCTACTAAAGTGATATGCATTTATCACACATGCCGCAGAGCTGGTAGGGTGCAGACCGTGACGTGTCTCTTCTAAGGTGAGCAACATCACCAGCCCTTGTAAAGTATGGCAGTGTGCAGTGTACTGGGAGAGTGAGGCCTCACAATGATGTCACCTACACATAGGCACACTTACAAACACTTGCACGCAAACACACACACACACACACATACACACACACACACACACACACACACACACACACACACACACACACACACACACTTACATTTCATTTTTACAGTTTATTTATTGCATTCCTCTCTATGTCATCTCCTACAACCTGTGCTAAGCTGTGCAGGGTGGTTTGCAGTGCCCTGTATAGAAGCAGGAACTCATAGTTGTAATTTTCCATGTAAAATTTCCTCTGCTATATTCTCAAGTATCTATCCAAGTGTAGAGCTGCTAGTTTGCCTTCTAAAAAGCATTACCCAAGAGTGTTGTTTTAAATCAATCCAAGACCGCTCCTCCCAGTCCAGCAACTCTAAGCTCTGATTGTACCACCCCTCATAAATCATAAAACAGAGGACTCCAGAGGCATGGAAGTCTACTTTCATACTGTCTCTGTAGCCAAACTGGTAAAAATGGACATCTTGAGACAATTGTCTTATGTTTACTACTGACAACCACCTTATTCTTAAACAGAACTACACAGTATGCAAGAGATGTAATTACACTATGGGCCGGATTCACGAAGGCTTGCACGGAGTCTAAGAGTAGTGTAAGACTCCATGCAGCCTTCGCGATCCAGGAACAGCCCAAAGTCCGTGTAAGAGACAAGCTAAAATGGCTCTTACACGGAGTGGGCGTGGATAAGCTAATCACCTCACTTGCAGCCGAATAGCATGCAAATGAGGATGATTAGCGATCCAGGAAGCCCAGAACAGCCTGTGTAAGAGCCATTTTAGCTGCAGAAATGTACTCAGTTGACAACTGAGTACGTTTCTGCAAAAACTGCAATGGAGCCATGTCAGCTCCAAATAAAGGGTGCATATGTGTCAGGCAGCATGCCAATGGTCAAATATGTGGCCATTGGCAAAGTAACCTGATGCAAATATATTAAAAATATAATTTTTTTTTCGGAGATTGCCGATGTTTAAACCCAGCGCAGCCCCGCGCACACGGGCTGCGCTGTATAAAACATAAAAACGAAGGTCTTAAACCTACAAATGTAGGTTTTATGCAATACATGGAATGTCAATGCAGAGACCAGCAGACCAAAACCAACATGGCCACCGTGTAGTGGTTGCTAAGGGGGGAAGCTGAGTCTAAGACATGTAACTAAGCATTAGTAGGCAATCTGATGCAAATGAGTGTAAGGATACTGAATTCCACTGTCACATAGCAAATGAGCACAGTCTGAGTAGTGTAAGAGTTACAGAAGGGGGAGGAACAGAGTAGGAGATAGGTGACATCACAGGGGGGAATGGTAGAAAGAAATGCAGTTCATTGGAGGTCAGAGTTACATGACAGATGTCAGACAGATATCATGGAAAGAGGTGTGCCACTAAATAAGCATGAGAAAGTCAAGAAATGGAAGGTGTACACTGTTGCCTACACCAAAGTTTATTGCTGGATGTGTATGCGCACGTGTGCGTGCCATGAAGCACGAGTAAGGCAGTGTGCACGCATGTAAGGCAGACTGAGCATGTGGGAGCGTGTTGGGAGATGTTTAACACTGTTTGCGCGGGCGTGCACGTGTTTTAATCTGAATAAGCAGATTCTGAACCATGTAAGTATGTGTGCACGCATGTAAGCCACTGTGAGCGTGTTTCTGCTGGTTTACACACGGCTCCAACCTGAGGAAACAGAAAGGAAAAAGGAAGCAACAGATTTAGTAGGAAGCTAGCAGGGAATACTGCTGGAGCTAGCAGGTGAAAACAATTAGATGCAGGCAACTACACAGGCAGAATAGTAGCCCAGTCCAGCACTTAAAACTCTGCAAACAGCAGTGCAGGATGTTTCTCTCAAGAGACACTGCACGACAGGAGTTAAGTTATCAGAAGTGAAAACTGAAAAAGCTGAACTCAGAGCAGAAATGTTAGGGGCTGTCATAATGAGACATAGGCGAATTGCTGAGGGTGGTGACAATGCAGATGCTGCCAGACAACCCACAGTGAGGAGACGGAGAAGAGTGTACAGGCCCAGGGTCACCTACCACGGGTTACATGAGCTGGAGATAGTAGAGCGCTATAGAGTGGACAGAGACTTCCTGCAGCAAATAGTGGAGCTGTGCAGGCCACGCCTCACACACAGAACCAACAGAGGGGAACCCATCCCAGTGGAAACCAAGGTATGTGTTGGCCTAAGAATACTAGCAACAGGTACCTTCCAGAGACCCACTGGTGACATGATGGGGATATCACAGGCATCAGCCTCCAGGGTACTGCACCAGTTCCTGGATGCCATGTCAGCACATGTCGGTGATCATGTATATTTCCCCAATGCCCATGAGGTATTGGCCAGCAATATGCATCTCTTCCAGCAAATAGCGGAATACCCTGAGGTAGTGGGTGCAATAGACTGCACGCACATATGCATCAAAGCACCAGCCGGTGAGTGGGGTAGGGCATACATCAACCGCAAGGGCTTCCCCTCCATCAACTGCCAGGTCGTGTGTGATGCCCAGGGCATAATAATGAATGTGTGTGCTGGCTGTCCTGGGAGCTACCACGATTCCCACATTTGGCATTTTACGCAGCTGTACCAGACATTTGCCAATGGGGACATCCCGCATGGACACCTAGTGGGGGATGCAGGTTATGCACTGGAGATGTGGCTGATGACACCCATCAGAAACGCACACACACCTGAACAGGAACGCCATAATGAGGCACACGCACAAACACATAATGTAATAGAGCGTGTGTTTGGGCTGCTCAAGTCACGGTTCCGGTGTCTGGACACATCTGGTGGAGCCTTGCAGTACACACCAACTACATGTACCCAAATTGTCATGGTATGTGCTATGCTACATAATATGATCTTGCAAAAACAGCTGCAGCAGGACCAGCAACGGGCCGGGCCAAACAGCCCCTCACCATTGCCAAGGCCATCACAGGCAGAGCGTGACTTGGAGGAGGAACAACCTGAGCCTGCCCCAGTAGGCAGAATGAGGCGTGCCCAGTATGCCCTGGCCTTGGCAAAGAGGCAACGCATAGCACATACACTGGCTCAGTAGGAACCCTGGGAATGATACCCCTCTCTGACTCACTCATATAGTAACAGGGATGCCTAACATGACACAACCTGCTCTCAAACATGTACAGGGAAGTGTAATATGCGCATCCGACAGAGGCAGCCCTGCAGCACCACCTGAGGCATGAATGCTATGTGTTAAGTAATGTAACACCATGTACTATATGCACACCTGAGGACCCTGACTAACATCCTACCCTCACCAAGCATCATGCCACAACATGACAATGAGATGATCAAGTGCAATAATTGACTGAAGTATCGCAGTTAGTCAAAGGGGATCCAATGTGTGCCAGTCTGGGATGACATGCTGAGCATGACATGATGCACCACCTGCTAGGACTGGCGTGCACCTATCAGTGCAGGCCATATGGATACTGGCAAAGGCTGTTGTTACCCACAGTGTGCCCCGAATAGGTAAGGCTCAAAACACAAACCAATCTCCATAGGTATCAGAAGGGATAAGAATAAGATAAGGGATAAGTCGAAACAGCAAGATGCATGCAGTCTAAACTCACCCAGTATGGAGAATGTTGATATCTGCGCTGTAACAGAAAACTGAGTCAAGGCTCACAACAGCACCCTAACACTACCAGGTTACACCTCATACTGTGCTGTACAGCCTCAAAACATGGAACAAGCTACAAAAGGAGGGTGACTAGCAAGAATTGTCAAGGATAACCACACCCCCATGTTGGTACCACAACAAAAAGCAGCATGGACTAGCCATGGTCAAGTAACAGTGGCTAAAACTGCCCCCAGTTTATAGCCTGCTACAGACTACTGTCCCAACACCAGGAACTGCACCTGGCCTATGCTGGAATACATGAATATATCAAGTCCTCCAAACCATATTATATTGGGTGACTGAAAATACCCAGACATAGACTGGAAGCATTATACTAGCTCCAACAGTGTAGGACAAAAGTTCATAGAATCCATAAACCAAAAGGCCCAGGAACAACGTACCACTCCCACAAGAGGGGTAAGCATACTGGATGTGATAATCAGCAACATGGGTACTGGATGGCAAGATGAGAAGTGTATTGCTCACTGGTAAAACCAGACCATAGAGTAATCACACTGGATATACAAATCCTGACCACAGTCCCTGGCCAGAAAACCACAGTGGAAAACATGTGTTAAGCAATATTTGCACTCCTCCAAACTGATGTGGAATCCATTAAAGGTCCTGTGCAGGTGCAAAATATGGGCCACACCTCAGAACCTGTAATACAGCCATTCCATGAACACTGCCAGGAATGCTTGGATTATGCAATCCTAAATTAAAACAAGACACAATGCCATACACGCAGGAATCTGGCATGGTGGACACCAGCCATAACCAAACCATGCAAGAGAATGAGGAAGCTACTACATGATAGAGCAAACATAAACAATGAAGGAATCACTGATCAGTAGTATGGCAATAAAATCTGTCCACACATACAATCCACTAAGGCCAGCCACAACAAGTTGAATCTGTGAATCCTGAGGCAATGTTACACCTGCCCCAAGTACACAGACAACCCCAACTCCACCCAAGAAATACAAATATATGTGAGAGATGCAACCATCTATCCAAACTGGAGGCTGAGCTCCCTCAACTCAGTACTCCCAAAACTAGTCAGGAGGAGAAGGTAACCACACACACCACAAACACAGTCCCACATAGACCAATCACAACTGCAAACCAAACACATAAACACAGAAAAACATTCCCGAGGCACAAATTACAAACACAGCACACCAACAGAGGCCTCTAAAGCAGACACCCAATCAAACAACCTCCAAACATAGCACATGTAACACATAGTACACAAAGCTGGTGTGCCAAACAGTCACAGGCCAGAAGGAGAAACAACATGCCTGATACAGTTGTAATAGGTGACTCCATAGTCAGACACACTGCTGTCCCGCACACCAGACTGAACAAGGGAAAGGGTACAGTAAGCTGCCTGTAGGCTGCCACAATGCCACATAACAGAAGTATGCAGGTCACTCCAAAGCAAGTAGAAATATGATGCAGTCATAGTCCATGCTGGTGTGAATGACCTGAGATGTACCTCCCTAGACTACATGAAAAGAGACATAGATGAGCTCTCTGATTATGTAGTCCAGGCCGGTATGACACTCACCGTTTGCAGCATCCTACCCTTACCAAGAATAATGCCACAGTACAAACACGGAATGATCAGTCATAGCAAGTGGCACACTTACTGGTGTCATTCCAAGGGGATCCAATGTCTGTCTGCTTGGGATGTCATGCTTGACAAGCCACACAGCTGTTCTTGGGATGGCTTGCACCTGTTACCCCTGGGCGTCTGGATATTGGATAAGGCCTTTGCCACCTCCATAGAGCCTTTTGTAGGTAAGGCGGAAAAGACTGACCCACCACCCTAGAAAACATAAGTGGAAAGAAACATAAGGGTAATGCTGACCAATGCCAGATGTGTAAACCCCAATATGCATGCTCCCAAGGCCATCCCCAGTATGGAGAACATCGATGTCTGTGCAGTGACAGAAACCTGCTGCAAGCCTCCTGACAGCACACCAGCACTACCAGGTTATACCACGTATCATGTGTCATGGCCCCAAAACCTGGAACAAAACATAAAAGGAGGGTGAGTATCCATATTCAGCACAGACACCCATACGTCCAGGTAACTGACAATGCACAAGGCATTGGAGTCCACCCATGTGCAACTAACTGTAGGCAAGACTGCTGTACAGTCTGTAGCATGCTACAGACCACACTCTCACACACAGAAACCCCACCCAGCCATCCTGAAGACACTGGACAGTATGAATGTCCCACCAAATACCAAACAAGGTACCACAAATTACCACATAGGTGGTAAACCATTATGTATGGAAGGAGTAACCAGGGACCTAGGGACACAAGTGGACAGTAACCTGTTATGTGACACCCACATTGCCAATGTGGCTAGGAAGACTGTCTACATTTGACACCGTATCAGGAAAGGATTCACATCTATGTCAACAGAGGTCATTGTGCCCCTATACTGTTCTCTAATCACACCAATAATCTAGTACAATGCCTCATATGGGATGTACCTTACCTGACACCTGCAGCAGTTAGAAAGACCTCAAAGGTACCTCACCAAGAGGATAAAGGGTCTCAAATATATGTCATATGCTGCCTGGCTGTAGACACTCCAGCTGAATGCAGTCACATACTGCCTACACAGAGGCATTGCATGCCTGTTGTAGAAGGCCATGCCCAACACAGGAGTAATGGACATGCTCCACCCCAGAAAACTCAAATCCATCGGAGCTGTGAGAGTGAGAGATGTCAACCTCAACAAATAATGAAATAGGATGTGCTGGTGGGACAGATGCATAATCCAGAGACTCCCCACACCCTGGACCAGAATCCCACTCCATGTTAGGCAGACTCACTGACACTCTTCAACAGGAATCTTGCCAAGTGGATGGATGATTCTAGAGTTACACTGGGGGTCTTCACTGTGTCATGTCCAGACAGAGGCACAGCAAAGCAAATCATAAATGGCCATAATATTCACATAGCAAGGGGTGGCAAAAAGCACACACTCTCTGGCTAGGCTAACAAATGCCCTAGGGTGGATAGCCTAGTATGAACCTATGAACCTATGAAGAAACAAATTGTACAGGACACTAAGGATAATCCCAAGGCTTTCACAACTGATGGTAGGAACCATGTTGGGAATTCACAGATATGCTCTGAATCACACAAATATCACAAACACACACACATATTGCCAACATACATCCTGACAGGTGCAGTGCAAACCCCCCCCCCCGAATGCAGAATATCTATCCCAGCAGACTGATGGCCCCCTGACATTGCAGATGCTGAGGTAACAGCCAACATCTACAAAGCAAAACACACAGCAGCAATGGTATGAGATGGTGTCCTGGGCTTAGTGCAACATGGACTCCAAGATGAATGGAATGCCAAACCACACTACTGCTCAATGTCAGCCTTACCACAGCATATGTACCCAAAGAGCAGTGTACAACAACAGTGGTCCTTCTCAACAAAGGTGTTGACTGAATGGATGTTGAAAACTACTACCCCAGAATCCTGAGAAGCTCGGTCTGCACAGCTATGGAAAGGATCAGCATGTACCACAGACATAAAGATATTGGGGACCTACTGACACCGGACCCTACCCAGTGTGGCTTTCTTAAGTGCAGATCCTGCCCCTAAACATGTTTGACTCAATTGAAACAGTCATTAAGGTAATTGATGAGGGCAATGTGGTCCACACAGCATAGCTGGACCTTGCAAAGGCTTCTATACAATACCCTACGTGTTCATTATAGATAAGCTCACCAGCTTAAATATAAACCCCTATGTCAGTAGAGGGGTTGCAAACCAGACCAAGGACAGAACAGACATGGTAAGACATGCTGCAGCCATGTCAGACTACAAACCAGATATAACTGGCATCCCACAAGGCTTGGTCCTGGGATCTCCCTCGTCTGGTATATATGTCCCATAGGTACAGGCAAACATGGAAGGACTATGTCTGAACATGTTTGCAGAGGACTACAAACTGCTCACCACATATGATCCACCAGCTGACACAAGCATCCCACAAAAGGGCCACATAGAAACAGACAACTGGTGCCATAGCCATGTCAGCAAGCTAATTGCAGAAACGTGTATAGTCAACCCCCGTGGATATACAGTAAGTGCCCACCAATTACCACATAGGTGTTAACCCATTATGTAGTTAACATGTAATGAGAGACCTGGGGACACAAGGTGATAGATATCCTGCATTGGACAAACATGTGCTGTAGTGTTTACAGAAACATACCATATACCCACCTAATCATGAAGGTTGTCAGATCTAGATAAGGGGAGGTCATTGTGGCTCTGCAGTCATCCTTCATCAGCGGTGCAATTGACTACAATAGCCCCTGTGGGATGTACCTCAGCAGACACCTTCATCAACCGTAAATTCCCCAACAGTACCTCACCAGGAGTATCAAAGAGCTTGCACAGATGCCATGTGTTGCCTGTGTTGCTGGTATCAATAAACATGCTGCACCTTGTACAATCTGAATGGCAGTGAGCTATGCACATGAGAGACCTGAACCCCAGCATGACTTACATAGGACAAGCTGTACTGCATGATCCATAACACAGAAGCCACCCCCACCCATGAGTGAACCCCCAGTACAGGCTACCCATAGAGTCACTTATCAATCTTCCTCAATAGGAATCTTGATGAGTGGATGGGAGATGGTAGCTTTATCCTGGGTATCACTGTCATGTCACAGGTAGACAGAGGCACAGTATACTAACCATGAGATATGTCATGGCAAACTCCACTTACAATGTGTGTTGAAGGACAAACACACTCTCCAACTAGCATTAGACATGGACTAGGGCACATCACTAGTGTTTGCAAATGTACACCTATGTTGTGGAATACACTACCAATGTTGGACAAGCCTGGTTTAAGTAGTTCATATCTGAACAGAATGCAACATGGTCAGATGTACACAACTGGCCCCTAACCAGGCTGTTGTGCTCACTATCGAAATGTAAAGCAGTGATAGCACTAAAGCCCAGGATACTGTCCACCACAGTCAAAGTACTACCAGTACACTATACAGTACTACAGTGTTAGGTCAGTGTGAAAGGATGTTGACAACTGTATGCAAAGTATCCCATGCAAACACTGCAGGCACAGTATAATCCTGTTGTTTTCACACACAAAGCAGTTGTACAGTAACTACACA
The DNA here is from genome assembly GCF_019279795.1 of Protopterus annectens. Classification (NCBI taxonomy): domain Eukaryota; kingdom Metazoa; phylum Chordata; order Ceratodontiformes; family Protopteridae; genus Protopterus; species Protopterus annectens. Next base: position 494,871,304 of record NC_056744.1, read on the forward strand.
ACATGACACACAACACACAACCATAAACGGGTGATATTTGTTGAAGTTCACACTCATCCACAAATGTGGTGGGCTGCAGAGTCCAACATATGGAATGGTCACACTGGGCATGCTCACACACTTTGATAAATGAGACATATGTCAGACAACATGCCATGGGAAGGCTGAACTAGGCATGCTCACACACTTAGGCCAAATCTCAGTTTAGCAGTTGGACACACAAATCTGGTATTTTTATGTGTTATTCCAGGAACCAACCACATTACAGCAGTCTGCCCAGTGCACACAGTTAAATCACTACAGAGACATACGTGATATAGTGGATCCCTCCCATATGCAAACATCTTCCACAGATGCACAAGTTGTTCATACAAACAGGGAATGCTATGGCAATAAAGATGTGCAAACAGTCTATCAGCAACAAATAATGTGCATTTGACAATTAAACATATGGGTGTAGAGGTCAACACTAGGCTGTTTTCCCTAGGGAATGACAGCTTCGCCAGAGTGTGCTTGGTGTCTGCCTCCCCACAGGATGCACATTCCCCTTTCTAAACACCGATGATGTCAGCACCCTATAAGTACAGCAGGAGAAACAAAACTTCCCAGTAATGTGAATAGCGTGCTCTACTAATGTGTCTGTCACAAGTGTTATAACATAGTTAGGTAGGGGTTTGAATCCTGCAAATGCTCAGTGTGAGTGGAGTTGGTGTGTGTGTAAGTCTGTGTGAGAGAAATGTCCCTTTTAGCAACTAAGAAAACACACTACAGGATGCACATTCCCCTTTCTAAACACCGATGATGTCAGCACTCTATAAGTATAGCAGGAGAAGTGAAACCTCCCAGCAATGCGAATAGAGCGCTCTGCTAATGCGTCCGTCTCAAGTGTCATAGCATACTTAGGTAGGGGTTTGAATCCTGCAAATGGCAAGTGTGTGTGTTTGTCTGAGGGAGATTAGTGTGTGTGAAAGAAATGTCCCTTTTGGCAACTAGGAGAACAGACTACAGGATGCACATTCCCCTTTCAAAACACTGATGATGTCAGCACTCTATAAGTACAGCAGGAGAAGAAAAACCTCCCAGTAATGCGAATAGCGCGCTCTGCTAATGCATCCCTCTCAAGTGTCATAACATAGTTGGGTAGGGGTTTGAATCCTGTAAATGGCAAGTGTGTGTGTTTGTCTGACGGGGGTTAGTGTGTGTGAGGGAAATGCCCCTTTTGGCAACTAGGAGAACAGACTACAGGATGCACATTTCCCTTTCTAAACACTGATGATGTCAGCACCCTATAAGTACAGCAAGAGAAAAGAAACCTCCCAGTAATGCGAATAGCACACTCTGCTAATGTGTCTATCTCAAGTGTCATAACATAGTCAGATAGGGGTTTGAATCCTGCGAATGGCAAGTGTGTGTTTTTGGCTGAGGGGGGTTAGTGTGTGTGAGGACAATGTCCCTTTTGGCAACTAGGTGAACAGACTACAGGATGCACATTTCCCTTTCTAAACACTGATGATGTCAGCACCCTATAAGTACAGCAAGAGAAGGAAAACCTCAGAATAATGCGAATAGCACACTCTGCTAATGTGTCCGTCTCGAGTGTCATAACATAGTCAGATAGAGGTTTGAATCCTGCAAATGGCAAGTGTGTGTTTTTGGCTGGGGGGGTTAGTGTGTGTGAGGACAATGTCCCTTTTAGCAACTAGGTGAACAGACTACAGGATGCACATTTCCCTTTCTAAACACTGATGATGTCAGCACCCTATAAGTACAGCAAGAGAAGAGAAACTCTCAGTAATGTGAATAGCACACTCTGCTAATGTGTGTGTCTTGAGTGTCATAACATAGTCAGATAGGGGTTTGAATCCGGCAAGTGTGTGTTTTTGGCTGAGGGGGTTAGTGTGTGTGAGGACAATGTCCCTTTTGGCAACTAGGTGAACAGACTACAGGATGCACTACACTGTTCACCTGAAGGCCATGGCTCTGGCACAAGTTGTCTGTTTCTATGATGCCCCTTTGGAAGATGCTTGTGTCGGCTGGAGAGTCGATTATGGTGGCCAGTTTGCAGTCATCTGCATATTTGGTCAGCCACAGTCCGTCCGTGTTGGCCTGTACCTCCAATAAATATATACCAAACAAGAGAGGTCCCAGGACTGAGCCTTGTGGGACAAAACTCGTAACTGGTTTGGAGTCTGGCATGGCTCCAACAATTCTAACCATGTGGGTTCTGTCCTTGAGCCACTGTGCAATCCATCTAGTGACATAGGGCTTATATTTAAGCTGGTGAGCTTCTCTAGAATGCCCAAGTGGGGTATTGTTGTGAAGGCTTTTGCAAGGTCCAGGTAGGCTGTGTGAACCACCTTCCCCTCGTCAATGGCCTTGGTGACTGTTTCAAAGAAATCAACCAGGTTAAACCTGGTAGTGCTGGTGTGCTCTCAGTAGCCCTGAACCAGGCATCTGTTACTGCACAGATATCGATGTTCTCCATGCCAAGGAGTGTTTTGGGTGCATGCATCTGGAGGTTTAGACTTCTGGCGTTGGGTAGCATTACTCTTAGTTTCTTATCCCTTGTGATACCTATGAAGGTGGGTTTTTCATTTGAGCCTTGCCTAACATAGGCACTATGGGGGTAGCAAGAGCCTTTGCCAATATCTGAAATCCCAGGGGTGACAGGTGCAGGCCGTCCCTAGCGAAGCAGGTAGTTCAACAGAAGATGAATATGTGAAGGTGTAGTGCCTGTGATTAGTTAGCAGTAGCATATATGACTGCTCATGTGGACACATGCCAGGTAAGTCATATGTACTGTGTCACAAGCAATGTACATGTGAACAGGACAAACAGTGACATCCTGTCAAGTGGGACATGGACATACATATAGTAAGCTATGCAGATGGCACTAGGAGTACACAGAAGCTCTATAACTATGCATTGCAGGTGTGATCAGTATTCCAGGGTAATTGCAAGCAAACATGCATGCAAACAAAGCTACAGTAAACAGGGCTGCATGTAGTCCATTGTACAACAAACAAGCTGTACCAGTTCCAGTAGGTAACACTGCAAATATGCAGGTACTATGCACATGTACATGGAAATACACGGGTCAGATGGCTAGGGTCCAGTCTCAGCGCACGCAAGTGTACAGACCATGTACTTTCAGGATGTACAATAACTGGAAGGAAACCCATGTGCTCATACCTGCAGTAATACACATGTCAAATAACAGACACTGAGCCTTCACTCAGTGGTTCCATACTTAGTAGGATGTATGCTACCTGGCCTGTCACCACAGTATCCCTGACATATATGGGGACTCTCCCTCCTGTGACAGTTAGCTTTGTGTGTTGGGGTTGTCTAGCATGGTATGAGATGTGAGCATGCAGTGCTAGGGTGCTCCTGTGTGTCCTGTACCAGTCGTGTAGTACTGCACACATATCAACATCCTCAAACATCTGCATTGCAGAGTGCAGTGTGGGCAACATGCCACTTGCAATTTACATGTCCATCATTGCGTATTACTACATTCATTACCTTATCCCCTGTGCTACCTATGTATGTAGCCTTCTGTTGACATCATTACCACCAGTATGCCATCATGTGCAGATGATACACTATGGTACTTACCATGGGTGTAGACAACAGAACATGACAATCACACACTTACTGCATCAGGCATGCTGTGATATACCCACAATGAATTCAGCACACAGTACTGCTAACAACATGATACTATTACTACACATCTATGTGGTCACCCTGTGCATCAGCAACATGTTAACCTGTACCTGCACAGTTGTTACAGATTGCAGGAGGTGGCACAGTTTCATCATATGCACAGGGTGTGAACTTGGTATGCCTGAGTCAGCCACCGATACCACCGATTGACATGTATGTGTATGTGTGTTGGTGAGGGACAGCAGTAGAAGGTGGGGCAATGTTGATGCAGTGTGTGCGTGTATGCGGTAGCCCTAGGTGTTGTCAATTCGCATGTGTGTATGGATGCACACAGTTCCACCTCATGGCTGCCATATACTGGTGTTTGTGGACATCCACAGACTGTACCTGCCAGGTCATACAGATCAGTGTCTCTGGCCATGGACACAGTACCTATGCCTTGCAGGGGTGCTACGGACCGTATCCAGTACCAACCCAGACTGGGTACTGTCATCAGAAGCAGGTGTTCTTTGACTGGACACAGATCCCTGTCGGGCCCAGCCAGAGCCACGTGCACGTGGTCTCCTGGGGCGGTCTGATGACAGCACAGACCCAGCATTGCTGGGGCTGCTGCTGGCACTACGGGGGTGGCCGTGGCCCTGTTGTCGTCCGCGACGACTGCCAGCTGCTGCTGTTGCTGGCATACGGCCACGTCGACGCCTCAACCACCCACCATCACCCTGGCTCATGGACATGTAGTTGTGAAACCGGTCTAATATGTCCCCACAATGTCTGTCTATGACATCGGTGAAATCACGGATGGCAGCCGCAATGTCACGCATACTGTCAGTCATGGCTGTGCGACATGCTGTCAGCTCCCTCAGACCCTGTCTGGTGTACCGTTCCATACGTGACTGTGCCTGCATGACAGCCCGAAACATACTGAGGTTGTAAGACCTCTGTGGGCATGTCTGACAGGGGCAGTACGCCCACGGATGCTCCCACGAGAACCCCTGGACATCTATCTGTGTGGTACCATCTCTGGGCCATGCCCATGGCTGCTGTGTGGGGAGGCATGTGCCACAGATACCACATTACCCTGGTCAATGCCCACTGTATGCTGTCCATCACCTAAGGACATTGGTGACAAAGGGTGTATTGGCAGGATAACTGTGCACATTGATGGGGTCGACAGCTGTGTACTGTCAATCGGCTGACCAATGGCAGACCCTGGCATACTTTCCTGTGCCATTACACAGATGTCATCATTATCAGTACCCACGGCACCTGATTCAGGTTCCCTGCTACATGACACCAGAGCAGCAACAGAACCTGTGGGAGGGAAACAGGAAACACAGTTTACAATGTCTACACATTACCAGTGATGCACACATGCACACATGCACAGGTGCACACATGCACACATGCACAGGTGCACACATGCACACATGCACACATGCACAGGTGCACACATGCACACATGCACAGGTGCACACATGCACACATGCACACGTGCACACATGCACACATGCACAGGTGCACACATGCACAGGTGCACACACACATGCACACATGCACAGGTGCACACATGCACACATGCACACATGCACACCTGCACAGGTGCACACATGCACACATGCACACATGCACACAGTTTCACACAATTGTACAGTACTCAGTATGCGTGATATCAACACACAGACACAGACACACCAACATGCATACAAAGAGCACTACTAAGTGAGCCAAATAGTACTATTACTATCAACACTATTACAGGAATTGTTAATACTCACTCACCAGCATAGATAGGCTGCATTGCTGTTATACCAGAAGGTCCTGCAGACATGAAGAAACTAATGTCAGTGGGCACAACTGTGCCATTGTTACTGAGTATGATACAGGTCAGTAGTACAACAGTCGCCTTTCACAGGTCAGCTGCTAATATTGAGGATATCACACTTGCACATTAAATACTATGGTGACAGCTACAAACCAAGGACACACCTCACACATGCATTAACTACCAGTGTACACAACAGTCAACTATACATATGGCATATTACCTGCACATTCACTGTCTTGCTGCTGCGTGGCTCCAGCCTCCATCATAATGCATGTCTGCTGCTGTTGTTGTTGCTGGCGGACTGGAGCCACTACACTCATGAGTAGTCCCTCCAGTCTGGTGAGTGGGGGATGTGTAGCCACCCCACTACCTGTGGCTACCTGTTGCCTGTAGATATCCAACACACGCTGACGGACATGTCTGATTAAATCACTGCAGTGATGTCGTACCTGCTCATATGTCCTATTATGCATGCCTATGTCATTTACCCGACGGACAAGGTCTTGCCACAGTGCAGCCCTCTCCTGCTGATTCTGGCTGGTGCGGGAAAAGAGTATTGCATAATCCTGCACCAGGCTCTGGTGTATCTCCTCATCCTCAGCTGTGGAGTAGGTGGGATTCCGCGGGTGGGCCATGTACCTGAGAAAGAAAATAACCTGGTATCAGCGATATATGTCAGCAGAATTTGGCACACATACTACACATGCTACTCGACTGTTATGATACAACATATCTCACATATGTAGCATCTGTCTGTCTATTGGTGGATACACATGTAGATGGCCAGGTATCAGTGCTCAGCCAGCAACTGTGCAACAGTACCTGGCACACTCCATACGACATACTACCAAACCCCAGCAGTCAGAACACTGATTCAGGTCAAGAGCACCTCCTCACTCTGGGGGTTTGTATCTAGGTACTGTATGGCCTACATCATCAACTACTGTGAGCTGACCACACACTGATTGCCCTGGATATACATATCCCACCTCCACCACCAGCACAAACGACTATAGTGCATAACATTACAGATACAAACTTTACACTTTGTAACAGTGACATGGTATCCTTTCAGCCCACTGGGCCAGTGGCAGATGCAACCCACAATGCTGACCCCTACACAATTGCTTTCTACAGACATCTCCGAGAATGCATGGATCATGCAATCCCATATATGACCAAGACACTCTCCACAAAGGGACAGCATCCTGTCTGGTGGAGCCCAGCCATAGACAGATTGTATTACAGAAGATGGAAGCTACTGCAAGACAGAGCATAATTCCATAAAGGGAGGGCATGTCTGAGCAGCACTAGTAAGGATCTATTTTCCATCATACAAACATCCATGGGCAACTTTGAGAGGGAAATCAAGAGGGACACTACAGATAACCAGAAGGCCTTCTTCAGTTATGTTAGCAACCTGGTCAGGATCAATCCTCTATGCCCATAGTTAGTACACAACAACACATATTTCACTGACACCACAGATATTGACAACATTGTGTCAGACAGGTTCAGTGCAGGTGTCACCCCGCCCTCTCCCCCAAAATAAGACATAGTTATTCCAGCTGACTGTAACCTCCCTGTCATCACAGATGTCCAGGTGAGAGCCACCCTCAGGACAGCAGAATACACAACATGAATGGGACCTGATGGTATCCCCAGTTGCATGCTACATAAACTCTGACAGGAGCTAAACACACATATAGAAGTGATATGTAACACTAGCCTGACTACAGGATATGTACCTGTACACTGGCGCACAGCAGCAGTGGTTCCACTCCACAAAGGAGGCACCTCAACATACCAATACAATACAACACAATACATTACATTACAATACAATACTATACATATGCTATTGCCCCTGGTACTACAGCAGTGTACTGTTCTGCTACCCTGACCATTGTGACACATGTGGTGTGATGGTACCTGCTGCTGTCACACAGTTACACAGGGTGACTCATATGGCATATTACCTATCTGACTAACATTCAGCAGGTGTATGTGTGACATGTACTCATGGGGAGTCTTGCTTCTTAACACTATGTGGTTTATTGCAGGGTATGTCTTATCTGTGGGTAGGAACTTTTACCTCCACATGTGCACTCTATTGCTGTGGCACGGACGACACACAGCAGACATTTAGGTTGTGGATGGTGTGAGGTGTTACTATGGTTGTTGGACATCTGTCATGGGTGTGACTTACATATGTAAATCCGGGAGTGGTAACCTCTATGTGGGTAGTATATGTGTACTCTGTGGTGTTGTCAGTCACTGTGCATTGGTAATGTGTTTGAGTGCATTGTCACAGTGTTGTACATGTCACTGTATCCTTCTCCATATCTGTAGCTGTCATGTGAGGTCCATACCATGGCATCCATTATGCGGTGTGGAGGGGTACACCGACCTACATGTCCATAGCTGACACACCATGTCCACTGACACATACCATGTGCAGGTATTCCAGGGATAGTGTGCCACTGTGAATATCATTGGGGCCACTACTGTACACATTTATGACCCTGTTCACCCCTGACACATGCAGTGGTGGGCAGCCAATCACATATCTGGTGGTTACTGGTGTAGGTGATCTGGAATGTGGTATGGTACTCCAGTTTTGACACTGGTGTTCACTCCATGCCTTTGTCACCAGGCACCTGTTGCAATACATCTGTACACATGTGCCTCACTCAGAATTTATATACATCTCTCTCTCTCTCTCTCTCTATATATATATATATATATATATATATATATATATGTATATAGATATATCTATATATATATATATATATATATATATATATATATATATATATATATATATATATATATATATGTCTGTATACATATACACATATATATATTGATGTACATATATTGCTATAGCTGTGGAGTGGGGGGACACAGAGGGGGTGTGAGTGACAGAGGGGGTGGGACAGGCTGTGTTGCAGGTCGTCATATACAGTCATACCTGTAGATAGTCAGATCAGTCTGTCTATGTATATTTATCTACATATATCTATATCTGTATGTGTGCATTACATAGATATGTTTGTACAATATTCTATCTACATCTGTCTATGTATTCCTACATCTCTCTCTCTATGTATGTATACATATATGCATATCATTCATATATATATATATATATATATATATATATATATATATATATATATATACACACATGCATATGTTGACATACATACGTATCCATATGTTAGACAGGTATATCAACATATTTGTCTACCATACTGTATACACACACTAACATACTGCTAAACATACATAACTGTGAAACCTACTTTGTACATGGCACTACAACCTACAATCAACCAACATTGATATGTGCACATAGATGCTCTCACATACAAATGTATGTACAGCCTTCACTGATAGTTGCTGTATGTCCCCTGCCCTTTACACATCTTCATATACATATGGATACAGACCAATGACACATATGGAGGGTTCACAGTATGTAGACCTTTATAGTATTACTTTACATTACCTGTGTTTGTCACAGCTGCTTGTGTTGCCATCTGGTTCTCTGTCCTGCTGCTCCACTTCCCAGTTGTCAGCTTTCAGGTAGCTGTTGCTGAACAATTTGTTTGTGTCTGCTTAATTGCAATTTTCTCTGTCTCTGTCTCTCTCTGTCTGTCTGTCTCTCACATCCTTCTCAGGGTGCAATGAAAGTATTGCATGTGTGGACTGGGAGTACAGCATACTTTTGTAGGTATCTGCATATGCCCATGTGATGGCCTCTGCACCAATTATTAGCCAGGATTTGCTAATTGCATGCCGCCAGTTGTGTACTGATTGCAGTTCTCACTGTGATTTCAGAATAGTGCTATAAAAAGGTATGTGAGATAGGTGTAGCCCTTTCAGATTTTAAGGGCAGGGACCATGCTGTTATGCTGTGGACAATGTTCTGTGAGTGTAAAGGTTGGTATCTCTCTCATATTTCCAGGTGTGTTGTAGATTAACATTCCTCCATTCATTTCTCCAGTTTCCTGTACTAACTGTGTATGTACATTGACACCTACAACTACTACTACTGTTAATGTGTGTTTGTGTGCTTTCCTTTCACTTTTGCTTGCACTTTGTTGCTAAGGCTTCAATAGTTGCCCTTTACAGTCATTACTTGTATGCCTGCTAGGTGTCTTGACTGTAGTGTGCTGCTGTAGCTTTCCTATTTTCCATGTACATTCACACCTTAGAATGCTTGCTATATCTGCTAGGGTATTACAGCATGCAGTGTGGTCTGGCCATGGTGTGGGCCTTGACATCTATTAGGGTATTTGAGTATGCTGCTGAGCAGGCCCCAGAGACTTTCAGGTTCATCTGTTATGTGCCTCATGGAATGGTACATATCAGTGGGGTACACCCATTAAAATGTCTGGTATGCTGCAGTTGTGACTGTGGGTTAGCATGAGCATATGTATTACTACACTTTTTCTGCCATGCAAGTGATGAATACTTTCAGGACTCCATAGTTACCACTGCATGTGTTACACCTTTCTGCCTACTGTTTGTACATTTCACATGGGGTCTGTGGGGCATCCCTGTAAGTCATTTACTGTTGCTATGTCTAGGCTCTTAACTATTCAAATATGGTGGTGGCAGACCCATCATGTGTACAGATATTTGCAGGTTGTCCACATTTCTGCCTCATATTTTGGTCAATATCTCATGCACACCTTTTTCTGGCAAGTCACTCTGGGCTCAAGTCAGAATATGGTGACAAACATTCACGTTTCTGACTGCATACCCTTCCAAACATCCCACAAAGTGCAGACCCTGTTACTCTCTGAACTGTCTGCGTTTATTGTAACATTATTTGTAATGTGTCCCTGGTTTTGGGCCTTTGCTCCACATATTTTATTACTTGGTCCAGATGTGTTCCTGTAAGAGGTTGTGGGGTATGGGCAGTGCTTATCCTGCTGTGAGTATGTGTGTGGCTTGCAAGGTGCTATAGTGACATTATTACCTACTAGCTTCCAACTAGCATGGCTGTTTCTGTTCACACACTACTATTATGGAAATCCACTAGTTTTGATAGTAATTCTAAATGGCATGCTTTGTGTACTACACATCTATATTCCCTTTACATTCATTCCTATTATTACATGATATATTTATTTTAGCACAATGTTCTTGTATAAGAGCCATGGCTTAGTGGTAAGTCATGCAGACTACTGTTTCTTGGGTTCGGGACTCACAGTGGGATTTTATTTTGCTTTTGAGCTGAGTACAGGACCTGTCAATCAAAGTGACTAAGGCACTTTTAAGCAGTTGTAACTGGGTTAGCGCTGGTTTGCGTGGAGCTCACGCATGCGCACTGGTGGTTAGCCCCGCGCACACCCTCTTACAACCGCTTAAATGTGCTTACTCTTGCGCACACCTGCGCTATTTTCTTTGAAAGAAAAGAAAATGGGGAGACAGGAAAGTGGTGAAAAAGGGGTCACAAAGAGGGTAAGACAGTAGGGAAACAAGCTTGGGATGTGCAGGAGGGATGTAGGTAAGGCCCATAGCTGCCCATTTCTTCATCAGCAACAGCTGTGCATATGTATGTAATTTGGTGTGACATTTGAAAAGTTCCACCCCTGAGAGAGGTGTCAGGACAACAATAATACTTGTTGTACAGCCAATTGTAATTGATAGGTTCCATGTCCAATAGACATGTGTGCGGAATGGGCAGCTATGTATGGGGCATAATTTTTTTGTGGGTACAGAGTGCCCTTTTTTTTTTTTTCAGGTGAGAGTGGTATGTCAGGTGAAGGAAGTCGGTACAGCGGGGGAGGTAGGTTGGGTAGGTAAACAGACAAGACAAACAAGATGCATACAGGGGCGGTGTATGACACATGTGGGTGGGTTACGCAATTGACGGGGACGGAGGTTTGGATATCCAGAGCCCATGAGCCCACAGATGGCAACAGTGGAACTGATATCCTCACCCATAGGCAGTTGCCACTGTTCCTTCACTGCCCAGGACGGGGCTGTGCTGGGGGCTGTGTAGGCAGGGCAACAGGCATGCCCATTAGTTGCGCCACCCGTGCTTCGAGCTGGCGTAGGGGCTCGAGAACATAGTCCTGAATCTCCCTACGCACCACAGTCCGGACGCTACGGAGGGTGAGTGGTGGTTCTCCTCCGGCCACACTTGCAGAGGGGGGGCGAGCCCCATCCCCTGCAGCGTTTCCACCCGCAGGTGGCACAGGGCCACCGGAGGAGGGTCCGGACTCGACACTAGTGCCAGGTGCACTCGCCAGCTGAGGTGGGAGAGGTGGGTCCGCTGGAACCCGCCTTCCCTGTCGTCCTATGTTTTGCATTATGTCATGACAGTTTGGGTTAGTGACATATAATACCATTCACAATTAGTTGTAACAGCATGCATTAGTATTCCCATTAACCAAACACCCAAATATTCACACCATTGAACAGCGTGCATAACACATGCATAATTTGAACAGAAATACACAGTCCAACAACATGCAGGGTTAATTGATGGCAACAGGCCATCAGGTGTGGATGTATGAACAGGGCAGATGCATCAACGGACATGCAAATATATATGACCCAACAGGACAAACGTCCAGGGGTGTTAATTGTGATTGCACATACCATTTTCACGTGGAATGGGTTATATGTGGTTATAGGGTGGGGTGAAGAAAGTAATATTAACACCTTCGAATAACAATACATATGCTGTACATTTCTAATAGCTACAGTTATATACACACTACTGTTCTAACTACAGTTTCCTATATGATAACTATTTCAACATGGTGATAGGACTGTGACTGCAACATCAATATACATTTTATGGTTCTTCATACACATTCATATCTAGCTTTGTTCAGCTACATCATCCTGCTACATTTGCTTTATATAGCTGTAGACAAGTGTGGATGTTTGGTATATCAGACAAACATCCTATCTGCATATTGCAGACTGAGAGCAACATATCCAGATTTTGGGATAAACATTCCAGATGCAGCAACACTTTGAACAGATTTTGCTGTTTGGTTTTGAATCTCACATGCATTTCATTCTGTCTTGACTGCAGTATACTTTATTCAGGGGTTATTACTACTGTATTGCTGGATTCATGACACTTTCTCACACTCTCTCACTTGCTTTCATTTTATTATTCAGGATGGTACTTCTAGGCTTTATTGACATGTTTTACCAGTAGTTATTACAATCCTTTCCAGCAGTCTCACTTCTGTCATGTTTCAGTATTTCCACAGGGATATATTTCACACATGTGATTTCATCATCTTCTGCAGCTATACTTTTCAGCCTGCTGCAGGTTGTGTACTATTTTCTTACAGGCAGGGCATTTTTATTTCAGAATATATGTCGGATAGTTTCATTTTTAGGTTAAACTTACAGGCTGAAACACACTTTTGTAATCAAGCAATACTTGCATACACTTTCACACTGTTACTTGCAGATTTTATTCCTTACTGACTACACTGCACTCTTTTGCTGACTGTCATACTTTTATATTTCTTTACAGTTACTGGTAGTGGATTACTGACCTGCCTGGTGGCGCAACCGCACCAGCCTATCGCCATAGGCTCTGCGGTTCACAGAACGGACACCTGCAGCTGTAATATAAATGAAGTAATATTGGAATACACATCTCCATAATATCAGCTAGTTTAATTTCTTACATACATAATTAAATGTTACTTACTCAGTAGTGGGCGTTGGGTGTTTGCGGGCCTCCTGGATCCAAAGGTTCAGTTGGTCCTGCTTGCGTCTCTTCAGGTCTGCATGGTGGTGATGGACCTGCTCACCAGTCCTTGGAATCTCTGTGGCACTGGTGAGATCATGAGCCAACCGGTCCCACGCCTCAGCCCTGTATGCTCCCCAGAGGACCTGGCCCTGCATGAGTTGGGCCTCATGATTATGGACTAGGAGCCAGACCATGTACCTGGACTCCTCAACACCCCACCTCTGTGCTCGAAAGCAACTACCCTCTCCTACTCCTGTCATTCTGCCTGCAGGTCAGTTCTACAATCGTTTATGCTGTGTATTCCCGCCTATGGGGCTTATATAGTCCGTTTTTCCCGCACATATCTGTGATTGACCATTTTGGAATTGTATCAACTTCAGTAAACCTGCATTGTCATGCTCTAGTTTGTATTCATTCCTATATATTAGCTATTATTGCATTTAAAGGTACTGCTGTCATGGCTTAGTGGTTCTGTACCTTGACTATGGTGTATAGTATCGTGGGTTCGAACCTGGCCACTGCTTTTTATTTTTCATGACTGTCTAGACATGCTGAGGGGTGTGTCTGTGTAAAGGCAGTTTTGATACGGCTTGCTCAACGTTGCCCGTTGGTTAGCTTGTTTGCGCGGTGCGCAGCTCCGCACAAACGGGGTACGCTGCTTTAAGCCTTATTCGGCTATCGGCACGCATATTACGCTCAACTCAGTTAGGGGCACAGATTTAGCGTGTTAGACCACTGCTCAGCTACGGACACTCATTTTGCGCCAGTTAAACCACTGCTCATCTACGGACACATGCACTCACTCTGTTAAACTGTAGCTCAGCTATGAGCTCATCTGGCATTTTTTCTTCTTTTGTTACCTCACATGTCTTCAATATAAATGGGCTATTTCATTACATTTTACATAAATTGTGGTTTTATGTGTACATATTTGTCAGGGACTTGTTTCCTGCTTATTTTGCAAAAAAAAAAATGGTGTTGTGGGGGCTTGAACCATGAATGCCTGCTCTTCAGCCAACATCTCTACCGTTACGCTATTGCTTCCTAGCTTATTTTGCATATTTAGTTCTTATATGCTTTCCCACTGACTGCTAACTGTAGCTGCGCAATGGGCACGCCCGCGCAAACGAGCGCACTCACGGTTAAACATCTTTACAATTTAAAAAAAATATATAACATGTTCATTTATATATATTTTATGTTCATAGTCTGTGGGGGCATGTGTTGTGTTGTGTTTATTCACATTTCCGTGGACTCTGTTGTGGGTGTTTACTTTGGGCACTTTTACACTTCTGGGGGCGTGTCTGCTTGCAGGGCTCAGCCTACGGACACACACCCTACTGTCTTACACGGACCGTGTTAGACTTAGGTGTGATTCAGCATGCTCTCATGAATATGCAAAGCATGCTCACATCACTCCGTTTAACTGCAGCCTCCGTGTAAGAGTTATAACTCTTACACGGAGGCTTCGTGAATCCTGGGGTATGTCTTTTGAGGCAAAGCTCTCACATACAGACACTGTTATCTCAAAACAGGTTGCCAGTAACACACTCACACACTACACCTACTATGTATCAGACACATAAACTCACATATGCTGAGGCTCTTAAATGCAACCTACCCAAACCTCATTGGCATCCCATACACTGCTCTCAGCAACCTCCTGAACACTCTAGTAAGGCAACAATCCCTAGAACACATACAGCCACATCTCACAATGTCTCAACCTCTAAGCCCAGAAGGTAAACTAGTCACTGGAAACTCAATAGTGAGGCCATCTGATGTCCCCATCACCAGCTGGGCATGGAGACAGTCATGGTCAGTTGTCTATCAGGGGCAAGGATCTGCAAGATCATGCATGCATTGAGGACATTGAACCACAAGTGGCAGTATGACTCTGTCATAGTCTATGTAGGTGCTAATGATGTAAGATGTACCTCCCCTGGACTATATGAAGAATGACATGCTGGATCTTTCAGATTATGTGTCCCAGGCAGTAATACCACAGTATAAACAGAAGATGATTGATTTTAACAATTGGCTTAGTTACTGACATTCTAAGGGGGTCCAATATTTGTTGGCTTGGGAAGAAATAGTCAACAGACCAAGTTATTTTGCCAGAGATGGTCTGCACCATTTCCCACAAGACTTTTGGATATTGGTCAAAATATTATCCGCCTCTATTTTGTATTTTTTTTAGGCAATGCCATTCTGATAGACCTTTCAACATAGTAAATTTTACACAAGATAAACTGAAGGTGTTACTGCTTAATATTAGGAGTCTCAACAAGAAGCTCCACTCCCTGGAAGCATTCCTCACCCTGGAGAGTGTTGGCATCTGTGCAGTTACCAATACATGGTTTAAAGTTATGGAAGGCAACTTGACAGTACAAGGCTATAATGTCTTCCACATATTTAGACCAGCTACTGCACAAGAAGGGACAAGAAATGGAGGTGTATCAATCTACATAAAAAGTAAGCACACCTCAAGGTTGGTCAAACAACATGACATGCTTGAGCTACTCCACATCCAAGTAACCTTAAAGAAAGTACAATACCATATCCTTGTTAGTTAGAGGTCCCAATCTATGACCCAAGATAACCATCCCATATAATTGAATGTATTGGAGTCACTCACAATTCAGTCCATCACCATATTTATGGGTGATTTCAATTATCCCATCATAAACTGGGATACATGCACAGCCACTAACCTGCTGACTCAAAGATTCCTGGATTTTGCAAATTGGCAAAGCTAACACCCTGGAGCAGTTAGTCTGTACAGCTATTAGGGGTGCAAATATCCAGGACCTGGTACTCATGGATACAAAGGAAAACTGCGCCTTCCCTTGTGTAATACACTCATTGCTTAGATCAGATCACAAAGCTGTAACCCTTGAAATAAATAAATGAATGTAAAGGCTGAACTCCCATCATCCCCAGAACCTTTAAGAATTTTGGGAAAGCTAACTATCTCCTATTAAGTGAAGGCATAGCTAAATTCCAAGTCCTCTCCCCAAATTAAAGGAACATGGCGGCCTATGCAGAAGTGTTTGCAGAAACCCTATACAAGCATGTAAATAACTGCATAGAAACAGCAGTAATAAACTAAAATAAACTTAGGACAAACTCCAAAAACAACCTATGCCCACAAGAGAAAAAAAAACTTCCTTGTCAGTGTCTAAAAGTAACTTGGGGAACTAATCGAGTCCAGCAAAGCCATTTTTTGAGGTAAAAATAGCCTCCTAGGCTAAGGATAACTATAAGGCATTTTCCAGTCATGTACATAACCTTAAAGGAAACAGACAACTGTGTACTGAACTAATAGTAAATGGAATTTCCTATACCAGACCTGGGGATGTAGCAAATTTGCTGGCCAATAAATTTACCTCCAATTTCACCCCCATCACCCCAGATTTCCCCCAGGAAATGCCTTTTACCATTTCTCCACCAACTATCTCTAAAGAACAGGTCCTCACTGCACTCTCCGGAGTTAAAAACACTTTATCAATGGGTCCTGATAATATAACAATTAAAACCAAGAGCCAGGAGCCAACAGCAACAAGTGATGAGCTCACTGTAATCCTAAACCGAAAAAAGTAGGGACGAGCGTTGGAGTACTATAGACCCAGACTTCATCAGAATCCATTAACAGTTTGAAAACATATTTTAAATACCCCTGCATGAAAATCACATCATCACTAACCACAAATCACAAAGTAAAAGCCATTTAAAGGGAAACATTTTTTCTATAGGAGAATGTTTTGTAAAAAAAAAATATATATATATATATATAAGAGTAAAAACACCTCAAACCAAGGTTGTAAATAAGATTCAGTTTAAACAATATAAGACTTTAATCTCAAGACACCACCAACAGATGTATGGCCATTAAGTCTAGGAGTGGCCATGGCATTTAACCTGAGTTGTCAGTGTAATTCTCGTTCTTAGATCAGATCTTCCCACGATTGGCCTGTAGAACTTTTAGCTATATAATCTAACCCAAAGAAAAGAAAATAGTGTTCAGGATACTTCAAAATGGTTGGCCAGAGAATCTTTTACATTTTGTTTCCTGATATCTAGATGTTCATATATCTGTTCTCTCAATTTCCTTTGAGTTTTACCCACATAGAACCCATCACATTTCAGACATAGAGCCGGATAAACAACCCCCTGTGTAATATGGTCACAGTAAAAAGTAGCTTTGACGTTAACCTGGTTGACCAAAACAGATGTGGCAAACAATATATTCTTGCATTGGGAACGAAATCCACATTTGGCAAGCCCAGGCTTTTTGTCACTTATATAGCTGCTCGTATAGTTCCCATGTTCCAAACCTTTCTTCAAAGTTGTATGCTTCTGATAAACAACAAGTGGTTTATCACCTCAGGGATACCATTTAAGCAAGTAAAAACAAATCAGTTTTTTGTAGCACTTCTCTAATATATTGAGACTTGATATAATATTCCATAATGAAGGACAGAGTTTGAGTCTTTACTACTTTTGCGGTAGCATCAAACAGTTCTTTTACTGAACTGAAGGTAGTTCTTAATAAGGACACAGATGCTCCTTCCTTCTTTTTTTGCACTACATTTGAACTGACTGTAGAAACAAATTGAATAGGATATCCACGGGAAATTAACATATCTGCCAACTTGTGGCTTTCAGGTTCATATTAGTTGTCATCAGAAACCATCCTTGCCAAACATATATATTGTTCCTTCACAATTCCTCATTTTGATAGTCAGGATGATTACACGTGTAGTGCAATAAGCTGTTACAATACATGGGTTCTCTATACACCGTACTAACAGTACATTGCCTACTAACATCTTTTTTAATTTTTACATCCAAATAGTTAATAGTCTGATTATCAAAAAAATAGGCAAATCATAGAAACGGTGTAGTGTAATTCAAATACCAAATGAAATTCTCAATCTCATAACTAGGTCTGTCCCATACAATACATTTATTGCCTGGGTATCTTACATATAGTTTTCAGGGGACTGGTGAAGACCTATTAAACAAAAACAAATTTCCCCACTGGACAGTGATGATATTAACCAAAATAGGAGCATAAGAAGCCCCCATCACCACTCATTTGTTCTGCTGACAATATTGCCCTTCCAAAATGTTCTTAAGTATGATTTCCATGAATAAATCCAATGTGTTGATATCACTGTTATCCAAAGAAGTGGATTCAAATAAAAAATCATGAAGCCATGCCAAACCAGTAGTATGAGGAATAACATTAAGCAATTCCACCACATCAACAGTAAGAAACGCATAATTATTGGAATACGCCAAATTTTTGATCTTGAGCAAAAAATCCCATGAGTCATGACAAAAGTAAGTAAAGGAGGTTATTTATAATACACTTGAAAGAGAGTGGAAAACATTTGGAAGTTTAATTGATTTAAAATTAAAGAACAAGGAATCCCTTAAATTTATATATAGGAGAAGACAGAATATAAAGGATTTGTTTGTGTTTCACGATGATAGCTATAAGAAGTCTACAAAATTAAGGGGCACATACCCATGTGGGATATGTAACCAATGCCCATTTATGGTTAATAGGGATAGTGTGCATATTGAATCAAGGGAGAGAAAGATTGGGGCTAGGACACACAGTACGTGACACACAGGGAGTAGTATATATTGCTATCTGTGAGATATGCCACGTTTTTTATGTTGGGAAGACCGAGAGGAAAATAAGAAGGAGGGTTTATTAACACATGAATGCCATAAAATATTATCGTCTGAGTTCCATTTATTAAAAGTTATTTAAACTTTTGTGCACCTGGTGACTGTTTTCCTCCACCAGTGTTAATTGGATTTTTTTTTATAAGTAAGTAAAGGGTTCCAATTATTTTTTTGAAATTTGATTTCTTTGAAAAATAGCTATGAAAATGAAATTAGGACCAAGTACTATATTGATCTTCATAGAAGCCATGTCTCACAGATTGTTATACACACATACACGCGTGTGCGCACACACATACACACACACACACACACACACACACACACACACACACACACACACACACACACACACACACGCACACACACACACACACACACACACACACACACACACACACACACACACACACACACACACACACACACACACACACACACACACACACACACAGATGCTCTTGAGCAAGGAAGTGAAATTTGGCACATTATTTAAAATTCTTCTGCATTTGATGTGATCCCTTTTTATTGATGAAAATGTACTATGAGTCATAATGCAGTACTTATTAGATTATAAGACTTAATGTAAATGCATTTATCTTGCTTTATCCTCTCACAACTGAAGCCTAGGTAAAAATAAGCAAATGTCTCTGAATAAAGGCCTGCCATTCTTCAATATTTCAAGCTCTACTCTGGCACCATTTACCTAAACATGATATTTTGAAGTGGGGTGGAGTTTTACAGAAAAACACGTTTCAAAATACCAGTGGAAGCTCTGTCTTGACAATGTTAGTTTAAGTTAGGAATTTAATAATTCCACCAAACAAAAAACACACGTAATAGTTACCACTACAATAAATAATACTGCTATTGCAAAACATGCAGAACAAAACCAAAACACAAATCACTTTAAACAGATTCTAGAAGTCTTTCTACATCTTTTGAGGGAGATTATGCATGGCAGTTATTTATTGAGGAATGAGGTTAAGTACTGGGAGGGTTCAACTTTGTCTGATGTTTTGAATGGATGCCTCAATCAGAATTTCAGTGTGATGGAGAAATTGGCAGCTGCTAAAACATTAATGGCATAAAATGGGTAGAGCATTATGAATTGCTATTGGCTTATACAGATGCATTGTGCTGCAAGTGGCAGCCTATTAGCAGAGACATTTAATGATATTTTGGAGTGAGAAGTTCCAAAATTTAAAGCAGAAACAGCAGTAGTGGTACAGGCAAAACAGAAGGGGGACTCTTTAGACCTATTTCTCTGTATAATATGGATGCTAAACTTTTGCCAAGGTTTTAGCAACAAGGTTAGAAACTGTTCTACCCGAGATGGTAAAGGAGGAAGGGATGGTTTCTGAGAAAGGTAGATCCTGTACTACTGGAGTTTATTACTGACATTTGTAGAGCAGACAAAAAGGGAAGGACAACACAGAGCAGAGATTGTATTTATGGAAATTCAGAAATCTTTTGATTTGGTCAAACAGAAGTTTCTATGTTAGGTGACATGATATGTCATTGGAGATGGAACTATGATGCATCATATCTAAATGGCATTTACCTTACCACTGTTTGGGGTACTTGCATTCACACTCAGTCTGTTCGTCATTTCGATGAAAAATGTTGGCACAGAGAAGTAAGACAATCTTGAATTGGAAAGACAGTGGAAGAAGCAGCACAAATATGTTTTCCTGTGGCTGTATGATGTTAATGAAATATGGAGAGGGAATGTTGTCGGGAATGTTGGATCCTTTGATTAGTTTTAGAGCCGAATCTGGATTTTGCTTCTTCCCTCACAAGTCTATGTTCTTTAGGAAAGAAAGCAGGACAATTTAGGAAGTTGGATTCCCTTGTTTGGTAGGGGGAGTGAAATATCTGTGTTCATTAAGGTATACCCAACAGTCTCTGAAATTATCAATAAATAGCATGGATCTTGAAGAGAAAGTGTTAAAACTCATTGTTCAAATAGGAGTAAATCATTTAATGGCAGGGAAGATATAATAAGGGTTAAGTTAAAATCGCTACTTTTGTATTTATCCACAGGATAAGATGCTGAAATACTTGTAAAAGGTTTGGGTTCAGTTTGTGTGACAGCAGAAGTGAGACAAGATAATGAAAGGAGGTTCAGAGCATGTTAAAAATTGGGGGATGGAGAATATCCAATTTTAAGCATTACACACTTGCTATAAATCTAGTGCTGTTGGTGAGGAGGCAAACAGTATTATCTGAGTTGGGTTCAGTGGGAAGAGAAGGATGCTGAGGTGTAACTGGGTGTTTGTAGGAGTCTAGAGAAAGATAAATAGGTGTAAGTAAATATCTACATTTCTGTAAGGGATTGTATTGATAATGGTTTTAGAAATGGATACAGTATGGCAGAAAAAAGTAGGAAATTGGCTAATGGAATGAAATAGGTGAGATTTTAGAATTATAGTAGGTCTGACAGATGTGCAAGGGTTGGATACAATGTTGGATTTCAGGTATTATTGTATTGCATTAATTGGAATGGTTGTTATGGTACAGGGTAGATTTTAGGAAAGCACATCAAATTAGAAAACAAACATGTAGTACAAAGAGTGCCACAGTGGTGAGAGGAATGAAGCAATGTTGATACTAAAAAGTGGTAAATATTTACGATGTATAAGTTGTTAGATGAAAGTGAGATGATGGATTCACTGCTTAAGCTAATAAGACATAGTGTAAGTGAGCAAACAATGCGGAGCCATGATAGTGTATGGGAAGAAGCATGATGAGTGGTCTGTAGGCTAAGTGATATAGGTATGATATATGATATGATATGATATGACATATGATAGAATATTTAGAATTCTTTACCATTGTTTCTGAATGCCTAAAAGGATTTACAAAGAAAGAATGTATGAGAATACAATGTGCTGCAGATACAGGGAAGTGGATGCTAGTAATGCATATACTTCGTGGTCCTGTAGGGAAGTGCATACACAATGGAATGAAATGGGTGTATTAAGGATGGAGTCGTATGGAAAAGCCACACAGGACTTTGTTCTATGTTGATATATGTCTAGAAAGACTCAGCAAGGATAGAATACAGAGATACAATCTGTAGCAGGATGGCTTATACAGCTTACTACAAGAGATGGAAACAGGTATTCCATTAGAATTTGATAGAAAGAGATTGCCTATAAAATAAAAGTTGCCAAAGGGCTTGTAGTGGGAAAAGAGTGTCATGGTGGTATGGGAATTGCTGTAGAGTGGGGAAATGGGGAGGGCAGTTTGAATCTGATTCTAGAACAGAGTGGTGGGTGTAATCAAGTGAGTGTAGGAATATAAGGATGAGGACCACAGATAAAACACATCATCATCATCGTCAGGACTAGAGATATGTTTAACTTTATGTTTCAGCATGCTGGACTGGACCATTTCAGAGAAACTTTGAGATATTCTTAGTGAAAACAGTTTTCATTGGAATTGTAGGCTATATAATTATTGTGAAATAGAACAGCTTAACTTTTAGATTAGTTGGAAGGGGTGAAGGGAATGGAAGGGTTAGAAGGAAACAGTTTGTAATTGGAGTCTGTGGCATGAGCCCTTGGTCAATCAGCATCTGTCAATAGCAGTACAGGGTAAAGAATCGGGTCTATATCACATTGTTGAATGCACTAAATGTCGAACACCTGTTTGTTGAACCCTATTTGTTGAATCTTCATCCATCAATCGTTTCAGCAAAACTTTTTATGCAGTAAGTAACAAGTTGGCCAACCTACCAAGTTCAACAAAAACAGCATTATTTAAAACCTACCCTGGTGAGGGCTGTGCCCCCCACACCCCTCAACTAAATATAGCAACTCCAAGATTGCACTACAGTGGGGAAAAGGGCAAATTCCTGCTAATGACACACTGGTTGCCTACAGTGGGAAAAAGTTTGCTGAAATAACCATTCAATGGATGAAGACTTTGACAAATAGGGTTCAACACAGAGGTGTTTGACATTTATGCATTCAACAACATGATATAGACCCTAAAAAATACATTAAGAACCATGAGGCAGGATGCACACATCTTAATGTAACTCATTATACAAGATAATGCTATTGTTTTAAAATCACTCAGATGCATTCTGACTTACTCTGTTTTCAGTGTTCTGTATTGTTCACTTTGTCAACATGTCTTTATATCAGTATATTATTTTTTTTCCTACTCATATGTTTATTTATTCAGTATCTACTCTGTCTTCTTGTAAATGGATTTCTGGTCTGTTTGTGATTTTCCTCTTGTCTGTATTCCTATCCAATTATTTCCATCTCATCTCAAGTGGATATTCAGAATATGGTATCCTATGAGACAAGAATGGGCCTAGAGAGTGATGTCTCTAATTTTTATATCTTCAGTTACTCTGTACTTGTGATGTATAGGTAAGCACCCCCCTCAAACAAGGTGAAAAACAAAAAGAGGAAAGAGTATGCACACCCATCACATTTTGAAGCATTTTTATGTTTAAACTATCTTATAGCGTCTCTGTGTGTCCGTGTGTGTGTGTGTGTGTGTGTGTGTGTGTGTGTGTGTGTGTGTGTGTGTGTGTGTGTGTGTGTGCGTGTGTGTGTGCATGTGTGTATGTGTATATATGGGTCCCCGTCACTACACTGACACGCTACAAAGCTGACATTGAAAACACCGACATGAAAAGGCCGACATCGCAGATGATCGACAAGGTGAGATCCTGACAGCCGAAACACCGACATGGGCAACGTGTGAGTGCGACTCGGTAAGTGTGCGATAGTGAGGGATTTAGGGTTAGGGAGCGGACAGGTAAGTGTGCGATAGTTAGGGATTTAGGGTTAGGGTGCGGGAAAGGTGAGTGTGTGGTAGTGTCGTACTTAGGGTTAAAGTGCGGGTAAGGTAAGTGTGTGATAGTGACGGACTGTACTTTTAGGGGCGGGTTAAGTGAGTTAGGGTTAGAGTGCGGGTAGGGTGAGTGTGCGATAGTGACGGACTTTATGTTTAATGGTGGGTTAAGTGAGTTAGGGTTAGGGTGCAGGTAGGGTAAGTGTGCGATAGTGACGGACTTTAGGTTTACGGGTGGGTTAAGTGAGTTAGGGTTAGGATGCGGGTAAGGTAAGTGTGCAGTTGTGTCGGACCTTAGGGTTAGGGTTTGGGTTAAAGTTAGTGCATGTATAGTTGTGTGTAATGTGTAGTTTACATTTTGTGTGTCGGTGTTTTGGGTGTCGGCTTTGTGGCGTGTCGGTGTAGTGAAGGGGATCCGTATATGTATATATATATATATATATATATATATATATATATATATATATATGTATATATGTATATATATTATATATCTATATATCTATATATATATATATATATATATATATATATATATATATCTATATATCTATATATCTATATATATCTATATATATATATATATATATATATATATATATATATATACACATATACATATATATATATATATATATATATATATATATATATATATATATATATATATATATATACATACACGACACACCAACACACAAAATGTAAACTACATATTACACACAACTATACATGCACTAACCTTAACCCAAACCCTAAGGTCTGATACAACCGCACACTTACCCTACACGCACCCTAACCCTAACTCACTTAACCCACCCCTAAACCTACAGTCCATCACTATCGCACACATACCCTACCTGCACCCTAATCCTAATTCACTTAACCCACCCTTAAACATATAGTCCGTCACTATCGCACACTCACCCTACCAGCACCCTAACCCTAACTCACTTAACCCGCCCCTAAAACTACAGTCCCTCACTATCGCACACTTACCTGTCCGCTCCCTAACACTAAATCCCTCACTCTATCGCACACTTACTGAGTCGCGCTCACACCTTGCCCATGTCGGTGTTTCGTCCGTCGGGATCTCACCTTGTCGATCATCTGCGTCGTTGGTCTTCTCGTATCCTTCTATAGAGTGTCGGCCTTCTGGCATGTCGGTGTACTGAAGGGGACCCATATATATATATATATATATATATATATATATATATATATATATGTATATATATGTGTGTGTGGGTGTGTGTGTGTGTGTGTGTGTGTGTGTGTGTGTGTGTGTGTGTGTGTGTGTGTGAGTGTGTTCGTGTGTGTGTATGTACCTTAAATCTTAAATTACATGAAAAAGAAACTGTTGGATATAAGGCTGTGAATAGAGCCAATGTAACTGTAATATTTTTCTTCGTGCAAACAAATACAATAATTTGTAGACTATATACTTCACCCCACCCCCATCAATCTGTCTATCTAGTTTTCTTTTTACTCTCTTGTTTCTCTTTCCTATTACAAGCACGTGTTGCATGTTATAGTTAAATTCTGCTTTCTTAATAAATGCTCCATATATTTAACGTCTAAATTAAATTAGGAAAAGAAAATGATAAAAAAAATTCCTGAGTATTTTGATGTAATTCTTATAATTTTCCTTCCCGAATAATATTTTAACTGTGTGTCTGGAAAAAATTATTGTAATGGGAGGGGCTGCATCCTTCTATAAAATGAAATTAGCTATTCGAATACCTTTCCAGCAGCAGTAAAATTGCTAACTTTATCTTTTTTTTCATTTTTATTAGTGCCTTTTAAATTATGTCACCAGCTCATGAGCCATTTTTTTTTCTAAATTAATGCTCTAACATGTTTTTAAATTTGTGAGTCATAACTGAACTCATGAGAGGTCTTGTTCAGTAAAATGTTCTTTCATTATGCAGTTCACTCACTACTTTCAGACTGCAGAAGCAGATTGTTAAGTTAAATTTACAAGGGTTCATTTATGTACATTGTGTTGTTCTTTCCATGCACTGGCTCAGCATGCAAAATAGCACACTGCCAAATGCACGATAAGGGAATTTTCTTGAAATTCTCATACGGTAGTACTAGTCTTATTATCTATAAAAAACAGCTTGGAGATAACAAATGAATCAGTTAGAAATATCACAACGAGTCTTTATGTCTTATTCATGAAAACAAAAATAATTATGAAATATTTATGTTTCTTTCCATAACACTGCAAACGGAAAACCTGCAGACATAAAATAATTATCAGTTAATAGAGTTTTACCTCAATAGATTAGGGACAGTACACAATTATGAAGCTTGCTGGAGCTGGCAAAGGGCTACTGGCAGATTTTATATGTAATTAAACTTGTACTAGATGATTTCTTGTAAAAAGAAATTGTAATCATAGTCAAATGAAAATTATTTCACCTTTGATATGTGTAGCAGACTGCCCATTTTAATGAAAGGGAAGAGGGTTCTTCAATGAATCGATGACTTCCAGAATGCCAACATTCCAAAATACGGAAAAGTAAGGCAAAGAACACAGAAAGGTGAAAACTTTAAGCATTTTTGCAGGGGGCAAACCCCCTGCACCTTCCTAAGTGGTGGTCTAGCGTGCTGTACTTGCCAAACTTATGTCTAATAACTCCACAACCACATCAACTTGAAGGAGTAAAAATGTCCCAAAATAAGTGATTCACTGGCACGGACTTAGAAATCATAATGGCACTGATTTCCAATGGAAAGCTCTGTTCAAATTATGACTCTCAATCTTTTTTTTTTCCCCTGAGGGCAAATGAAGGTCAGAGATTTTGACCTCCACCAGCTGTAGGGTACCATGGAAAGACTGTGCTGTTCCTCTATTAGCCTTAGTGTGTTCAATGAAAATAAAGCTACATGTTTCTCCTGTTCTTTAAAAACTTTTTTGATTATATCATAGCTTTAATAAATGAACTCTGTTTCTGAGGATTGCCACTGAAAGGGAAAAGGAAAAATTCCTGTCATTGCCTCTGAAAATGTCACTTTTTTCTTTAAAATTGCAAAGCAGTCCTTCAGAAACATTTCTGCTTGTTGGAAAATTATTTCTCATGGCATTCCAAAGTGTAACAAATGCTGAAAGATCTCATAACTTTAACTGACAATTTGTTTTAAAGCCCATGCCTTACTACTTCTTCTATTACCATAAAGTGATGCATCTCACTCTGTACTCTCTTAGTTTCTGTCATTTTAATCACTATCTACAGTCATTCTCTTTGAGCACAGACTTATTTTCTATTTCAAAATACATTTTGACAACAGTCACTGCTTTTACATGCATATCGATTTCAAAAATGGCGGAGATGTTATTTACATGCAATTTATAGGTTTGAAGTTGTGATGCAAAGTTTCAGTGCTATGAAATCTGATGTTATCAGTTTGAGACATTACAAATTTTAGATGTTATGGTCTCAGTGTTCTGAGCTTCGATGTTATGACCATTCAATTTTTTGAAGGGGATCCATATATGTATAGATTTATATATATATATATATATATATATATATATATATATATATATATATATATATATATATATATATATATATATATATATATATATATATATATATATATATATATATATATATATATATATATATATATATATATATATATATATATATATATATATATATATATATATATATATATATATATATATATATATATATATATATATATATATATATATATATATATATATATGTATATATATATATATATATGTCCCATTTAAATGATCAAAGTCTTAGAACTTAGATTTTCATATGGCCGACACCATATGATCGAAGTTTTAAAACTTGGATCGTTCTAAATGGAGATCTCCATACAGTTCGGAATGGGAAATTCTCTCTTTTCCTCTCTGTAGTGCGATCTTGGAGTTGGTATATTTAAGTAGCAGGGAGTGTGGGGGGTGCAGGGGGGCTTGCTCCCCTGCAGAAATGTCCAGGGATATTATTTGTATTGTTTTTGTTTTTGTTTTTAGGTGTTTGAAGTTTTAGAACTTCGATCATATGGTGTTGGCCGTATTAAATTCGAAGTTCTAAGACTTCAGTCATCTAAATGGGACACACACACACACACACAGACATATATATATATATATATATATATATATATATATATATATATATATATATATATATATATGGGTCTACTTATTTTCATTGGAAGTTCATTTCCCTGAATTTGAATTCACCCCTGATCAAATTGCTGAAAGCTCAAATTACTGAAAACTCATTTCACTGAATCTCATTTCACTGAAGTAAAGTACTGGCACTGTCTAGATTACTGTAAGGCAGGTTCATATTACGTTATCGAAAGATAAAGTAATCGAATGGCCAAAACATCGAAACGGCCAGATTTAGAAACTTTTATTGTTGAGGGCTGTGCCTCCTACTCCCCCTGCTAAATATTATTCCAACTCTTATATCGCACTGCAGTGAGGAAAGGGCAAATATCTCAGTTTTCACTGTACTGCCATCTCACAATTCAAACTTTGAAATGCGGCCGTTTCTATGTTTTGGCCATTCAACTATGTTATCTTTCGATAACGTAATAGGAACCCCTGTAAGGCAAGTAAAAAGAATATGCCCTTTACCCCACTATAGTGCAATCCTGGGGTTAGTGTATATAGTTAGGGGGTGTGTTGGGGGCACAGCCCACCACTTAGTTTGGATATATATTGTTTTCTGGAATGATTTAGACACTGGTGTTGCAAGTATGCATGTCTATGATTTAAATTGTCTTGTTTAGAAGCTTTCGATGAAATATAATATAAAACCAAACTATGCAATTCCACACACATTAATGAGTCATTAATTGCTTATAAATACATACGATTTTTAAAAGAGGGAGAGAATAGCAATGGGTCTAATGTTGGATATATCATTGGAGTTACCTCCCTTGTGAAGTGGGATGACGAGAGATTTTTTTCCTGAAGAGACCTCTTTATGAGAATAGATACTGGAAAAGAAATTGAGCGGGTGGCTATGTTAAAGAAATCACCAGGAATTCCATCTCAGTCTAATTTGCTTGTAGTATTTTTTGATTGTTATGCAAGATACTGGTTGAAATAAGAAAGAGTGAGTATTAATGGAACTGGGAGGTTAGACTGAGTGGGATGTGGTCAGGTTATTAGAGGAGATCGATGTGTTTTGAGTTTCTTTGTGAAGTAGTTATACAATGCTAGAGATAAAGTTTTTCGGAGAGTAACGAGGGTTGCGGTCTTGCTGTCTATTTAATCCAGGATGTAGTATTTTAGATATGGTGGCCCAGAATTGTCTAGAATTTGGTAGCATCTGTTCTTCACATTGGACTAATAAAGCTTCTTGTTAAATGTTATTTATTTATTGACATTTGTTTACTGAGAAAATCATCCAGCGGAACCCTGGGGAGAAATGCTCCAAAAAGTTTGATCTGGCATTTGGCTTTATTTCATAAGTATTTATATTGTTAAAGATTGTTTTCTTTTTTATTACTGAGCCATGCATCTCTATTCCTCATTAATTTCCTAGTAGGAGGAGTGAGCCAGGGAGCAGAGTTATTTTTCACTCTTTTAAGCCTGACAATTACCAGTTCCATAAATATCGTATTAAAACAGACAGCAGCGTTATCTAGTGGCAAGACTTTTAGGATGTTCCAGTTGCGAGATTCTAGTGAAGTGTGAAAATTTTGTGGGTCAAAGTTGTTCATGTTGAGAGAGGATTTTTATCTGTGTTCCATGAAAGTAGCATGGTATTCTCTTGTGGTATATATGTGCAGGTGGTCATTAAGTATGCTAGTAAGGTGCTGTGGGAGCTTATATTGTTAGGGTAACTTGTTAAAGACCAGTCCACGGTGGTAGTTTTTCCATTGTTCAGGTTAATTCTGGTAGTATCACTGATTAGTTGGGAGAAATTGTACAGGTTTATACTAGAAGTTGTTATCTTAGAGGTGAGCCTTGAACAGTTAATGTTTACATCACCTAGTATAATGGTTTCTGTGTGTGTACATTATCAAATAGCTAGGATAGGCTGTCCTTCAATCTGCTGACATTGTCTTTAGGTAGGATATTAAGAGACATCACATGTATTGCTCTGTGTGCATTTAATTTTAGATAGCTTAAAAGTAGTTTGGCAATGAGGAAGGAGGGCATAGGGATATGAAAGATAACTAGTTTATGCTACCGTGATACATTACTGCTACTCTTCCTGCTTTTATGTTTAATCTGTTAGCTCTGAGGATCTTAAAGCCTGGGGGTATTTCTGTGTTACTGATATTTGGTTTTAGACAAGATTCTGTTATTGAAAGTATGTCAGGAAGTAATATTTTATCCATGCATGTAGTTCTGGAATTTTGTTTGCAACACTTCTGATGTCCACATGGAATAGATTTAGTTTATTGCTGTTATTTTTTATTTTGTGAGAAAAGGGGGTTAGTTTTTTGGACAGGGTTAATTTATTATTTGCGGATGAGTAACTTTGTGCCTGAAAGTGTTTAGAATAGGGGTGAATGTCAACTGCTAGCAGTAAATTCAGTAATAAACTTATATGAATGTGTTGTTTTAGTTTTTGTGGTGATAGTACCTTTGTTGTTTTAATTTTTGTGGTAATAGTACCTTTAAACATTTTCTGGAGGTATTGAGTGTTTTAGGTTTAATGAAGTTACTGTAGTGCAATGATTTTTTTTATATAAGTAGGGACCTATATTGAACAGGATGGATGAAGGGATTATGGTATAATAATGTGTCTTTCAGTAGTACTTGAAATATTCAGGGAGTTGTGTTTGGTAAGATCTATAGTAAATTATAAATATGGGACAGACTAGAGTAAGGCATTGTTTCTTGGTGAGGAGTGGGGAGTTTAGAATATGCAATGTTTTAAAGGAGTGCATCTTTAGATGGTGAAAAGTATAGAATAGGTATTACCAGTCATAGTAATAAGGAGATGTAAGTGTCTTTTATTGGGAAGGTAGATTTTGACAGAAGAAAGCTGTTGTTCATTAGTAGTATGTTTGTGAGGGTGGGATTAAGGCAAGAAATAAACTTAGAAGAAGTAGGGGTGGTTGAGATATTGGGGTAGGTAAGGGAGTGGAGTGAGCCTGAACTTAACAAGGGTGAATGGAGTGGGTTGCATATGACACTGTTGTAGTTTGTCCAAAAAAACAAAGAAGATTTCCTGGCTGCAGAAAATCATTTTTGTTTAGTTTAATTTTTATGAGCAGTGTTTCTAGTATTCTATAATGCATAGGTTATCTTCATTATTGTTAGACAAAATTTCTGTCTATGCAGCAAGTAATATTACATGTTACAGCTACATATGTCAGTGGCATGTCAGTGATGTGCCTAAACTGTGTTATTTGTACCTAATATAATTTGCTAGCTGCAAAGCTTAACCCACACTGTGTAATAAACACTGTAATATTATCTATTTTTTCCAAATAAACTCTCACTTCATTCTATTTGAACTACTTCCTTATACTTCAGCCATTTAAACCCCTCTATTCCTTATGTTCCAGAGACGATACAAACAAAAACTAACT
This sequence comes from Protopterus annectens, assembly GCF_019279795.1. Lineage (NCBI taxonomy): Eukaryota > Metazoa > Chordata > Ceratodontiformes > Protopteridae > Protopterus > Protopterus annectens. The sequence goes on from NC_056744.1 coordinate 494,902,632, forward strand.
CTTTTCCTTCATTGAAAACATTTTTTCCTAGCTACCCTCTACCAGCTTTCAGACTCCATCACCACTAACTATGATAGCACCCACCAACTTCTTGTTTCCTTATTGATCCCTGCGTCCCCACTACCTGTCATCAATAAAATAATGATCCCTTTACTTAATTATACTACTCCTCAGCTTATCCTGTATTTTCTCCTCCTACTGGGCCATCTCTCATCTTACCATGACTATAATATCTGTAAACATCACTCCAACTCTTCCTCCCTATACTCTCCACACATCACATCAAATGTATTTAATGATGCCCTGCACCTTTATTTACAATATATAGAGTCCATTTCAACTTAAACCAAAACAAAATTAAGTGTAAACAATTCTCTCCAAAAAGCAACTCTAAATAATTTCACCATTATACTAAAATATTTCTAGGAGGAGACATTTGCCATAATCCTAGCCCCACCTGTCACAATTAATATCAAGACAATTCTTTTCCACATATCACTCTAACTCCACCCCTGATAATCTAACTTTTGCTGCCATTAATATTAGAAGCATAAGAAATGCTGCTGAACTAAATGCCGGTATTATCCAAGGCAAGCCTGATATGCTCACTGTAACTGACAATTGGCTTAAACCCAGCATAAACAACTCTAAAATTACACCTCCCAGCTATAATATCATCCTTAATGACTGCATAAAGAAGAGTGATGGTATTGCTTTAATATTGCCAAACAACTACTACATTTCCCTTGCAACAAATCAGTATCAAAATTCAATGGAGCAGAGATTCTTATTAATTTCCTGAAAATAAACAACTACCAATGTATTTAACTTTATTTATCTGATTGTTCTTTTTTATTTTACTGACTTGCTAAGTGGGTTGTTAACTGTTTAATCCAATACTTTAGTTAATAGTATACTACCAATGCGTATAATTTTATTTGATTGTTCTTTTTATTGTACTGAGGAGCTTTTCTCCCTGGGCCTCTGCTGAAAATGGCCCAGTGGACTTTCCTTGTTAACAAACTATCTGTCTTTCGGCTTTTCCCGCCACAGCGGAACTCTGGCCCGCTAATGATTGGCAGTAGATTTTTAAGTGTTGGCTTGCCAGGCCTAATGCACAACCTTCAGCGAAGGAATGCCCATTCACGCATGTCGACACACAGAAGACGCTCTAACTGAGAATCGAACGTGCAACGTCTAACTGTGAGGCGACAACGCTACCGCAGCACCACCACTGCAGATAAAACTGCAAATAAACAAATAAATAAATTATAAACAAAAATGTGTTACTGTCCTTTACATCCCTTCTGGTTGCAATACAGCTATGCTGAAAGATATCCTAGATTGGATATGCATAATAATTCCACAAAAACAATAATTTTAGGGGATATGAATGTCAGTTGGTTGGAAATAAACTATAACTTTCCTAGATCTAACATGAATTGATGCTTTACACAAGTAATTAATACTACCATACGTTATATCAAGGAATCAAATTCCCAATTCAACTGGAGCCTAATAGCAAACCCTAGCAAATACACCACCACAGATACAATGTCAGACTCTGTCAGTGATCATCTCCCAATTTATACAACCAGACCTCTCACACATCCACTTAAACAACATGTTCATAAAACAACACCCAACCTAGGTTCATAGGTTCATAGGAGGTTACTAGGCTAGCAGCCCTAAAGCCTTTACAAGTCTAGCCATGTTAATCCCAAGTATCTACATTTTTTCTTTTTTGGGTAGTTTGCAGAACGAAGTTATGAACAGAGCAGGTCTGTTATCAACACCGGCTACCCCTGTCCATGAGGGGCATGGTTGCTACCCCAGGGGTGAATTGGCAGTCTCCCATCCAACTATCTAGGTTGCATTTGGACAGAGTCATTGAGGAGCTCTGTTTTAAGTGAATAGGGAATCTATTCCAGAAGCGGCAGTCTCTGAGAGGCATATCTGTCGCTCTAGCATGATCTGTTAATATCACAAGCTAAGGTGAGATCGCTAGAGTGAGTGACTCTTTTTGTTAAAACAGTTTCATTGATTTTAAATAAAGCAAGTTTATAAGCAATCACAAAGGATTTAACAGAAAATTGCATTTCAGAAATGTTGACAGAAAAACTCAGGTAACAATATATAACAACTAACAGAATAAAATTACTAAAACTATTTGCAAAGACATCCATTAGTATTTGCAATAGTGATGGAGTTTAACTATTTCATATATGTATCACATGTAGAAAATGAAGTTTAAGGTATACATTAACATTACTGATCTCTTTTCAACATATTTTGCAGGTTAACCAACGGATGATAGGTATAGGTCTTTCTAGTTGTTCTAGATGTTATAGTTGTAAGCTGTAAATGACAAACCTCAGTTAATGTATTCGTGAAATCATTGAAAGAAGGAGGGTATTCAGATACCCAATTTCTTGTAATACTCTTTCTGGCCACAGCGAGTATTGCCCAGACTAAGGAGTATTTAACCTTTTTAACACAATATGATATATGAGTGTATTGAAAAGTACTAGAGACTTGGTAATGATAAAATTGTCTGTGAATAGTGCTTATAGTGGATCATTGATACGTCTCAAAAATATACTTATAGCAGGGCAGTCGTAGAACATATGAGCCCAATCGATGTTTATATCTGATTTACATTTGTTATATAAATTTTGCTTTCCATTAATTTTGTTCATTAGTTGAGGGGTGTAAAAAGATCTATACATAAATCTCCAAGAGTATAATGTCCAATTATGTGATAGAGTTGTCTTCCCTGCAGATTCTAATATATTTATTTTATCTTGATTACATGGAGGTGCATAGTGAGTGACTCTTGTCCCATTTGACTTGTGAATGTGCAGCATTACAATTAGGGCAGGGTTGGAGATTGCCCTAGAGGTCAGCCACAAGCCGCCTCTCAGGAGCCTATAAAATACAGAGTAAAGTGACAGGGCTTTCAGCCTATCCATATAGGCCATAGTTGGGACTGTCTATATTTTCTTAGTGAGAAATGTCTAAGGTCTCTCAAGCTGCTGCAGGTGTCTGGTGAGGTACATGAAAAGGATACATTATACCCTATTACTGGTCTAATGAGGGTCTAGTATAGTGGAGTTATAACATCCCTTGACCTGGATGCTATGCCCTTGTTTATGAGGTGTGCTACGTAGAAGGCTTTCCTTGCCACTTTGGAAACTTGGTGGTCAAATTTCAGATTGCTACCAACCTCTGTTCCCAAGTCTTGTACCACTGAGTTGGAACTCAGGGGGGTGCTGTCAATATTGTAATTCGTAGGGAATTCCATTTTGTCACAGGGAATAATAATGCATTTTTTTGCATATAGACAATGGCTTTCACATCAACCATTTGTGTTAGCCCTTCTTGTAATATGATGGCATCATTAGAGGACTCAGTGATTGCTCCCAGTTTGCTGTCATCAGCAAACTTGGTGAGACAAAGGCTGTCCACTTTGGCCTGGACTTCTGAGAATAGATGCCAAATATTATTATTAAGGGACCCAGCATAAACCCCTGTGGTACTGCTCTGGTGATGGATCTACTGGTGGAGGTAGAGCCACCAATTTTAACAGAGTGCATTGATACCCATCTAGTAACATAAGGGTTAATACCTATCTTTGAGATTTTCTCAATAATGCCAGAGTGGGAATCTGTGTCAAAAGCTTTGGCAAGGTCGAGATAGGCTGTGTGCACTGTTGTACCTTCGTCCATGGTTTTGGTGACATTCTCAGACAAGTCCACCAGGTTTAATAAGCATGATATACTCTTAACAACACCAAACTGTGTTGGGTCCAGCATTTGGAGGTCACCTATGTCCTTTTTGATAAGGTCCATGATAATTCTTTCCATGGCCTTGCAGATGACGCTGGTTAGACTTATAGATCTATAGTTGTCAGGGTCAGTTGATGGCCCACCCCTTTGTGCAAGGGGATTACTGTTGCTGTTCTCCATTCTGCAGTAACATAGCCAGTTCTCAAGCTATAATTAAAGAGAATGCCAAATGGGACAGCTAGGTTTTGTTTTAGATTGTTTAGTAAACATCCTGGGATATTATCTGGTCTCATTTAGGCCATCCTTTTGGCCCTGACAAGCACAGCGATGACCTGTTCTCTAGAGATACTAGGCAGAGGGCTGGTGTCAGGTATGCTTTGGGATATGATAGGTGGGGATAGGGGGATGAACTTTGCACTGAATCTGTCAGCTAGCAGGTTAGTGATTTTTTTTCCAGTGCAGTATGAGTAATCCCATCTACAACCATTTCTGTACATAGCTGGGCATTCTCTTTTAGACTTTGGACATAGTTAAAGAATGCCTTATGATTATTCTCGGGTAGAGATGCAACTTTAGTTTTGTAATTTGTTTTAGAAGACTTTAAAAGATTTCTGATCTTTTTGTTTAGGCTTGGGAGGGAACTCTTCCTCTGCAGAGTGATATCCCTCTTGCTTTTTGACAACAGTTTCTTCCACTTGTTATATAACCTGTTTATACTTGAAGTCCGCCATGGTGGCTTGCTTTTATGGGAAGACCTGGTTTTGATTTTGTCTGGAACAGCAGAGATTATATAGTTATTTAAGTGTTTGTACAGTGCATTTGCATAAACTTCTGCCTAGTGATCATTGGTGTCTGTGACTGTGGGTGGTATGAAGCTTTTTATACCATCACTTAGTATGCTGTAGTTAGCTTTGGTGAAGTTTTTTTTTTATAATTTTTGTTCCTGTAAGGGCATCAGTTCCAGTAGTTACTTCAAACAAAACTAATTTGTGGTCTGGCATAACCAGGGAGTGTAAAGCAAAAACCAAACCAAAAAAAGTGGAGAGTTCATTTTAACCATTTATTATAATCACAGATGAGCACTTTCTTCCAACTTTAAATTCAAATCCAACTCAATATTAAGTTCAGAAGACCTGTGTAATTTGGGATGAAAGTGCTAAACCTTTGAACTGGAATATTGTGGAGTTTTATCTGAACTTAATATTGAGTTGGAATATTGTGGAGTTTTATCTGAATTATTTATTGGAACACTGTGGATTTTTATCTGAGTTGGAGTTTTAATAAAGCGAGTTGGAATACTAATCTGGTTGATGGTTTGCCTTTTTGGTTACTAGTTTTTCAGTGTGGAATTGAGTTAAATTCAAATGGACTTCATCAGATAAGGAATACAAGAAAATGTGCCCTTAAATAGTTGATTCATTACCAATTACACAATCAATTTCCCTCCCAATTAAACAAGGCATAAATCTCCTTTAAAAAAGAAGCAATTTTAAAGCAGTATGCAGTGCTATAAAGAAAATTAAACCAACACATATGCAAAGTTGTTACAATCCGTCCTAAAACATTATACAATAAGATAAAAACAGCTATCATGTAATCAAATTGTAAAAATATGTAATCTATATGATTATTTTGTATTACCATATATTATATATTGTGTTGCATTGCATAATTAGTTCCATTTTAAACCAGCCATGGTCCTTGACTCATCCACTAGACAATATATCCCTAACCAGGGAATGGGTCACGCATGTGGAAGTACATTGACCCCACCCCCATGTTGGTGAATACTATGTCCAGAACATTAGAGCCCCTAGTAGGGGTGCAGACTATCTGTTCCAGAGTATTTGTGATAACAAAGTCCAGGAACCTCTGGGAGAGCCTCTTTTTGTGCACGTATATCCCTCAGTCTATGGAAGAGTAGTTTAAACCTCCCATGACTAAGGTGTTGGGCTGTATGGCAAGGGGTTCAAGTAAACTGATGTAGACAGTGTGCTTATCCTAGTTCATGGTGGGAGATCTATAGCTAGCAATGATGTGGTATCTTACTTTCCAAATAGTTAATTGGACATGAAGTAGTTTGAGAGAGTCATGTTGTTTGTCTTGAAGTGTATTCGGTTTTAATAAAGATGGATGCACCTTCACCTTTGGTTTTTTTCATGCTCATTTTGAGGTCTGAACATGTGAGGCACTGTAGCCTTGCACAGCCAGGGTGCTGTTAGGGCCCTGAACCATGTTTAGGTATCTGCATAGACATCAACATCCGCCAAGGTGAGGAGTGCTTCCATGGAGTGCAGCTTCATGTTTAAACTCCTAGCATTAAGCAGCATGACCCTGAGCTTGTTTCAATTAGATTTTGTTACATTGGAAAATTTGTTGTTTTGACATTGCCTAAAAAAGGCACCATGGAGAAGGCAAGTACCTTTGCCAGTATCCGAAGCCTAAGGGTGCCAAGTGCAGTGAGGTCTGTGTACCATATCCTTCCAGGCTGACAGATACTGATCCCCCTGGACTGACACCAGAAGCTGAGCCAATTGTTGAAGTCAATCATTTTTTGTTTATTTATTTTTACTCTGTAAAGGCTGTTATGGCTGAGGTGCTAGGAGATTTTATGATGGAATTTTCTGCTTTCTACTTCGCTGTGGAATAAACAGACTTTTATTTATTGAAAAGAAGAAGGTGTCATTGCTTGTTGGAACGTGGTTTTTGACATTTTTTGTTTATATTGTGACATAGGATCATAGGGAGTTACTAGGCTAATGGCCCTTACAAGCCTAGCCAAGAGTTTATCCCCAAAAAATAAACCTCTGTCAATGAGGGACACAGGTGGAACCCCTGGGACAAATTTGTGGTTTCCCATCCACTCATCAAGTTTGCCCTTGAAGAGGGTCAATGAGGTACTCTGTTTGAGTTCGAGCCATATATGGTCGAGACTATACATTTGAAATTTTAAAAGTTTGAGCGTGTGAATGGAAATCTCCATAAGCGAAAATTTCCATTCTGTTCAATGTGGTGCGATCTCGGAGTTGGTATATTTAAGTAGCGGGGATGTGGGGGGAGGTGCAGTCCCCATGTGGGGGGATGCAGGGGGGCTTGCCCTCCTGCTTAGAACAGTTTACTTTGCTGTCCGTTGTGTGGTTTTTTTTTTTTTTTTTTTTAGGTGGTCATAGTTGAACCATTATGTTCGAAGTTATGTAACTTTGACTATGTGATATAGACCCTGTTTGACATGTATGGGAAGTCTATTCCAGAGATGGGGAAACCTCTGGGAGACAAACCTGTTTTACCAGCAGGTTTTGTTGATGTCACATATTAGATTTAGGCCTTTTGAGCAGGTAATGCTGTATGATAGTGATTTGAGCCTGTCTGCATAGGACATAGGACAGGTGTTAGAAGCCATGGATTCTCTTTGTGAGGTATTTCTGTGGCCTTTCCAGTTGGTGCAGATGTGTGGAGAGGTACATACCAAACAGGGTGTTATACTCAATTATTGGCCTGATGAGGGAGGAGTACAGAGACACAATAACCTAATTTTTTTGGATGTAATCCCTTTACTTATGAGATTAACCAAGTAAAAGGCTTTTCTGACCTCTGCCGCTACATGATGGTCGAATGCAAGATTGTTGTCAACCTAAGTACCCAATCTCTTACCACATGTTGTGTGCTTAGGGGCTGCCAATGATGTGGTAATCAGTAGGGGTCATGTTTTTGCCAAATGGTATGATAATACATTTTTTTGTGTTTAACTTAAGGCCATGACTTTGGCACCAGTTATTTGTTGCTGTGAGACCAACTTGAAGTATGGGTGAGGATAGGATACTGCTTAGGGCTAGGGACATACTTATTTGGTATACATAATCTAATAGTTCTGTCATGTCTCTCTTTATGTAATCCAGAGAGGTGTGTCTCAAGTCATTCACTCCAACATGAATTATCACAGAGTCATAATGGTACTTGTTGTTGAGTGACTTGAGTGCATGCATGATTTGATGGCTGCTGGCACGTGATAGATAGCTGACCATAACCTTCTCCTTGTTCAGTCTGGTGAAGGGGACATCTGAGTGTCTCACTATGGATTCCCCTATGACCAAGACATTTGATGTGTTTTGCCTTAGGGTCTTATTTGTTGAGACACAGATGAGTGTGTTGAGATGTATGTGTTGATATATTTAGTGGTTTCTTTATGCTTAGTGGTGAGTGAGGGGTTGTGTGCTTTTGGGAGGTCACTGTTCTTTTGGTAGGCTTTTAGTGAGTACATTCACATATGAGGGTTTATGTGTCATGAGCTTATTTTGTTTGAAGGTGAGGTTTGTCTGAGAGGTGAAGCATGTGTGCTGACAACTTGTTTGATGTTTAGTTTGTTTTTAAATGACACAATTGACTCCAGTTCCACAGTGTATTTGGATCTCTCACTTAGGGTGTTAGTTTTTAGGAGTAAATGGTTGTCAGTATACATGAAGCAATTGCTACACTGCCTTGAGATTCCCATATCAATCGAACTGGCAGGAAAAAATGATGGGAAGCTGCCCATCCATTGTGGCAGGATTTTTCTGAATGTGGTATTTGATAAGAAAGTGGGGCTAGCTGGAGTTAGTCACAAACTGCAACTCTGAAGCAGCAATTCAATAAAATACAATTAACAAAGTGGAGTGCTGGCTTAAAGTATGCATATATTTTATTTTATTTTTTCAGTGGATGAGTTGGATTTTAGTGTAGATGCACACCAGATCTCTGGCTAAAGTTGCCAAAAGTTGAGCAGCTCTGGTAACTGAGTGCAAACCCACTCAAATATGAGTCTTATATACAGGCAAAATTAAACAGTTTTAACACAACTGTCAAAGGGAAATCCGAAATTGAGCCTTTCTCCAACAATCCCAACTCAGATGGGTCCTGAGCTACAGATATCTGCCACAAGGGTGCAGCAGGGAGGCCCTCTTAATGTAAGATGGCTGGTTTAACACCACAATGATACCAAACAGTCTAGATTCAGTAGGTCTGAATCTAGCCTATGCTATGTAAAGCAAGGAAACACAATTTCTAAATGTGAAGGAGTAAGGGAGAGTCACTTAAAGGTCAAAGTGAGAGTTTTTTTTAGTATACTATTAGATGACCTACACTGGCACCACCCTCTGCACAAACTGGCAGGTCTTTGAGCAGCTGTGAACAGTGGGGGACTATGGAGAGCATTTCCTATACAGGGTTTTAAACTGGAGAGGTTTGCTTATATGCAAGCACAGGGAACTGCGTTTGCACAATGCCCAGACGTGAGGATTTTATATGAGTAGGATGAAAGATTTTTATAAAGTTAAACCCTCAGGTCATTCAGATAAAAACACAATAAGCTATCAACCAGTAGTTCCTACTCTGGATGGGCGAATTTAGCACTCTGCTCCCACCAGAATGCAAAAGAACCCCTCCAATGTATAACAAACTAGCTTTGAGCTCAAGTGCAGTAACAAATGCTTTATAATAGAAGTAAGAATTCCTGCAATATCAAGAATCCTTGGAAATAAGATCACTAGCCATGAGAAATGTTCATAACACACAGAAACTTTGCAAAATTTTGAAATATTTTGTCAGGCTTGCTCAGAACAACTTTTGCAGTATCAGAGGAGGTTAGGAAATATCAGAATATGATTACAACAACCTAAGAGCAGCACATTAACAAACAGATGGAGGCTCTTTAACAAGTACTGGCTGAAAAGCAGTGATAAATTCAACCAAATAAATAAATCCAAGTTTAAACCAGAAAAGTTCATTACTACCCTGTCATCTATTAACTGGAACATCCTAAAAATCGGCCCCTTAGATGATGCTTTAAATGAATTCAGTACAACTTTTCCTAAATATCCTAAATAGCCTTGCACATACTAGAAGAGACTACAAACAAATAATGTTAATTGGCTATCAAAAAGAGTAGAATGTTAATGAAGAATGGAGAAAAACATGGAAATAATTTAAAAAATATAAAACACTACAATATCATAACTTCAGAATGCTTCACAGTTGTACTAAAAAGCAAATAAATGAAGTAAAAAAAACTGTACTATAAAAGTTTCCAGAATAATAGTTAACACAACTGTAAAAAATTCTGAACAGTAATTAATGAAATTTTACACACCAGCCAAAAATTCACCCATAACCTCACTCCCAGTAACTCACTAAATAGTACAGCAACAACCAAGGATTACCGAACATAATCCTAACCCTGCCCAACAGCCATGTTTTACCACATCCACTTTCACCTTCAAACCTATGCCCACTTTGTATATAAAAGTGCTATTAAAAAAACTCAAACCATGTTCTCCTGATGCCCTTCCAAATGAGCATCTTCAAATAGAAGCCAATAGCATTGCCTATCCTGTCTCAGTCTTGATAAATAAGACAATCCTGGAATCTCACTTAACCTCTGTCAGGAGAAAGACAGACATTATCCCTCTGCACAAAAGAGGAAATTCAACAGACTTTACTAACTTTAGACCTATAGCAATCTTATTGCCCCTCTTCAAAATACTTGAAAATATATAGAAAAACAATTGCCAAACTCTCTCCTGCAGGAAGAACCCCTATCCCCTACATAGCATGACTTCCAACCTTCCCATAGTACTAATAATGCACTTCTAACCTATGTAATTACCATCAATAAAGACAGAGATAATGGCAAACTAGTCTCCTGCATATTTCTAGGCTTCTTGCCTTTGACACAGTTGCCACAGCAAACCTTTATTTCAAATGCCATCATTAGGTCTCTCTCAGCCCACCTTCTATGGTTAAAAGCCACATATCCAATAGGTATCAGTCAGTAAAATTGCACTCCACCCTCTCCATACCCCCCCAGTCACCACCAATGTACCACAAAGCTCTATCCTTAGTTCCCTACTCTTTAACATTCTCACCAATACCATCCTCACATTTTCAAAAATGGCCTCACTAATACACATACAAAATTTGGAAACATGGCTTTGTAACGTGCAACTCATCCTTCTCCCCGCCCACAAGAAAAATCTACTACATTTTCTCCACATTCCTCTGTCACAAAAAATAAAATAAAGTCCTCTTGATAATACAGCCATTGAAGTCACTTGTCATAGCAAATTATTATGGGTGATATTGGATGATAATCTTAAATTTGACCTGCATATACAAAATTGCATTAGAAAACACATCAAAAAGTAGGGATGCTTTACAGAGCCAAAAACTTTCTCACTAATGCAACTAAGACTACACTTAACTACTTATCTCCTCCCCACAGCTCTACCTGGCACTCCCATCTTTCTATTCTCAGGCATCACAAAAATCAAAACTTGAACAATGCTATAACAAAGTTGTTAAATTTGAAACAAATGCCCCTTTTAGAACCCACCACTGTATATCACTAAAAAGCCTAAATTGGTTAGAACGTCCCCATCAGCTAACATATACACAGCTTCTTACAACCTATGAAATTATCCAGCATCCATCTGCTTGTCCAGCACTAAATATCATTGTGTACAACTATGTTCCAAGTTGGTCATTATGATCCAATGACCAAAAACTCAAATCTGTTCACAAACCTATCAAATCTGCTGGGCATTGTCTAAACTAGTGCCATGTTGTTAAGACTTGGAACTCCTTACCTGTGTCCATCAAGTCATTACCCTCCCTGACATCCTTCAAAACCATTCTAAAAGACTTCCTAGCCTAAATCTATATCTGTTCTTGCTCAACACCATGACAAACTATGAGAACAAGTATCTCTTCATAACTCACCTCCTTACTCTCCCTTCTTTACTTGCATCCTTACTTCTACCAATTTCTCTCCTTTGGCTTTTTCACTAAATATGCCATAAGCATGCTTGTCTCTCACTTCATACTGCAATTCCTGTTTGTGTCATATTAACTTGCCTTTAATTTATCTATAAACTTGATAGCAATTTCTCTAAATATTAAATCATTGTCATATAACTTGTATCTATTCTTAACCAATGTTTTCATTTTATGTCGTTGTTTGTGTCTTTCGGCTTTTAGGGGTCGCCACAGTGGAACTCCAGTCCGCATTTTATGTCTAACTTGGTTTAATTATTTAGAATGTAATTTTTTTTATATTATTTTTGAAGACTGTAAAATCACTCTTCTTAAAATGTATTATAATACTTTGGAGCTCTGGTTTTATCTTTGAATTTTGTACCTTTTCTCCCCCGGCCTCCTCTGAAAATAGGCTCCTACCCATTCAAACTTTCCCAGTAATCAAGTATCACTAAATAAATTTATTTTTGTATAACGTAATGATATATACGTAATGTAGCTGTAGTCATCAAGTGAAACTGTTTGATCTCCTTCTGGTCCATGCAATCGCTTGATGGTTCTAGCGGTTCAAGTGCAAATGTGTATTTCTTTGGTTATTATTTATGTAATGTAACTGTATGCACTGCAATATTATCTCTTTGTGCATGGTGTAATGTAATTGTGTGATGATGCACTTTAATATTACCTCTTTGTGCATAATGTAATGTTATGTATGTAACTTAGCTGTGTAATTATGCACTGTAATATTATCTCTTCATGTGTGATATAATGTTATGTATACAATGTAGTTGTGTAAAAAGCACTGTAATATTAACTGTTTGTGTGTGATGAAATGTTATATACATAATGTAACTTTAAGTTGGGAAAATTGTAACAGGAATGGCTAGGTTTAAAAAGGCTCTAGGGTCATTAATCTAGTAACCTCCTATGATCCTATGAGCTATGTAGTTATGTACTATAATGTTATCTCTTCACTTGTGATGTAATGTTATGTATGTAATGTAACTGTGCAATTAGCACTGTGATATTATCTGTGCGTGATTTAATGTTATTTACGTAATGAAACTGTGTAATTATGCACTGTAATATTATCTCTTTCTTTGTGATACATTATGTGTGCAATGTACTTGTGCAACTATGCACTGTGATATTATCTCTTTGTGTGTGATGTAATGTTATGTATGAAACGTAACTCTGTAATTATGCACTGTAATATTATTTCTTTCTGTGTGATGTAATGTTATGTATGTAATGTAACCGTGTAATAAACACTGTAATATTATCTCTTTGGGTATGATGTAATGTTATGTTATGTATGTCATGTAACTGTGTTATTATGTACTGTAATAGTATTTTATTGTGTGTGATGTTATCTTATTTATGTAATACAACTGTGTAATAAACACTGTAATATTATCTTTTTGTGCATGATTTAATGTTATGTATGTAATGTAACTGTGTAATTATACACTGTAATATTGTCTCTTTGTGATGTAATGGTATGTAATGTACTAGTAGCTGAAACACTCCAGTCACTCAGGAAAACCATTACCTTATGGACCAGATCATGAATGATTCAATGCCTCCTTGGCTACCAGGGTGCCAAACATACCTTAGGCTTTTTTGAGACTCCTACAAGAAATACTGTCAGGCTATATGAATTCTGGATCATGGGTGTTGTATATAACTTACTAGCATTTGCTATTGGTTCCAGAAAGCAGGCGAAATCTGGAATATCTTCCTGTCATCTTACAATTCCTTGCCAACTCTTTGTTACCTGCAGAGTGACTTCATAATATTGCAGACACAATTTATCTATTGCAAATTCATGCTGCCTATTTAAGAACACATGCATGTTCAGTTAGTTTTCTGTGTTCCTGTACATCTGTAACTCAGCAACCTTGGACTTTACAGTCCCTCAAGCTTCTCCTTAAATTACTTCAGCTTTACTCATGATTTTAAATGAGAATGGAAATGTCATGTGACTATATCCCACATGGTCAAGGATTAGTAGGCCTCCTTTTTAGAAATGCTAAAAAAATACTTAAAAATCTAGTGCTCTGGTAAAATGGGGGATGCAGCATATCACGACCTGAACACAGATAATTGTGTTTAGATCGATCTTAAATTCCATATGCCTGCAGTTTTGAAATTGTGGCAAGGAGGACAGTATCAGTGCAATACTTGTTAAAACTGCTATAGGCTTGGTGACTTCCAGTGTAAGTTGTGACTTACTTGCTCCTGAACTGACCACCCTCACATCCTTCAACACTGATTCAGCAAAGAGCTGACTGCTATAGCTGGCTTTATTCACATGTGTCTAACTTGCCTAATACGCTTAAAGTCAACCATAACTACTTGAGAGCCTTATCAATAATCCAGTGTAGAATCTGCCAGCTGTCCCTAGCACCTACCCCTGGTGTAAATGTATGGAGCAAAATGTTTTGAATTTAGGGTAATACTTAAGAATTAATGTTGATTCCCAATAAACCCTTTAAACAAATCCATATATGTATATTAGAAGTCCCTCCATGTAACAAAAGTGCTGCTTCTAACCACTTACCAACTGGATGAAAGGAGGATGTCACCAAACCACACCAATTTCTAGAAAGAAGAAAAGTGATTTGTACAGTCATAGATATCATTGATTCTAATAAATTTGTCAGTATCCCCCTCAGGTAGCACCTCCTTTCTCCAGGAGGGCCAAAATATTATTGAAATGTCAAAAGATCAGATGATTAAGGCAACAGACACAGAATGGTCTGGTAGCAAGTCCTGGAACAAAGACACAGAAAGAGAGAGAGAGAGAGAGAGAGAGACTGAATGTGCAGAAATACAGACTTTCATATACTAAATCCAAGACAATTGTGTTTCTGAGTATTACATTTTCTCTGTGGAATGGTGATCTAGGTTTTAGTGCATAAACGTAGAGAAAGTGTGGAGTGCAGACCCCCCCCCCCATATTGGGGAGGTACATGGAGACTTGCCCCACTGCAAGAAACAACTTTAAAAGGAATATCAATTTTCAATATATTTCACCTTGTTATAGCCTTATTAGTGGATTCCCTGGACATTATCTGTAAGCTGACTCTTATATGTATAATATTAGGGTGAGTGCAAAATTTCCTGAACAATTAACAAAATAACAAGCAAAAAGGTCAAACAAAAAAAAAAACCTCATAGGCAAATCATTGAAAGGGGTTTTGTAAAGCAAAGTCTTGATTGCTAGTTCTGTAAAACTTCACTAAAGGAGACCTTTGGAAAAATGCAAAAGATGTCTTAAGGACATGTAAGTTTTTTTAGCTACATGGTTGTCTAGACCTGCAGACTTTACAAGTCTTCACTGGGGCATTCAGGTCAGTAAAGCAAAACCCTGCTAGTTGTAAATACAGCATGTTTACCGTGGGCTCATCAATACTGTATAAATCGATAATTAGACCATTATCTGGAAGGATTAAGCCTTAGGTCTACTGCAAAATTTCTCAATTAATGAACAAAACAACACATAAAAATTTTCACACAGAAAATTATCATAGGATAAAGCATTAAAAATGCCCTGGTAAGCCAGAGACATCACTGTGTTACACCTTAAACCTTCACTGAAGGAGGCCCCATGCACAATATACAAATGACCTCTTAAGGCCACACAAGTTTTTCAGCTGCATGGCTTCTGAATATGCAGTGACTTTTTATAAGCTTTTACTGAGGCATTCATAAGTCAGTGGGCATTCAGAATCCATGTAGGTTGGCTACCAGCAAAGCTCCTGATCTCCATCAGTGGTCATACTAGTTGCAGTTTCCTTTGAACTCTCCCAATCAAGGGTAGGAGAAGTGGTCACTGGTCATATCATCATATCCCCTTCAGCCATCCCTAGCAACAACATGAGCCTTTTCCCAACATCATCCTCTGCTACTGCGTTTTGTTCTAAATACTTACTCATTAATTTTAAGCATATATGAACACATTCCTTTATAGGACACAAACATGTAAATGAAACCACTAATACACTAATTATTCCATCTTTATTTATTCCCCCAAATTAAACATACCAAACTAACTTGATTATTGGATTGTATAGTTTCTACTGTTTGTGAACAAGCTGGTGTGTGAAATAATCAGCAGTTTAATACGTTTATTACATTTCTTTCTTCTCTGAAAATGTCCCCTCCCTCTTTGCTGAATTCTCTCCCGCCACACTTCCTTTCCTACCTTAAAATTCTCTTGGTAACATTTTCTGCTGGGACTAGCTTTTCTATTATCTTATAGTCTCCTGTTTAACCAACCAACCAAAAAAAAAAAAAACAGACTTTCTGCCTAATGAATGCACCAAAAAGACACATGCACCATTTAACCTGCAACTTCCTACTGTATATTTTCACATATAGGTTGACGGTTTCCACTTCTACCCTTCTTAGCTCTTAGAAAATACACAGCAATTATGTATATTGTCTGTCTGCTCATGTTTCAACATGCTTTGTGGCAAATTTTGGTGTCTTCCTCCAAACTGGAGTCTTTTGCCAGCTGCATAGTTTTCATATCTAGAAACTTTCCATTGGCCTCTCCTTCCTCACCTGTCTGCATGATTCACAAACACAACACCATACTTGACTTCTTTCTCTTTTCTTTCCCAAGTACTTTCACCCTGTTTATCTTTACTATACCCATGTTCCTCTGAAATCCTTGTTAGTTTTGCATGGTCACTCCTTATCTTTCTCTCACCAAGTTTCCTCTGTAACTCTGCATTGTAATCCATTGTCCTACCTACTCAGTCT
>NC_056744.1:494923977-494989424 GCF_019279795.1 Protopterus annectens
TTGTTATTATTTTAATAAATGTGAAAAGCACAATGTTTATAATTTTGCCATTATTGACATGGGATAAATCACTAAAATATCCAAGATAGAAATAATTGCTGAATATAACTGATCTATAAAAGTTATGTTTCATCTTTGAAAAGATTGGAAAAGCATGCCTTAGCTGTGTACCTCAAGATTCACAGTATGATCACACATTCATAAAATGTGACAAAGCTGACATTATATTTATTTTTTCATACTAGTAATGAACCATTTATTTGCAGTACCATTAGAAGCATTGTAAAAAGACGGATAACTTAGAGAAATTAATGTCAGAATATAATTGCCATGCAACCAATTTACTCTCTTGGCATTTTTACATTATTAACATTAGTGTTTGTTTATAATTAATCTCATTTTGTGTCATTACAGAGACTCAGAGCTCAGCTATGCACTGAGTTATTGTACCACTTAAGAGAGTACCTATTTTTTTTTCTTTGACACCAGTGAATAATTCTTTTTCAATTAAAATAAACAACCTCTTAGTAAAATATTTGTCATCAATGAAAACATAATGCAGAGGAACTAATGCTTATTTAAAAATAACTTAAAACACCTTGTTTTTAATATTTTGCAGGTCAGTTGCCTTTTGGTTGAATCGCATTCAGTCTTTAATGTATTGCAGTGAGAACGGCCTTGTTGGGAGTTTTTCAGAAGAGACACACAGCTGTACATGTCCCAATGACCAGCTGTCTTGCCTAATGCCATTACCTTGCAGTATTGGAGATGGTCCATCGTGTGCATCCTGTGCACCAGAAAACCGCACCAGGTGTGGAAGCTGCAATCTTGGATATATCTTAAGCCAGGGCTTATGCAAACCAGAAGTGGCTGACTCAACAGAGCATTACATAGGGTTTGAGACAGATCTGCAAGATCTGGAAATGAAATACTTGCTTCAGAAGGCTGATAGGAGAATTGAGGTCCATGCTATCTTCATCAGTAATGATATGCGGTTAAACAACTGGTTTGACCCATCATGGAGAAAACGGATGCTGCTGACACTGAAAAGCAACAAGTATAAAACCAACCTTGTCCACATGATCTTAGGCCTTTCACTTCAGATTTGCTTGACTAAAAATAGTACCTTGGAACCAGTTTTGGCAGTGTATGTTAATCCATTTGGTGGCAGTCACTCTGAAAGTTGGTTCATGCCTGTTAATGAAAACAGTTTCCCTGACTGGGAGCGGACTAAACTTGATGGACCTCTTCAGTGCTACAACTGGACAATAAGGTTGGGCAACAAATGGAAAACATTTTTTGAAACAGTGCATATCTACCTTAGGAGTCGCATAAAGGTTAATGGTATAAATGGAACAGATGTCATTTATTACGAACCTTTGGAGTACATGGATCCATCTAGAAATCTAGGCTACATGAAAATCAACAGTATCCAGGTGTTTGGGTACAGCATGCACTTTGATTCAGAAGCTATCAGAGATTTGATTTTGCAATTGGATTACCCTTACACTCAGGGCTCACAAGACTCTGCACTGTTGCAATTGTTAGAGATACGTGATCGTGTAAATAGACTATCTCCGCCTGGTCAACGTCGACTAGATTTATTCTCTTGTTTGCTTCGTCACAGACTCAAACTGTCAACAAGTGAGGTGGTGAGAATCCAATCCTCTTTGCAGGCATTCAATGCCAAATTGCCAAACTCTGTGGAGTATGAAACTGCCAAATTGTGTAGTTAACCTTTCAAGTTAAGCACAAGTAAAGAACTCCGTAAGAAAAGGGTTTTTTTACAGTCATTATTGTGGACTAAAGTTTTTGTTGGAAAAATACTTGTTTGGAGCTGTACACATATGTTATCTTATGAGTGTTTCATTTATCCTGAAGAACACCATTCAACTGGGCCATAAAATATTATGGTCTTACTTGAATGCAATTGTGTAATACCTGACAACTGAAACTGTACGATTTAACTAAACATACAACAACAAAATAAAAATTTAATTCTACTTTGTATTATAAATTTGATTTGTAATTTTATATGTTCCATTGCAGTGCACATCTGTATTATTTGCTCTGACTGGAACATAGAAGAATACCAATAAAATTTTGTAGAGAAGCAGTTATTAAATGAATGTTGTATGTTTTTATTTATATCAAATGCACTTTGTTGTACATACAAATTTAAACACCTGACTTTTAATTGCTTATTCTATGGATTTTATAGGTCTGGAAATTGAGCGTGATTTCACTTGCAAATTGTTTCTATACTCAGGTCTGAACATTGATCTGAGTAGATATGTAGTTAAACCATCTTATTTTCTTACTCAGATAACTTGTTTCACAGACTGCCCCATTAACTACAAATATTTTTTTCTTAGTGCTTAGTGAACAGATAACTCATTCATCCTCTCTCATATGTTGAATTAGCTTGTTAAAAATAAAAAAAAATATTGAGTTAGAACTAGACCAAAAATGTAAAATCACTTAAATGTTTTGATATTATTGATACTAACCCTTTTAAGAAACAATATTTTCAAGATTATATGTATTTGTTTTATTGTCATGTTTTCTTATGGAATGACTGACTCTTAATCTTTGCTTTCATTTCAGAGGCTTCACCTTAATAAAGAATAAGGTTATGCTACTAAGTCAGGTCTGCTAGAAAAAAAATAGTAACTATACGGTGCTGATTGCCTCTTTGAAATGCGAAGAAGGAGTATCACAGTACGTTCTGAATACAAATAGATATTAGGTATACATATTTTAATATGTATTTTTATACAGACAGTGTTGCAGTATTACATCACAGGTAGTTTAACAAAGTCTAGATTAAAAAATGGTCATCAAGAAGCATGCATCAGTTACTATTGGCTGAAAGTTATTATTGCTCACTATTTCATCAAGATTGTTTTATTTTTATTTATTTATTTTTTAATAATTTCAAAATCAATCTGTTTCAGGTATTAATAATTTATTTTTGTATGTCTTCTTGTATTAGATGAATGAGTCATATGCTCCATCCTTAAATCTGCATGGATTTCTCAAGCAAATATACTCTGAATACAAATATTGTTCCCCCATTCAGTCAATAATACACTAAGTAAGTCATTCACTATATCTTAAACCTGCATATCTCAGATTCCACTTACTAAAGATATTTTTATTCTTCGTAGCTGAACAAATGATCTAATTGAAACTTTGCAGAAAATGTTTCATTTGATAACAGGACATATTACCCTCTTAAGCAGAAATATACAGAAGGTGTTCCCTAAAGGTAAAATGACCAAAAATGAAGTACATTTTTTCATAATTCTTTTGCATAATTTTAGTAACATTATCAAAAAGACTAAACATTTTATCAATAACTGGACAAAGAAAAAAATATATGCAAATATATTCCTCAATAAACTTCATCAAAGATGATTTTAGCATCACCAAAATTCATCCATCACCAAGGTCTTCTTAGTATTAAACTGCAATCCATAAACTGTTGACCTGTCAAGCTGGGTAACTATTTAATATTCGTAACTGTGAATCCTGGAATAGGGAGCTTGAATGAGTAAAAAGTGGACTTATATGTTAAGTCCAAGACCACGTTGTCTAAGAGAGCTCACATTGTTCTAAGGTATTGTGATCTCAAAGTTGGTAAATAAATGACTTTGGGGGTGAATGTCTTAACCCCCAAATTGCGGAGGGGGAGCAGGGAGCTCCCTCCAACAAAAAGCAACTTTAAAGAGAAAATAACATTGTTCAACATTTGATATCACCCTGAATTTTCATACTTTTTTCGTAGTTCAGGAAATTACAGTTATGAGTTTCAGAACTGCAACAGGGAACCATCAAGCAGATAATCCCCCTCCAAAAAAAAAAATACTACAGAGCTTTAAGATCTTCCACATTGGTGAAAACTGAACAAATATTGTATTCCTATGTAGAGTTGAAGCACCATACTTTTCTATTAGTTGTTATAGCATGGTAAAACAGAAAAAACAGAAATGTGCCTAAAACTGGCCCCTGTGATTTATCACACTTGACATGCATAGCAGTAGATGATGTCTGTTTGACTTTCACTTGTTATTATCTGGTATGTATCCACATGGATATTTACAGACTGATAATTGAAGGTATCTGCATATGTCTAATTTTATCAACTATAGCTGAAGGAGGAGCAAGTGTCAAATACTTTGGATAAATCTAAATAAACAACATCGTTGAGATGTTGGCCCCTGCTTGTAAATGTTTAATCTCCCAAATCCCTGCTTACACTTATCAAGGGAATCAGAACTTGTCAGAGATTTGGGATGCATGGCTAGGCTTAAAAAGAACCTTGAGGTCGTTACCCTAGTAAACACTTATGAATCTATGAACCTTTGGACTTCTACTCAAGCTTTTAAGAGAATAAAATAGAACTGTGATACACTATCAAGGCAAGACTGAGGAGTTATAAATCCTTACTGATATATATCCTTCATTAACAGATTATATACAAAAACTGCCTTTAAAAGCAAACACTCAAATCAGTTCACAATGACTATAGGCCTAAACTTAGAAGTCATGTGTTTTATTCCCCTTTTTAATTCTGTTGTAATTAGTTTAAATAATTTCATATGGTGTTTCTATTTTGAATGCATGTTTTAAATTCTCCTTTTCCACCAAGTAGAGTAATGCGATTATTTGGCTTGCTTTATCAGAAACACATTTTCATCTATTGCTGAGTTTATTACCCTATAGAATATAGCCATCAGTCATCAGCAGCTTTGCCCCTTTTAACAAAAAAGAGAAAGAAAGAAAAAAGCAGTTTTCGTTTGCAAAAACATTTTCAGTGCTGTCATAATCAGCATATGTTTTAATCATAGTGTCTTAATGATCTGGATTTTTATAATCCCAGTAGACAAAAAGGCACAGTCATAGTTAGAACACTCATGATGAAGAAACAGTCTTGTTTAGCAAACACATATGAAAGAAACAATCAGCAAACACAAAGTCTTAAGATTTTCATATTCTGAAGTATAACTGACATTTTATGCATAGCTGTCATGACATATAGTATCTGAAGTATCTTGCTTACATTTTTAGTACATGTATATTCTCATCAAAACGTACCAGCAAATTTCAAATTTCTTATCAAAATTAGTAAATAATTAGTCAAGCACTAAAATTTTTTTTTTTGGAAATCATTTTCTGTAAATATCAGTGTAGGGTTCTCATGAAAGTCTGCTGCTAAAATCATTTGATATCAGTTGAAGGCATCATGTAAAAAGTTCAAGAGGCAAACTGTGTTACAAAGCTAAGCAACAGTCAGTATTATTATTATTTTTTTAGAATTATAGATGCGTGAGTGAAAAAAGATGTTATTTTTTTCTATAAATCTTTACTTGAAAAAATATGATTTTTACATTATAAAACTGCTTTATTAGCTACTTCATTTAAAGTTCACACATCCAAAGAAACAATAACACTAACAGGAACATGGAGTATGAACTCGTAGTACCCTCACTGATACCTGCAGAGTATGATGCTGTCTCACATTACTCATTCAATTTTTGACTACCTCCTCAATCCAGTGCAGGGCTCTAGGGGAGCCAAAGTATATCCAAGTACTCAGTGGGTGCAAGACATGCAAACTCATCACAAATAGAGTGCCAGTCCAAAGAAAGACATGCACACATGCACACATACATACAAACATGCACACATACATACACACAAAAAGACATGCAAACATGCACAGACACACATACATAATATACAAAAGCACACACTTCTACATGCACACACACACACACACACACACAGACATAATATGCACAATCTCACACACACACACACACATACACACACACACACACACACACACACACACACACACACACTCTCACATTGACATGCACACATACATGCACATACATGTACACACATACACATACAGTCTCACACTGATATACATACATACATACATACACTTACATGCACACACACATGTTCACCCCAACACTTGTAAACACACAGACACACATACATAATATACACAAGCACATACACTCATACTGTCACACTGACATACACACAAACATGAACACAAATGCACATGCACACACACACTCACACATGCAGACAAACATGCACACCCCTAGAAATACAAGTAAACACACACACACAGTCACACATACGTAATATGCGCAAGCGCAAACATGCACCCATACACATACACACACACGCACACACACACGCACATGCACATGCACACACACTCTCTCTCTCTCTCTCTCTCTCTCTCTCGCATCAACAACACAACTCAAGGACAGAGAAGGAAACTTGAGCATCTATTAATTACCTTCATAGATACAGGATGGATTTACACACTCTGTACTGAAGGTACCCTTGCAAAGAAACAAATTGGACAATTATATTTTATGAGGTTGCTGGGTGAGCCACTCCACCATCATGTTTCCTTCTAACTTCCTAAGTCAAAGCATAAATCTCATCAAACTTTGGTTATCATGTTGCATCAAAATTATGATTATGCCATTGCAATTTGGAAATATCTTTTAATAACACTGTTCTGATGGTGAGAGTTGTGCATACCGATTCTAAAATTCATTCTTCAAAGTTTTCCATAATATTTAGAGATAACCAAGACATTATCAGAATCTGTGATCTTCATAGTTGTCCATTGGGAACAAGTAACATTTAAGTAAAAAAAAATGTGTTTATACAGTAATATGTGTAACGTAGAATTTAAAGTTAAAGTACATGCTGTTTGCTTTTAATGACCTTTATTTAAAAATGTTAGGTGCCTACAGTATTCTGCAATGTTGACAAAGTAATTTACTTGCTGTTGCAGAAGTTCAGATGAGTGCTTCACTGCCTCGATGTCTACTGGTGTATTCTTTCAGCCAACAGTTGTTAATCATAGCAATGCAGTGTCATATAAAGCATTCTACAGAGCAATAGTACCAAAGTCTACTATAGAGGCAGGTGTTACATATCTGATATCATCTCCGTATGCAAACTCAGAAATTTAAAATGCAAAAAACAGACACTTTTTACAAAGGTTTATGCTTAATTCCCTGTACATTTGGATCATAATTCAATGCATCTTTATGTAATGTGACTTCAATTCACAATAAGAATTTTGCAGCTGTGGATATGTCTATTTTTCCAGAAAGGTGATGAAATAATCTATGCCAATTTGGCCTGTGAATGACATACATTTTAAACTGTAAAGGGTTTCTATGTATTTATGCTATGAATATACATAATTAAATTGGTGTGCTATAGGTTGTTCAGATAGACATAGCTCATGATGGATTGGGAAGCATGTATCATTAATACATATGCCCATAAAATATGGACTCTTAAAAATTACATTGTAGCTCAGTGATGAGTGCCTTTGTGCTTACAGACTGGTTTATTTGTGGCTAGCAAATACAACAAAACTGTAAATATTGTAAAATAAAAAATATGTTTTCAAAATGTTTAACTAACATGTGAAAGTGGCCAGTTTGCTCTTTGACATTTATTGTTGAAAATGAATAAGAATAACAACAAGAAATATAGTGTTTGTCTTTTTTTTCAGTATCCCACCCTTGATCACGAATGCTGATTCACCTCATGTCTTGTCTGTTGGTTCCAGAGCTGAGAGATTTATTCATTTGTTTATTTTATTTATTGACATTTGTTTACAGGGAAAGTCTGACTGGGCACAAATGCTCATTTGCAGCAGATGCCCAGGGAGAAAACTTGTTAAGTAACAAATGTAATGCAATCAATATCTACAATAACACATTTTGTAATGCATTCAAAGATCAATTTGTTCTATACCCATATTAAAGACATTCATCCATGTCAAACTGCATTCTGTAGGTTCATCAGATAGAGAATGAAGACAAGATATAAAAATCTGAAGAAAGATGGATAGACTTACACACTACTGATGAAAATAGCAGAAACATTTGGGTTACGTGTATCTAGAATAAAAAATATAAGAACTTAATAATAGATAAAATGATTACTGAATGTCTAATTGAACACACAAAGTCTGACATATGTAATAAGCTTTATTACACTAACACATTATCACATCAAACACAAAACATAAACTATAACCTGGACAAATGGCTTAATGCAAAATGTTTCTAATGTTCATACTGTTTATTCTATAATAAATAAAAATAAGAAATGGAGTACAAAGGATTAGTTCAGATAAAATCACTTTAGCTTGTAG
Source organism: Protopterus annectens (assembly GCF_019279795.1). Classification (NCBI taxonomy): domain Eukaryota; kingdom Metazoa; phylum Chordata; order Ceratodontiformes; family Protopteridae; genus Protopterus; species Protopterus annectens. The sequence continues at coordinate 494,932,202 of NC_056744.1, forward strand.
ATCTAAGAGACTCTCTCTCTCTCTCTTTCTCTAGCACCCTCTCTGTGGAAGGAATAAAGATGTCTTCTTGAAATTTCAAGTAGTTTATTCAGTTATGTGGACAGATGGATGAATGTTCTTGTTCCAATACATTACGTTGAACAAGTCACTTAACACAGTTACAGACAATGGTGGGAGGGTCCATGGGAAGTGATTCTCAGAAATCTTGAAGATAGAAAGACAAGGAGCCAATCCCAAAGCTTAGAGGTTAGCATCATATTTGAATTTTCCTGAAAGACCCAAGAGGGTTATCCAGCTCAGCAGCCTGTGAACCCTCATTCTTCGTTAAAAGATTTTTTTATTTTTATTTTAATTTTTAACAAACAAAGCATGACAACACACCATGAGCTACCACTATAGAACTATATTTAAGAAAACACTTTCATCAAGTCCTTCTAATAGAGTGGTTTACACTTTGATCACTGAAATTGCTTGCTTTTACAAGGCCGTCACTAGACTTTATTAGTCTGTTTTGTATCACATGTAATATGACAAGCTGTCTCCCGCTTTGTGGAGCTCATATTACTTGAATCAAATTATGAACATTTTACAATACTTTTTCCAGTCTGAATTGTCCTTATCAGTGCTTGTATTGCATGTAATATGACAGACTGTGGCCACTTTTACCGGTCTCATGTCTCTTGAAATAAATTATGAAAGAATAATCTTCTCTTGTTTGGCAAAATAAAAAGGTTTGCAGTGCTTGTTTATAAGAGGTTCATATACATTACTAATGTGACCAATCTCAATTCTTCTTCCTGATGATGACAGACCTTTTTATATGCAGCGAGGTAGTCACTTAGAGCTACGCTAGGAGGCTCCCATTCTTTGAACAGTCCATGCATCCAGAGATATAGCTTACAGTGGAAAACATGTCAAAGTGCTCATTTTTACAAAGCTCATGTATGTGCACAAGTAGGAGAAAAAATGTAAGTAAAGTCTGAGGCCTCAGAACCTTTTGTTTAGTTTTTCTGCACTCATGCAATAAAAAATCCAAGATGTGCACAAATCTGAACAGTAACTGACAGAAGTTTTATTATTATTATTTATTTATTATTTGTCATTTGTTAACAGGGTTTGTCCAGATGAGCTAAAGCCCATTTTCAGTGGACACCCAAGGAGAAAAACTCCAAAAATACATTATTAAAAATAAGCTCCAAAGGAGAAGAAAGTAGTGGTATAAAAAAGCTCTTTAATACATTATATAAAAAGTAGTAGTAATAGTATATACAGAGGTAAAAAAATATTCCAATAAAGACATTATACATCAACATTTCTGTGTGAGAGTTCCAAGACCATTCAAAGACAGTGCTAAACACAATTATGTTTCAATACAATAAAAGATTCGGATTCTTAGTCTGGAGTTACTGTCAAACAGTTAAGTTGTGCAGACAATGAGACCACTTCAGTGGAGTGTCAGTAAGAGGCAAATTGAGTGAGAAAGGCTAAGAGTTACAGTTGCAAGTTGGAGAGAGGAGGAGATATTGTTTCAGTGCTTTTATTTACTCATGCAAAGTTGGTATTTTTCTGATATCTGTCGGTAGTTTGTTCCAGTTTTGGGCCTGGACATAGCTGTATAAGCTTTGCCCTATGGATTTGTTTGGCTTAGAGATTTCTAGTAGGTTATAGCTCCTGAGAGTTCTAGCCAGAGTGTGGAGAGTCACCAGAGAGGAGATACTAGGATAGGCAGAGGGTTTGTAGAGAATGGAATGAATAATGGAAAGTTGTGACAGTTGAAGATGATGGTGAAGCTCTAGCCAGTTTATGGCAGAGGTGGTTGGTAAAGATGTTGAAGAGTAAGGGATCAAGGATAGATCCTTGTGGAACTCTTATTTTTATGGATAGAAAGGGAGATGTAGAAGAGAGCCATTTAACTGATTGTTGGAGAGGTAGCTAGAAAACCAAGAGATGGTTGAGGGAGCAAAGTTTAGGTTGGAGAGTTTGGAAAGTAAGATGGCATGAGGGATGGCATGAAAGGCTTTGGAGAGGTCAAGGAAGACGCAGGAGACAAGTTTGTTGTTGTTTCTAGCAAAGCAGATAGTGTTGGAGAAGGAGATTAGGGCTGTAGAGGTATTGTGGTTAGGTCAAAATCTGTGTTGAGTAGGGGTAAGTAGAATTTTAAGTAGCAGATAGTCCATGGTTTGCTTGTGAATGCATTTTTCTAATATCTTAGACAAAGGTGACATTATAGCTATGGGGTGGTAATTAGAAAAGTCAGTTGAATTGTCTCTTTTCTGGATGGGTATAATAAAGAACTGTTTCCAAAGTGAGGGGACAATACATTCAGATATAGAGTGACTAATGAGGATGGATATAGGGTAGGCTATGGAGTTAGCTGCATGTTTTAGAAAGAGTGGAGGTAGTTTATCAACAGAAGAGGAGCAGGGCTTGAGTTTGAGGAGAAGGTGTTTGATATAATTAGTTGACACTGGTTTGAGAGAGAAGGAGTTGGTAGGATTTAAGCTTGGGGGATGGTGGTGTTATAGGAATTGGTCCTGGGGGTGAGTTTACTGATTGTGTCAATAAAGTAGGTGCTAAGCAGGGTTGCTGTTTCAATCAGAGTCTTGTCAGGGCAGGGGTTGGGAGTATTAGTGTTTCCTGGCTGCAGGATGTGATTAATAGTGTTCCATAATTTTGGGGGGTTGTTTTGGTGAGATGCTTGAGGTTTCAGGTAGAAATGTTTATTATCGAGAAAGACAAGTTTCTTGGAGAGGTTGCAAAGCTGTTTATAGGTCTGTAGGTAGGCAAAGGGATTGATCTTATTCCAAAGTTTCCAGGCTATGTCCCTTTTGTACATAACAGCTCCTGTGGACTGTGAAAGCCATGGGGAGAAGTGGAGTTTTACTCTAACTTTTCAGAGAGGGGGTAAGAGAGTTTAGAATATTCAGAAATATTGAGCTGAATTTGAGTATTGATTTGTTTAGGGTGTGTGCTAGGAAAGACCGTTTGATAGAAAAGACCAGGTTGTTGAACACTTCAGGATGAAAGTTTGAGAGGCTTCAGCATTTCTTAATTTTTTTTAAAGTTTTGTAGGGTGGGGGAAGTGCCTCAGGACAGACACTGGGGAGTAATCACTGATTGAGTCAGAGAGATTTTCCAGGTTGTGGTAGAGTTCCGGGTGGGAGACAAGTATCCAGTCAATGTTGGAAGAAGAAATTGTTGGGATTATTATGATATATAGGCATGTTAATGAGTTGAGTTAAGCAGTATAGACTGAGAAAAGAGGAGGGTTTTAGATGATATAGCTAGCCAGTTAATGTTAACATTACCTAAGAGTGCTTTCAATGGTAATGTTGTTTGGGAGGTAGGCAATAGTTTGTTCTAATAATTGGATATTATCACCAAGGGGTGGCAGCAATAGTTATAGATTTATAGTTGTTGACCTTACGGTTAGCTGTTAGGAGCTGAACTGGGTGGAAGGATGGAGGTGGGTTAGGTGAGGGGAATAGGCTGTGGTGGTTGGCAGCCAAGATGGCAATGCCTCCACGTTTCTTACTGGCACAGTCAGGGGGGAGGATATTGTACACTGGGGGAGGAATTCTGAGTCCTTGATGTGAAGGTTAAGCCATGTTTCAGTTAAGATGATTATGTCAGGAGAATGGTAGGCCATCTAAGCATGGAATTCACTTATTCTTTCATGATGCTGTGAATGTTGAGAATGAAAAGGGTTAGTTGTTCGTAAGGAGAGTTAGGGAAATGACTAGGAAGTTGAGTGTGGGTAATATTGTCTGAGATGTTTGGGGGTCCTGGGTTTGGCTGAATATCCCCAGAGAGGAGTTGGGAGTTGAAGGGATAGAGTAAGGTCTGGGGTGATAAGAGACAGAGGTGATATTTATACTTGGGGTTTGGGAGTTTGCTGGTGTTACAGGATGCTTTGATTTTGTGAAGCAGATATCTAGATGGGAGAAAGAGGGAAGGTGATATGGGGAAGTAATGTTGGGTATGTGTTGTAGTGGAGTAAGTGGATGTTGGTGAGAGGTAGAGGAGTTTAATATTTTGATGATTGGAGGGAGAGGTAGGATAATAGGAGTAATAGGGGAGTGTGGAGGAAGGTACACAGCATAATGACAATAGGATAGGTAGTGTAGAGGGAGGTGAGCTATTGGAGTGAGCTTGGCATAGAAATGATGAGGAGAGAAAGTGTTAGAAGGAGTTTTACTAGTAGGGATGTACTTGAAAGAGTAGAGTTGCAAGAGTTTGTGGGGAGAAGAAAAGTGATAGAGAAGAGGGGGGGATATGGAAGAAAAGGAGAAGGAGCATGAAGTAGGTGGGAGAAGACAAATGTGAGTGGAGAGGAGTGGAGGAGCAAAAGTAACTGTAGAGGGGTAGGATGAGTAATATGTGGTGGGAGGTGAGAAAGTAAAGAGTGGGTAGTTTATATGTTGAGAGATGATTGGAGGATGGGTTTGGAAATTTTGGTTAGCTATAATGGTACGGAGGTGGGGTGGAAGGGAATGGGGGTAGGATACGGGAGCAGAATGACCCTGCGCAAAGCAAGTTTAGATGTGTGCAAACATAAACAGCAACTTTTATTCATTTGAAAATCTTTTCTACTACTCATTTGGGACTCGGGCTCTCCTTTTCTTTTTAGGAGTGAGAAAAGGAGGTCAAACACTAACCTTTTAGTATGACTGACAGCCCACACCCATATTAATTACATCAGCCTCTTACATCATCTTAACACTACCCCAGGCCCCATGGCACTACCCCTTCTCTGAGGAGATTGGTTGACTGTCCTTCCATCTGATCTCTCTCAGTTTTCAGCTCTTTATCTAGGCAGACACAGAGCTATCTGGCTCTCTTTTGCACTGATAAAGAGAGGAAGAATCTGAATGGAACAGTCCTAACTTCACCAACTGGAACCTGAAGAGAGGAAGAATCTCAACAGAAGAGTACTCACTAACTGCAAGACACATGAAGAGGCTTCATAGTGAAGAATCCAGACTGGAACACCATAGAACTATATTCTGAGATGAGGGGCATACTTCTTCTCAGGGTTGGTACCCCACAGCAACCAGTTATAGATATTATAGTCACTTGGTTTGCATTTAACACAGTTTCTGTAATATGTAGTACAATGAAATTGTTATCCCTGGGCACCATTCTACACCACTGTATTCTTTACACCAAAGGCACAGTTTGCTTAAGCTCAAAGAAGATCTGAAATTCATATTATTTATTAAAAGTTTTTTTTTTATATTCTGCAGTTCACCACTTACTGGATTTTTATTCAATGGGCACAGAAAGCCTAAACAAAGGGTTCTGGTGTATCGCTGACCTTTTTCTCCTACTTGTGAACATCCATGAGTTTTGCAAAAATGAGCACTTTGACTTCTTTCCTCTGTAAGCTATTTCTCTGGATACATGCATTGATCAAAAAAATTGCAGTTGTCTAGTGCAGCTCTCAGTGACTACCTCCCCTGCATATAATAAGATCTGTCTTTATCACAAAGAAAAATGTGAATTGGTCACATTAGTAATTTATATGAGTCTCTTATAAGCAGGCACTGCAACCTTTTTTGCTAAACAATCGACAAATAGTTTTTCATAATGTATTTCAGGAGATATAAGCCCCATAAAAGTGGGCACAGCCTCTCATGTAGATGTGAAACAAGCATTAATAAAGACAAGTCAGACTGGAAAAACTTCTGTAAAAAAGTTTTCATAATTTGCTTCAAGGAATATGAGCCTCTCAAAGAGGGAGACAGACTGTCATATTACATGTAATACAAAACTGCCTAATAAAGTCAGATGATATCCTCTGAAAAATCAGGCATTTTCAGTGATCATAATGTAAACCACTCTATTAGATGGACCTGATGAAGCTCAAGCAAAAGTGTTTTCTTAAATATAGTTCTGTATTGGTAGTTCATGGCGTTGTCATGCTTTGTTTGTTAAAAATAAAATAAAATAAAAAAAAAATAAGATTAAAGGTCAGCAGGCTGCTGATAGGTAAACCCTCATGGGTCTTTCAGGAATATTCAAATAAGGGACTAACCTCTAAGCTTTGAGATTTGCTCCTTGTTTTTGCATCCCCCAGATTTTCCTACCGTTAGCTCCAATAGACCCTCCCACCATTGCCTGTAACTGCCTTTAAATAACTGACCTGTTGAATATAATGTATTAGAACAAGAACACTTGTCCATCAACCTACTTACCTCCCTGTGGTTGCTAAAAATAGATGTAAAACCAGTCATTCTCCTAAACTCCTCCAGCAAAACAGCACTCTAGAATAGGCAAGCTATTCACAAATGCACCAAAAATAGCTGGAATAAGGGCCATCTCACAAATAAAAACAAGAGAGTTTATTAAATGCTCAGTATCAGTGTTTTCACCTTCTGCCTGAAGGCATCATCGGAGATAAAAAGTGAAAGTTGTGTTCAACTTCTTTTGAAGTGTTTTTAATGTATTTAAGTATTTGCTACTGTTTAATGAACAACATCTATGTACTAGTTCTACTTGCTGGAAGCTAACAGTGTAACTTGAGACAACCAGCTTTAACAAATGTATCTGAATTCTGATTGGTCATGCACTAATTAGAAGGTGTATTTTATCTTGAACACAACTTGCAGTTTTTATCTCTGACGATGCCTTCAAGAAGAAGGTGAAAGCACTAAGATAACTGTGTATTTCATAAACTCTGTTGTTCCAGCTATTTTTGGTATATTTGTGAACAGTTTGCCTATTCTAGAGTGGTATTATGCTGGAAGGGTTTAGGTGAATGACTGTTTGGTTTATATCTACCTAGTTAACTGCATAAACTATTTGATACTTCATCAAGGAGTCTTTATTCTTCCCACAGGGAAGTGTCAGAGATGGAGTCTGGTAGATCTGCTAGCTAAAGTGATTTTATCTGAACTAATCCTTTGTATGTTTCTTGTAAGCCCTTTTTACCATCTGGGTCACAGGTGGGATACCAGACCTAACTCGAGCTTTCTGGATTATCTCTGTTTTTTTTTTTGTTTTTGTTTTTTTTAATAAATAAAAAGAATGACAAACAATGAATCATAGTTTGAATAGTGGTGCAACTTTTCATAAATATTACTAAATTAGAGTGCAACAATTGTCAGAATAAATCAGTAAAGGTTAAAAAAAAGTAGAAAATATAGGGGTGACAGAAAAAAAAATTCTGGTGAAAGTGGATGTGGTTACTGGCTGATGTGATTAGAAAACCGATTTGTCAAGAATCTCACCTCTGAATGTCCTAAGCCATTTTGCTTTTAAACCTTAAACACTACTGAGTTTGATTAGCTGTTTGAGCTTAGCCATTACAGACTCACCAGTCTGAGGTTAGTGCCAAAGGAAGCTATCACAACATTTTAGCTGTTCAGTTAACTGAGACCATGTCCATACAGTTTTGAGAGTCTGCATATCTTTTACAGTCTTGTATTATTTATGTTAACTTCTGTGTTTACTTCCCATTTTCCACTATTGCAGTATATATATTTTTTTTGCCTAAAACCAACAACTGGCTTCTTACTTTGTCATTTCAAGATGATTTTCTTCATCAATGCAAGAGAGTCAAAGTGGTTCAAAGTTGCATATACTCTTCGGCAAGATTCTCCTCAGTTTTTATACTGTCTGTTCTGATATGTAATTAATATCTAAGTAATGCAATAATATTCCCCAAAGACCTGCATCACTTTTTCTGCACTACCACTGATGTGCATACTCATTTTTTGTTTCTTTATTTCTGTAGACTGAGAGACATATAATTTCATTCTGAATTACTTCATAGTTACTGATCCCAAATGGATTCTTTACCCTTCAGTGTCGAACACATTCTCAGAATAACACCACAGATAGTCTTTGAGTACAATTTATTTTGCAGTTTACCATCTGGCACATAATACCTGCACTCATTTCACTGTCATGTCAACATACAAGTGGGAGTCCATAAAGATACACACAAATGCAAGTGAGCAAACACACACACACACACACACACACACACACACACACACACACACACACACACACACACACACACACACCACTCACATCTTTCTTTCCAAATGTTCCTAGTTCTTAAAGCTTTTCTCCCCACTGCCTGCTAACCATATGCCCTCCAGCAATGAGCCATACCTGTCTTTCATTGGGGGAGGGGGGGGGGTATCCATTTGCCAATTTTCACATGGCACTGTCAGTCAAGCAGCCATGGGATTTTTTTTTCCAAAGGGCCTTACCCTTCTTTCTAAGGAAGCTACACGTGTGATTGTATATAAGGGTACACAATGAATTATGGTAATGCAGTGTATTTTCCAGCACATGCCCAAGGAAGTCTACAATGTATATGACTTGGCAGGGACCAAGTCCATGTTCTTATTTTCACTTTATGCAAGACACATTTATGTTTAGAATTATCCTCTTTGTCATAAGTAAAACAACCTCCCTCACCGCAGTTTATGTCAGCTGAAGTGTAGACAGGCCTTTATCCTTCTATACCATAAAGAAAGCATGTTCTCCTATTTCAAGCTAAGGAGTATCCAACTCATCTATAGTTCACAGTTGATGTTATCTAAAAGCCTAAACTGTCTCATTCTTAGCCAAAATCAGTTTGATTAGCACTGTGATACTGGAGAAGCCATGCAGGGGACATAGGAGTACTTAGTAAGCACCATATCACTCATCCTTGTGTGAATGAGGTGTTACAATGTAGTAGAGATGGCATTAGAGCCCTACAGATCATATGCCCATCTGAAATTACTCTCCATCATTGATTTGAATCTCAAGTAGTTTCCATCTTATGCATTTACCACTGTTTTCTTTTGAGACAGGGAATGTCCCATAATTTAACTTCATCCTCTTCCAACAGTTGGAAACCTCTTTTGTTAACTGATGAATTTTTGCTATGACTGTTAGAAATGTTATTGTACCACCCCAGATCTAATGTTCTGATGTTCTGTTCTTCTTTCCTCAGTTGTACAACCTACTTTTGCCTCTATGCCCTTTTGCTCTCATCCATTTGTTGAATCCATATGCAGTTCATAGCAACTACAATCTCATATTCCCTGTTTATCCACAATCATTTTAACAAGAAACATCTTTATTAAATGATCACTTATGATATAGGCAATCATATATTTATATAAATGAAAACATTCCATATTGACATATTTTCAGTTTGCAAATGTTACTCATCACTTTCATTATACCCAGTTATTGTCAGTCAAGCATTACATAGGTCATGCAGTTCCTGCCTTCCCTTAAACCACATTCTTCCTACAAAATATTATTTTGCATGCATTGTTCCCACACTTCCCCTTTTTCTATGTAATTTGCTCCTAACCTTTCTTAAAAGATTCCACTTCCAGTTGTATCTCTATTTCTATATTCACTACTTCTAGAACAGTTGGTTTAAAGTTTGACTTCTGTTTTCTAGGAATTGCTTTTTTTGGCAGCCACCAGAATTAAACTCAGCAAGGCCTTACTATGTCTAGACAATTCTGATTCTGTATCAAAGCTCAAAAAATCATTTCCTTAGTTAAACTAATTTGCTCACTCAGTATTTCTGTTAGAGTAGTCTGCTAGGAATTTTTTAAAGACTGCCAACTCATTGCACTCCCCCAAAAATAGTTTCCAGTTGCTTCTATCTTCCCCATCACACCTCCAACATTTGCAATCTACCTGATGAAAAATTATTTAGCGTCTGCATGTGGTATTCAAATACCTATACAAACAATTTCAAGCAAAGATCCTAAAAGTTGCTATGTATTTGGGAGCCATACATATGTCCCCTATTGTTTCTTTGTGAATTGCTTATCCAGTCACTCTTTCCAATCCTTTCTAATATCCTCTGATTCATTCTTATAGTTATCATGAAATATTTTATGTCCTACTAGTTATCCCTTTTTAACAGCAGCTTCAGTTCTAGATGTTATCAGAAACTCTGTCAGTGCTAATCTTTCACAAAAAAATCCTCCTATTTCTGTTTGCCTGCACTCTGATATCATTCCTTGATAGGGAAGGCAATCTCTAGGCTGCAGGCCAAATGAATTATTGGCCTCTTCCCATTCTATTACCTTTTGTTCTCTAATTATTTGATCCCAATACTTTGGCTCCTTTGACAGTATTCTTCAGTAAGTTCCATCCCCTCTCTTATATATTCTCGGTAACCCTAATTGTAGTCATCCCTAATGGAAAAATTTGCTTTCTCCTTCCCCATCTAGGCTTAGTTCTTAGAATACTTTCTACTACTTTATGACTATAATATTCTATATGTTTATTGTTATTCTCCTTAAGGATCTGCATCCAAAATCCCAGCATCACCTTGTTTCTTGAGCTTCCCTCCTGTTTGTCATCATTCCTTTCCAATTTGGATTATAGTTTTCTGCTTATACTTGTATATAAGGAGCCTTAACTGTGTAAGTCTAAAATACCCCTTCAAAGCAGGTAATGCCAAACCATGTTTATCCACAATCACTGGACTCAATAAACTAACTTTAGCTACCTGTGGTTTGTTACACTTTGAAATAACATTGTTTGAAAGTTCCTGCATGTCTCCCAAGACTTTGTTAAATTATCTTTGGGTTTCTTGAGCTGTAGTTAATTGGAACAATGATCACATCACAACTCACCAAATACTGTAATGGGCATTAATATTAGTCAGGCAAGAGGATCATGTTAGAAATACAATTTACACTATATGGAATAATACAGACTTCACTGAAACTAGTACAGAAAAGAGTAAAATCCCAAGAAGGGAAAACATCGCTGATCACTATCAGCAAGAAACAACGTTCCCTCATAAAATCATCCAAGGCTAGCTTCGAAAGAAAAATTGCCATGGACTCCAAAGATAACCACAAGGCATTCTTTAGCTATATCAAGAATCTAAGTGGCAATTCTCAAATCTGCTTGGAGTTAGTGCAGAATGGCACAAAATACACTGAACCGACCGATATAGCCAACACCCTGGCAGACAGGTTCAGTGCAAACTTCACCCCCCTTTCACCCCCAAAAGGGCCCATAACTATACCAGAAGAATGTAGTGCCACTAAAATCACAGACAGTCAGGTTAAAACAGCCCTCTCCAAAGCCAAAAACACAGCATCGATGGGACAGGATGGTGTCCCAGGCTGCGTCCTACAGGAGCTCAAAGATGAACTAACCCCTCACCTAAACACACTGTTTAAACTCAGCCTCTCCACAGGCTACATGCCCACAGAGTGGCACACAGCAATGGTTATTCCACTCCACAAAGGTGAAGCCACAACGGACCTCGGGAACTATTCCCCTATAAGCCTGACTAGCTTGGTCTGCAAAGCTATGGAGCGCATCATCGTGGATCTCATTAGCAGAGACAATGGAAACCTCCAAACACCAGACCCTACCCAGTTTGGCTTTGTTAAGGGCAGATCATGCCTCCTAAACCTGGTAGACTTCTTTCAGACAGTTACCAAGGCTATAGATGAGGGAAAGAGGGAAAGGTGGTCCACACAGCCTACCTAGACCTTGCAAAGACCTTCAACACAATTCCCCACTCAGGTATTATAGACAAGCTCACCAGCCTGAACATAAACCCCTATGTCATTAGATGGGTTGCTAACTGGTTCATGGACAGAACCCACATGGTAAGAGTTGTGGGAGCTAGGTTTGACTCTAAACGGATTGGAAGTGGCATTCCCCAGGGCTCGGTCCTAGGACCCCTCCTGTTCAGCATATACTTCTCAGAGATACAGGCAAGTACAGGAGGACTATGGCTGACCAAGTTCGCAGACGACTACAAACTAGGGGCTATAATTGACTCTCCGGCTGACACAGACATCCTCCAAAAGTGTCTCACTGAGACAGATACCTGGTGTCAAAACCATGGCCTCAAGCTAAATGCCAAAAAGTGCATAGGCATCCCCTTTGAAAAAAACAAAGTACCCTCAAACTACCACATAGCTGGTAGCCCCCTAAATATGGAAGACATAATAAGGGATCTGGGGACCCAAGTAGATAGTAACCTCTCCTTTGATAATCACATTGCCAAAGTGGTTAGAAAATCCTTCTATGTGGCCCACCTAATCACAAAAGGGTTTGCATCCAGATCAAAAGAGGTCATAGGGCCCCTCTATGCATCTCTCATCAGACCCATCATAGAGTACAATGCCCCATTTAGGATGCACCCTACAAGACACCTGCAACAACTGGAAAGACCACAGAAGTACCTCAACAAGAGGATCACTGGCCTCAAGCAGATGCCCTATGCAGCTCGAATGAAGAAACTTCAGCTGTACTCAGTTGCATACCACCTACTCAGAGGTGATCTCTGCCTGACATACAAGGCCATGTCCAACCCAGAATTGATGGACATGCTCTACCTAAAGAAAATCTATCCCCTCGAGTCACATGCTCCAGGGATCTAAACCTCACCACAACAATAAATAGGAAGTGCTGGAGGGATAGATTCCTGTCCCAGGGACTTCCCATGCTCTGGAACAAGATTCCAATCTACATTAGGCAGAGCACCTTGCTAACTCTCTTCAAGAGAAACCTTGACGAGTGGATGGGAAACAGAAAGTTTACCCCAGGGATCACTTCAATGGCTCTGCTGGACAGAGGCACAGGGAACTAATCTAAGGGGGGTGGCGAAAGCCAACACATTACGGCTAGGCTTATAAATGCCTTTGGGCAGATAGCCTGCCTACCTATGAACCTAAAATAGGACTGAGGAATTTGCAACTGACATTACAGCACTGGACCATTTGGATTGCAATCCTCAGTTGGTTCTCTTCTGCAATATATCAGAGAAAATGCCCTGCTTTTAGTTTAATCTTTATTGCAATGGCACTGATCCCAGCTATTATGGTTCTAGTTTAACTACCACATTTTCTTCCCAAATTTTTCTTAAGCTGGTTAAAATGCTTCACCCTAATCTTCACTGAGGCCTCTAAAGCATGAAGCCTTAGGTGTTTCCCTCCCACATGTTTGCCTATAAAAGGCATTTTTAGCCATCCATCTCCCTTCCTCATCCATAAATGATTCTTTCCAATAATACCCCAGAACAAATTCTACCATTAAAGCCCTCAAGTTTTACTTTATTTATTCACTTTTAACAGGATAAGTGAACTAGTTATCTAGACCCTTTTAGCCATGACACAGACTACAAGGAGAAAACTAAGATAATATATATGGACAGATTAGAGTCATCGATTGACCTGCATGTTTACGGAAAGTGACGGCAAACTGGTTTACTCAGAGAAATGGATGCAGACATGGGGAGGTCTTGCAAACTCCACATAGAACAATGCACAGATGACAGGATTCCAACTCGGGGCTTGGCTGGAGATGTGAAACAGGAGATGCCACCATCCATCCTCTTTGTAAGTGCTCAGATAGCAGGATGCAATCACTTACAAGGTGAAAAGAAATGTTTCCCATTCTTTTTCTTTTCCACCTCTTTCACATAGCTCCTGTCCTTCTCTATAGGACCTGGTTTCCTAACAAGAATAAGAAATGTGACTGAGGACTGCTCTCCCTGACTAATGCTTCTTTCTTTGTCTTTATAACTAACTGTCATTCAAGTTCTTAATTTCTAGCTGGTACTAAAAGCTTTAAACCAGCTTTGAAATTCCATTCCAAAACGTATCTCCTCAAAAGTTGCCAAAAGAAAAGTCCATTCCACTGAGTGAGAGTCTTTTTAATACTGACTAGTACCACCCTGCCTGAGATAATTTCAATGTACTGAGTCAGTTTGTATTGCCAGGATTTTGGACAAGGATCAGCCTTCCTCCCTAATAGCTAATACTTTTTTTGTCTGCATCTTTTAATATAAATTCATAAACAAAAATGTTAAATCTTCCCTTCTTCCATTGCATCCTTTCTTTTACCTTGGATAAAGCAAACATACTTGTCATATTATTCAGTTTGGAAGCCCACTTTGACTCTCACTTTTGTTAAGTTTTCCAACTCTTTGCTCTCCTGTTTAATGTTTCAAATTCTCTGTGGCAGTAATCCAATCCTGAAATATTGACTTCCCTTAACTCCCTAATGACTATGTACACTTACGCAGGGTAATTGGGGTAGCTAGGCTCTTTTATGATCTGCCAAGCTATCTTATTTCAGAAAGTATGTTTACTCCCTTTCTGTTTCATGAATTCAATAACATTTGATAAGTTCTGGATTTTTCCTTCTAGAAACTCAGCTTCCAAGCATAAGCCTTGTCAGGCGCCTCTCTGTTTCTCTAACACACCATTTTCTGTGTTCTCTTTGAAGCCATCTATTTCCAGGTGTTGTATAAATGAAGCCCTCCTATGTTCCACCTGCATAACTACTCATTGGGCCAGATTCAGTAAAGCCTACATGTTCTGTTTACACCATGTGCATGCAGCAAACTGTTTTAGATTCAGTAAGCAGCTCTACATGTTGTGTAGACCCATGCAGAGCTGTGCAAACAAGGTAAACACTGTGGCATGCTAATTACAGCATGAGCAGCTGTATGCTATTCAATCAATCCAAGATGGAGCATCTATTCAACAAGCTATAAAGCAACTGTATAGACTCAGCACTGGTTTTTCCTGTGAATTCTAAAACCTATTAGAATACAGCCATAGAAAGGAGTCTACACAGAGACAATGTTAGGGGCTGTTGTTGCTTTAATTGATGTGTGTGTGTGCAACAGTCTGAAGACTATGGTACTGCTCCAGCTGTTGCTAATAGACCACGGCAAAGAAGATGAAGAGTTTTCAGACCCTGGTTAACTTATCACAATCTACATGTCATAGAAATTGTAGCACACTACAGGGTGAATAAAAACACACTATAGGAACTCTGCAACCTCCGTCATCCTCAACTCAGAGCCAGGGCAAACCAAGGGGAACCCATACCAGTGGAGACAAAGGTATGTGCAGCAGTTAGAATTTAACTACAGGTACCTTTCAGAGACCAACAGGGGGCATGCTGGGGGTTTCACAGGCATCAGAATCCAGGATCCTCCATCAATTCCTGAATGCTTTGCTCTAACATGCCAGTGATCACATATATGTTCCCCATACTCCTGAGGACAGGGAAACAAATATGCAGAAGTTCTATACTGTAGCACACTACCCTGAAGTACTGAATGCAATAGATTGCACACATATAGACGTTAAGGCACCACCCAGGGAACAGGGAAGGCTCTACATAAATAGAAAGGATGCTTCCACGCTATTAACTGCCAAGTTATGTGTAATGCCAAGGGAATCATCTTTAATGTGTGTGCTGGCAACCCAGGCAGTTACCACAATTCACGTATCTGGCACACCTCCCAACTGTATCAGATATTCACTGTTGGGGGGGGGGCCAGAGGGTCATCTACTGGGGGGATACAGGTTATGTACTGGAACCTTGGCTGATGATACCCATCGGAAATGTACACACATCTGCTGAAGAATTCCATAATGAAGAAGAAATATCATACAGCATATGTTTGGGCTGCTGAAGTTGCAATTCTGGTGCCTAGATATAGCTGGAGGAGCCCTGCAGAACAATCCATGTACAAGTACTGAAATATTCACTGTATGTGCCATTCTACATAACATCATCATGAGAAAACAGCTTCAGTACTCTCAGCAAGGGGAAGGGGCACACATCCTACCACCAATGGCAAGGTCACCATGCCCACATGCAGGTGAGGATCCAGAGAGGGAACCAGCAGCTGCTGTGGGTGTAGGCAGACATAGGTGTGCTCAATATGGCCTTGCATTGGCTAAGAGATAATGCATAGCACATTCACTCACCACCTAAGGGGCTACAACCTTCCTCCTAGGCATATACATAACACTGATGCTAGGCAACGCTCACAACCATTACCTACCCATGTAATGGTTTTATACTGCTAGCATCAGACAGAGTCATCCCTGAACTAAAACTGTTGCAACTGCTGAATTTACAAGGTAAGTGTTGAACCTGGAGTGTATTGTGTAATGTGAATGATTGGCATGTCCTTGCATGTTGCTCCTTGGTAATGTAATCAAGTAAAAGGTGGTTGATTTGTACAGCAGTGACCTTAACATGTGACAGCAGAGATAGAGTCAGTCCTGAACTAAAACTATGGTAACTGCTGCATTTACAAGGTTAGTCCTGAACCTGGAGTGTATTGTTTAATAATATGAATGCGTGGTATATCCTTGTATTTCATTACTTGGTTTGGTAAGCAAGTAAAAGGTGGGGGATCTGTACAGAAATGATCTTACCATGTGACAGCAGAGACTTATTTGACTTATATGTGTCCATTATTAAGTAGTATGCCTCAGGCATCAAAGATTCAGTCTTACTTCTCAAAAGTACTGATGATCACTGCCTGCCCTCAGTTTAGCATCATGCATTTGTACTTGAAAATCATTAAAGAGAGAAGTTAGAAAGTAATGAGACTCATTTCAGTTTCAGACTTCACCACCCTCACAAGATCATTAGCAATAATGATAGAGAAAAACGTGTGATGCTATCAACTGTCTAACTTTCTAAGACCAATATAAATCAAAGCTACAATTAACAGTAAATAGGTTCATAGGTTCATAGAAATTTACTAGGCTAATGGCCCTAGAGCCCTTACAAGCCTAGCCAAGTTCAACCCTTGCTCCCTTAAGGGTCTAGAGATATGGTCTATGTTATACGCAGATCTAAATCAGCACTGACTGCCCTATCCAAGAGAGAGACACAGGTGAAATCCCTTGGGTCAGCTTGCGGTTTCCCATCCAGTCGTCCAAATTAACATTAAAAAGGGTTAACGAGAGGCTCTGCTTAACCTGTATTGGAAGTTTATTCCAGAGGAGAGGCAACCTCTGGGAGACCTAGCTGCCTCTCCAGTAAGTCCTATTCATGTCAAATGTGAGTTAAGGTGTCTGTCTAGAGTGAGTCAATTGTGTAACATTTGACTTAAATGTGCAGCATTTCCATTAAGGCAGGGTCAGAGGCTGCTCTGTATGCAAAGCACAGGTCACCTCTGAGTAGTCTATATGATACAGAGTATAGTGACAGTGATTTCAGTCTGTCCACATAAGGCATGTGCTGAAGACCCTGAATTTTCTTTGTGAACAACCTTTGAGGTCTCTCCAGTTGTTGCAGGTACCTGTTTAGGTGCATACCAAAGGGACCATTGTACTTCTTTACTGGCCTGATGAGGTAAGAGTACAGGGGGTTACAACCTCTTTTGTTCTGGAAGCTATGCCCTTGCTTATGAGGTGATCAAAGTAGAAGGCCTTCCTTACCACCATGGAGACATGGTGATCAAAAGTAATGTTGCTGTCAACCTGTGTGCCCAGATCTCTCTTCACTGATTTAGAACTTATGGTGTCATTATTATTGTGAGTAATCTGCAGGGACATTACCTTTTCCAAAGGGGGCAATAATACATTTTTTTGCATTGAGTGTAAGACCATGACTTTGGCACCAGTCACGGGTTTGCATAAGTTCTTCTTGTAGAATATTGACATCATTTGGGGCTCAATGACTGCTCCCATTTTGGAGTCATCAGCAAACTTTGTCAGCTGCAGACCTTTTGTTTTTGCCTGTACTTCTGAGAAGTAGATTTCAAACAATAGTGGTCCCAGCATCAATCCCTGTGGAACACCACTGGTAATGGGTCTGCTGGTGGAGGTGGAGTTCCCTATTTTGACTGTATGTGTTCTGTCAGTGAGCCAATTTGCAACCCGCCTGACAGTATATGGGTCACAAATGCAGGTATATTAAGCACTAAGTCAGCTATGCACCCTGAGAATCAGAGGAAAAAGTTTATGTATCACTGAATCCAAAAGATAGCAAACAGGGATATGGCACACATCATCACTTGCGCAGAGTGTTGTGTGGGGGAGCAGAAATCTTAGGCTGACACAAAAGGTTGGTGAGTGTGTGTGATTAAGAAAGAGAAGCAGGCAGATATTCAGATAAAGTAACAAATGGCCAGTGAGACAAAATGACCTTTAAGCTTCATGGCTGAACCATGTAACTGCTGTGTGTGTGTGTGTGTGTGTGTGTGTGTGTGTGTGTGTGTGTGTGTGTGTGTGTGTGTGTGTGTGTGTGTGTGTGTGTATGTGTGTGTGTGTGTGTGTCTATATGGGTCCACCAGGTGAAATTGGTGTGTGAGTGTCTACAAGAATACCCCAAGCTCTGTGCTAGCTCTACATCTTACTATGTCAGACAAGTGTGAGCCATGCATGGTAGATTTGGCAGTTCATCATTGTCGTACCCAGCCATGAGAACTGCATCTGCCAGGAATTGCACTGGCCTGCCCATGTCCACGGTCAGATGCACTACTCCTACCTGAATGTGACTGATGTCTGCTGGATGAGCTCACCTCATGAAGGTGTCCAGGACCATGACCCCATGGCCTGCCATGTCTGGGTGTTTAAAGCTCAACTACTGGTGGAGCAGTGAAAGCACTGCCACTATGGGAACATAATCAGGCATGACCACATTGGCTAACAGCAGATGATGTGGCTGACCTATGCCCATGAGGATGGCTTCCCCCTCCCAGCAGATGTTCCGTCATAGACACTGCCCACTCCAATGTGTCACTCATCCAATATACTGAATCGTTAACATGGTTGAGGTAGTTACGCATGTCAGCCTGTGCCACATCTACAACCCTAAGCATTTCTCTGGAGGACACATGGGAACATGCTCATGCCTCTGTTTTGGCCCTTAACATACATTGGGTGGCATGGGAAGAGACATGTGGATCAGGTGGAGGATGGACAGCAGGCCTCCTTCGAGTACCCATAACAACTCTCCTGTGTGGCACCTTACCCAGTCTTTGGCTATGGCCAGAGTAGCAGGCACTGAAGACACAGTAACCACAGTTTCCTGACTGATTGTCTCAACTTCCACCTGTCCAGTAGCTGAGGGCTCACTGGAATGGCTAGGTGTAGGGCTACTGGCTGTGTCAGATGGAACTGCAGGCAATGGCTGTATGTCAACCTTAGTGTCAGATTTAACCTCTGCATCCCCCCCGCCTCTACTGTGCCTCTGTTTGGCCACCATCATTATCAGAGTCTGCTGATACTCTGACATCAGGTGGAAGAAGTCCCACACTTCCACTGTCTGGAACACCTGTGATGATAAGCAACAAACACAGGAAAAAAATAATACCTACACTACTATAGTCCAATTTATATGCTAACATTCTAACAGTGGTGCCACTATTACAGACAGTACAGCAATGCACACAGCAGTCCTGACACCAACATCACACACTAAATATTTCTTTCAACTGCTCATCAGTACTGACATAAAAATGTTTGGCTTACCATGTGCAGATAATGGTCTGCTCCCTATGCTGGATGGTCCTGGAAGAAGTTAAGCAAAAGGCATCAACAACATTGTCATAATTAAGATTAACATAGGGGATAAAATGTTTTGCTTTTTATATGTCCATTAATTAGTTTCTGTGATGGGTCCCTCCTCTGGGCTAGCAATCGAGGACACTCAATTCTCACAACTGACTCCAGTGAGTGATGGTCACTAAGAGCAAAAATGGATTCACACAGAATTTTCAGATACAGCTCCCACACCAAGCACGGTTTTCCTTAAAATTACATAGGGAGCACACTCCAGAACTGGGGCTGGACTCTATTTCTTTCTCCAAGCTCACACAAAACTCCACACTGCTGAGATGTAAAACATAATACAGTTGGATAGTTTCTCACAGATGCAGAAAACAGTAGTAAACTATTCCCACTAAATGTCCCTGACTAACTAAAGAATTAATGTTACGTGATTACTTACTATAGCAAGGCAAGCTGATGCGTGCCGAGTGTGTTATCACAACAAATGCCAGATGATGCTATCTCTTTCTTTGTGGATGTGTGAGATATATATCCTGTCAGAAATCTTTGCTGTCAGATTCTGTGCTGCTGCAAGAGTTCCAAAGAAACCAGATGCTGGTAAGGTGACTCTGATACAATACACACATAGAGCTTTGCTAAGATCTGTGGCAGCATATGAATGCTATAACACAATTTCAGACTTTCCACCCTTCCATGATTCTCTGATAAAACATGCACATTTGATCTGTTACAACAATACAACCCCTCATATACATGCATACATTCTTTCTGACCTGCAGGACCTACTGCTGATGCATTTTAACACAGATAACTTTAAAAATATATTTTTAACTCAAACCCTATTATTGTAAAGTTTCATCATGTAACATGGTAAAATTTGTGGCGTGGCCTCCAGCCTAGCGGTTTACCATGTAAATAACATAACTGACCTTTCTTAGCACTTCAAAGTGTCCCTCCCAAGCTGTTTGCAGCTTATTGTGTCTGACAGGAATGAGCACCATAACCTGTTGTCTCACAGCATACTCTTGAGCTTGACTATTCCTGTCATACTAGACCTTTTTCTGCTGCTGGGCTCCTCCCTGGTTCTCCTAGGCCATCCCCATGAGCTCCCTAAGCCTTGTCCTGATGTTTAGGACATATGCCACAACAGACTCCTATGGGATTCACAATCTCCCTCCCACTCATCATAAATCAAATCTTAAGGTCCCCTCACCCTATGCCCATACAGCAACTGAAAGGGTGAAAAACTAGGGGATTCCCGGGGTACCTCTCTGTATGCAAACAGCAGGTGGAGCAAATATTTGTCCCACTCGCTCTTAAACTAGTCTGCAAATGCCTGTAGCATGGTCTTTAGTGTAGAATTCAACCACTCCACAAGACCATTAGTTTGGGGGTGGTAAGGGGTGATCTTAAGTGCTTACCCTACAGTGCTTCCACAGACAAGCCAACAAGTCTGACATGAAATTGACATGTCTTTCAGTCAGTATTTCTCTCAAGAAACCTAGCCTGCTGAAAATCTTGAACAAAGCATTTGCCACCTTCTCTGTTTCGATGGAGAACAGAGCCACTGCCTCAGGGTATCTAGTAGCATAAATCATAAAAAACACGGTAGTCGAAGAGAGAATAAAGGAATGGTACTATCAAAAGGGACAAAATAAAGAGAATATAAGTACCAGTCCAACACAGCTGCAGGTAAAGTCCATAAAACTTTAATAAAAATAAGAAATTAAAGAGTAAGTGCTTTCACAGTATAGGTTCATAGGTTCATACTAGGCTATCTGCCCTAGGGCATTTATAAGCCTAGCCAGAGTGTGTATAGCTTTCGCCACCCATATTAAATTAATTTTGCTATGCCCTTTTTCAAGGTTAGTATACTGTGCCTCTGTCGAACAGTGACACAGAAGTGATACCCGGGGTAAACCTATGATCTCCCATCCACTCATCAAGATTCCTCTTGAAGAGAGTCAATGAGGGACTCTGCCTAACCTGGACTGGGACTTTATTCCAGAGTGAAGGGAGCCTCTGGGTTATGAATCTGTCCCTCCAGCATGTCCTATTTATTTCAGTGCTGAGGTTCAAGTCCCTCGAGCGCGTAGCGAGATGGGATTTGGATTTTTTGAGGTGCAGCATGTCCATTAATTCCGGGTTGGACATGGCTTTATACGTCAGGCACAGATCGCCTCTGAGCAGGCTGTATGCCACTGAGTAGAGCTGGAGTTTCTTTAACCGGGCAGCATACGGCATCTGTTTGAGCCCCTTGATCCTCTTGGTGAGGTACTTTTGGGGTCTTTCCAGTTGCTGCAGGTGTATGGTAAGGTACATCCCAAAAGGGGCATTGTACTCAATTATGGGCCTGATGAGGGATGCGTAAAGAGGCACGATGACCTCCCCTGATCTAGATGTGAATCCCTTCATGATTAGGTGGGCTATATAAAATGTTTTTCTAACCACTTTGGCCACGTGGTTGTCAAATGAGAGATTGCTATCAACTTGGGTCCCCAGGTCCCTAATTACTTCTTCTGTACTTAATGGATTACCACCTATGTGGTAATTTGTGGGCACTTTGTTTTTGCCAAAGGGGATGACTATACACTTTTTGGCGTTTAGCTTGAGGCCATGGCTCTGGCACCAGTTGTCTGTTTCTATGAGGCCCTTTTGGAGGATGCTTGTGTCGGCTGGAGAGTCTATTATGGCACCCAGTTTGCAGTCATCTGCGAACTTGGTCAGCCACAGTCCTTCCATGTTGGCCTGTACCTCCAAGAAATATATACCGAACAAGAGAGGTCCCAGGACTAAGCCTTGTGGGATGCCACTTGTAACTGGTTTGGAGTCTGACATGGCTCCAGCTATTCTAACCATGTGGGTTCTGTCCTTGAGCCAGTTTGCAACCCATCTAGTGACATAGGGGTTTATATTTAAGCTGGTGAGCTTATCTATAATGCCCGAGTGAGGTATTGTATCAAAGGCTTTTGCGAGGTCCAGGTAGGCTGTGTGGATCACCTTCCCCTTGTCAATGGCCTTGGTGACTGTTTCAAAGAAATCAACCAGGTTCAAGAGGCAGGATCTGCACTTAACAAAGCCGAACTGGGTAGGATCCAGTGTCTGCAGGTCCCCAATATCTTTATTTATAAGGTCCATGATGATCCTTTCCATAGCTTTGCAGACCAAGCTAGTGAGACTTATGGGGCGATAGTTTCCAGGATCCGTTGAGGCACCACCTTTGTGGAGAGGGACCACTGTTGCTGTACGCCACTCTTTGGGTACATATCCTGTAGTAAGGCTGAGATTGAACAGTAGTTTTAGATTTGGGTTTAGCTCTTCTTGGAGTTCATGTAGGACACAACCTGGGACACCGTCTGGTCCCATTGATGCTGTGTTTCTTGCTTTGGAGAGGGCAGCTCTTACTTGAGCATCTGAGATGTCAGGGGGGCAGCACTCTGCTGGGATAGATATTAGCCCTTTTGGTGGGGAGGGGGGGGGAGTTTGCACTGAACCTGTCAGCTAGGATGTTGGCAATGTCTGTGGGTTTGGTGTATTTTTTGTCATTTTGGACTAATTCTGAGCATATCTGGGCATTCTCACCCAGGTTCCTAACATAACTAAAGAAAGCCTTGTGATTATCCTTAGTGTCCTGTGCAATTTTTTCTCTCAAAGCTGGCCTTAGACGATTTTATGAGTGCCCGTAGTTTTTTGCTAATACTGATCAGAGATGCCTTCCCCTTTTGGGATTTTGCTCTATCATGTAGTAGCTTCCTCCTTCTATTGTATAGTTTGTTTATGGCTGGGGTCCACCAGACAGGACATCTGCCTTTGGAGGATTGGGTCTTGGTTTTATTTGGGATTGCATGATCCATGCATTCCTGAAGGTGTTCACAGAATGCGTTTATAAAGGATTTTGCGGTCTGGGCCGTATTATCCACAGGCCCGGGGGCTTTGAAGGATTCCACCTTGGTTTTGAGAAGTGTGAAATTTGCTTTAGAGAAGTTTTTCACTGTGGTTTTCTGGGCATGGGGTGGGGTCGGGATGTGAATATCCAGTGAGATTAGTTTATGGTCTGATCTTACCAGTGAGGGATACACTTCTGGTCTGGAGCATAGAGTCCCCATGTTGGTGATGATCAGGTCCAGTATGTTTGCCCCTATTGTGGGAGTGGTAACAAGTTGTTCCATAGCATTTGAGTTTATAAATTCTAGGAACCTTTGGGCTAGGGTGTTGGAGCTAGAGTAATGCTCCCAGTCTATGGTTGGGTAGTTGAAGTCACCCAATATAATGGTGTTTGGAGAGACCTTCATATTTTCCAGTGTTCTCAGGAAGGACGAGTGGGGTTCCTGGGTTTGGGAGGGTGGTCTTTAGCAGGCTATAAACTGGAAGGCAGTTTTACCCACTGTTAGTTGCACATGGATAGTCTCTGATGCTTCGTGCTGTGCCAGCAACCTGGAGGTGTGGGTATCTTTGACGAATATTGATACTCCCCCTCCTTTTGTGGTTCAGTCCAAGTTTTGGGGCCGAAAAGCATGGTATGAGGTATAACCTGGTAGTGCTGGGGTGCTCTCTAGAGCCTTGAACCAGGTTTCTGTTACTGCACAGATATCGATGTTCTCCATGCTAAGGAGAGTTTCGAGTGCGTGCATCTTGAGGTTTAGACTTCTGGCATTGAGTAGCATTACTCTTAGTTTCTTATCCCTTGTGATACCTATGGAGGTGGGTTTGTCTTTTGAGTCTTGCCTAAAAAAAGGCACTATTGGGGTAGCAAGAGCCTTTGCCAATATCCGAAAGCCCAGGGGTGACAGGTGCAAGCTGTCCCTAGCGAAGCATCGTGGCTTGTCGAGCATGTCATCCCAGGCTGACAGGCATTAGATCCCCTTTGAATGACACCAATACTTAAGCCAATTGTTGAAATTGATAATCTTGTCTTCATACTGTGGCATCTTTCTTGGTGAGGGTAAGATGCTACTCAAGGTCAGGGTCATACTGGCCTGGGCTACATGCTCAGAGAGCTCCTCTATGTCTCTTTTCATGTAGTCCAGGGAGGTACGTCTCAGGTCATTCACGCCAGCATGGACAATGACTGAGTCATATTTGTACTTGCCTTGGAGTGACCTGAGTGCTTGTGTTATGTGGCATTTCCTAGCGCCTGACAGGCAGCTCACCGTGACCTTCTCCTTGTTCAGCCTGGTGAGTGGGACGTCAGTGTGCCTGATGATAGAGTCACCTATTACAAGTGTATCAGGTGTGTTGTTTAGCCTTAAGGGCTGTGACTGTTCGGCACACTGGCTTTGTGAGCTATGTGTTTTGTTTTGGGGTAGCGGTTGCTTGGGTGTCTGCTTTGGAGGTCTCTGCTGCTTAGGCAGATTTTTATTTAGAGCCTCCAAGTATGTTTTTGTGTGTTTATGTGTTTGGTTTGCTGTCGTGGTAGGTCTATGTGAGACTGGAATTGTAATGAGTGTGGTTTCCTTCTCCTCCTGACTGGTTACACCAGTACTGAGTTGAGAGAGCTTAGCCTCCAGTTTGGCTATATGATTGCATCTCTCACATGTGTTGGAATTTGTTGGGAGGAGGAGAGGGTTGTCTGTGTACATGAGGCAGTTGTAACATTGCCTCAAGATTCCCAGATTCACCAGCTGGACTGGAGAGGAGATTGACAACTGACCTTTGGACATGCTAGAATAGTATTGGGAATTTCTTTATAATTGAAAAAAATGGCCAGTGGGGAGCAATGTACTCCAGGGGGAGTTTATGAGGGTGTAGTGCTTTTAATTTTTTAGTGCTGACTTATATAATTGCTTTAGTGAGCAAGTGCCAGGTAACTTAAATGCAAAAATGACAAACAGTAACTTTCTTTCAAGTGAAACAAGGAAATAAGTACAGCAAGCAATGCAGATATCACTAGGGATCCACAGAAGCGCTGAAAAGCCGCGTTTTAGGTGGAATTAGCGTTTCAGGGAAATAACAGGCTTCTTCAGACTGAATACTAAAGAACAGAATCATTTAAATAGCACATCAATAAAACAATCAGCACATCAATTAAGCATACAATGGTTAAAGTGCCAGTACATAAAAACACAAACCTATATACCAGTGTCAATGTTTCAAGGGTCTGGCTTTCAAAAAAGATTTAAGAGATACTACCTCATTTAAACCAGGTGCTTTATCAGCATTTAAAAATAGAATCCACTTCTGTTCGGTGGATTCAGTCCAGTTCCTAATGTCCCCCCTCTTAAACTCTCTGAAATGATCTCAAGCCCTAAGAATCTAAAATGATGATCCATCCCATAATTAATGCGTGCTTAGCCAGGGCATTAGTTTCTTTCCTATTTTTGATGTCTCTTTGATGTTCTAAAATTCTATCTTTTATCTGTCTATTGCTCATCCCAACATAAAAAGCATGACATTTAATACAATAACTAAAGTAAACTATATTAGATGTCTTGCAATCAGCATAAACATTTGTCTCCAATTTAAAATTCATACCAGGATGTACATATTTGCAACCCATATTAATGAACTTACATGCTGTACAATTTCTACACTGAAAAGTTCCTTTTCTATCTGATACCTTCTCCTTATTGCAGACAGGGGTATTATAGCATAAGTGTTTTTTCAGTGACTTGTTGTTATTAAAAGAAAAATGTGGAACTGTGTCTATAACATCTTTTAGTTTATCCATAGTGCCAAGTATATTCCTCTTAATAATGTCACAAACACCCTGTACATCCGAATAATATGTTAGAGGAAATCTAATCACATCTTGTCTATCTTTAATCTCAGTGGTTTCGGTAGTAGCTCTATCTGCATAATAGGGTGTACATTTACCCTCTCTCTCTTTAAAAGCTTTTTTAGTACACTCATTAAGATCTGCTTCTTTATACCCTCTGTTAAGAAACTCCATTTAAGGGAGTCTAATGCTGCTAACAGTAGTTCTTCATCATTATGAAGCCTCATAGTTCTATATACTTGCCCCTTAATGACATTTTGAGAGACATGTCTCGGATGCATACTGCTTCTGTGCAACAAGTTATTTTTTCTAGTAGGTTTCCTATAAATAGTTGTGACCATATGTGTTAGTTCTGCTTTGTTGACCTTGACATCAAGAAATTCAATTTCATCACATGAAAATTTATATGTAAACCTTAAAAAAACAGTTGATAGTTGCAAGTAATCTATAAATTCTACCAGACAGTCTGCTGTCCCTTTCCATAGCAGAAAGACATCATCCACAAATCTAAAATACCACAAAATATGATCAGAAAAGCCATTGGCTTGTAGTAGTATATCCCTCTCCCATTGTACCAGTGTTGGCACAAGCTGTGCCCATAGCTACGCCAACCTTCTGTGCAAAAAAATGTTCTTCAAATAGGAACACATTGTTCTCTAATGCAAGTTCTAATAATGCACACAATAATTCAATTTCAGCTGTGGAAAAACATTTGGTACACATAAACTTCCTAATATTTTCTATGCCCCATTGATTAGGAATCACTGTAAAAAGCTATTCTATATCCATCATCACTAGGAGATATTCACTATCCAGGTTGGAAGTAGCCACATACAACTTCTGCAAAAAGCTACTAGTGTCTTTCAAGACCATCTCATATGAATCAAATAAGGGATTCAGTTTTTTTTTTATAAAAATCGGAAGTGGCTTAGTCACCAAACCTTTACCAGACACTATTGGATGCATGGGTGGGAGTGTTGGGTTTTTGTGTGACTTGGGTAAGCCATAGATAATTGGTACGAGGATATTCAGAGACCCACAAAATCTATAGCTACCCTCTGAAATGGCTCTTCTATCACAGGCAAAGGCATCAAAGGAACTTTGACCTTGTCTCCTGCCTTGCCTACCTTTTGGCACTGCCCACAAGTCCTGCAATACCATGTTACATTCCTTACAATGCCAGGCCAATAAAGGTTCTGCATAATATGTCTCTTAGTATGCTTTATGCCCATATGACATGCAAAAGGAATGTCATGGGCTATGACTAGAAGTGCCAGACAATAGGCTCTGGGCACTACCAACTGCTGTATTACCTAATCCTCTAACCCTCCCTCAGGGGTCCACTCTTTATACAGTAACCCTTTATTCCAGTATACAGTCTCCACTTTTCTTTGAGAAACAAGTACCTCCCTATTTCATAATGTTGGTCTGAAGTCTGAGTCTGTCTCAATTCTACCTTTTTCACCCTTCCCAGCTCCCTATCCACTGGAAGCCTGATCTCTTCTGACAGTGGTGCCTCACTATCAGCCTGGGTACTGCCACTAACCTCTGCCCTTGCAGTCACACTGACCACAGGAACATCAGTACCTACCAACACCTGTGGATCACTTTCAGGCTCACTGCTGCAGGGTAGCTCCCTTATAAATAGCCACCTCACCAGCCCCAGCTTCAGGTGTGAGAGTCCATCTGGTTCTCCCCCAGGCTACCTGATCCACATGCCTGTCTCCAAGCCTGACCGCATGTAACTGCATGCAAACAAGGTACTGCAATGATCATAGTCATTCCCTATCAAGACATCTGCAGGGCTGTCCTCAAATACACCTTCATTTTCCACCCTACTAGTCAAGGGGAATCCTGGCCAAAGATATTCATAATGGGACCCCTCCAAAAGCTGTGACTGGTATGGACTGCCCAAGCAAATACTGCTCCTCTTTAACCATGGCAGGCTTCAGAATGGTTATGTCAGAGGCTATGTCTCTCTTAGCAGTGGCCTGGCTTCCATCCACTAAGATAGGATACAACTTTTCAGTGATAATTTGGTACCCCTGTTGTCTCCAGACAACTTACCACTGGAATGCTGTTATTTCCACTTGCTGGAACCTTCACCTTTTGCTCTCCACCTTACCACAGTGAACATTTGCATGCTACCTGGCCCCTTGGTTACATTTAAAACATGTAACCCTTGGTCCTGGCCATGTACCTGAACTAGTGGCTTCCCCTGTTACTGGTGTACTCTGTTGGGGTGGTTTAGGCTGCCCAGCATGGATTCCCCTATAACCATGTGCAGCACTGGGTATCCCCTTCTTATGCTGTGATGCCTTGCTTGCTAAGTACAGATCCCCCTTTCTCCCCAGCTCATCTGCAGAGTTACACTTCCGGTCTCCCAACCAGATTCTCATGTCCTCAGGCAAAGTGGTAAGGGCTTGTTCCCCCACCAAAAAATCTGCCAGTCCTTCAAAAGTGGTGACCTGATACCCACTCACCCACCTATGAAAATAAGTGCTTAATTCAGCAATATAATCACATACACTTTCATCTGCTTTGCATCTTTGCTTATGAAACTTTTTAATGTAAGCTTCAGGAGTTAACTTAAAACATGCCAATAAATATTGTTTTACGTTATCATAGTTTAAACAATCAGTATCAGGCAATTTAGAAACAGCAGTTACAGATTTACCATGCAGTCAGTGGGGTCAGCATCCGTACCAAGAGCCCTTGGTCAACATTATACTTTTTACATGCTCTTTCAAATATATGAATACAACTATCAAAATTATCACCCTCTGTAAACTGTGGAAGAACTTTATTGACCTTTATTGCTTCTGGGGTTTGGTTATCCATTGCCCATTACCTCCATGACCCTGCAAAGGGTGAGCATCTCCCTCTCATTTTGGCACCATTTCTCCTATTATTCAGCCTCCAAACACTGCAGTTTCTCATTCTATTTGGTCTTCAAATGGCACAGTCTCTCAGTCTTCAATCTCCAAATGTTGCAGTCTCTCAGCTGATTCTAATTCCATCTGCTTCTCCAGTCGTTTGGCCTCCAGTTCAAGTCTCTTTTACTCCAGATGGATTTTTAAGTCCTCTGAGGAAAAGGCGAACTGTCCTGCATCTGAAGAATGCTCATCCCCATCACCAGACTGGTTGTCTTCTGGGTTGCTGGTCCATGCTGTAGCTGTGACCAAGGTTGAAATCATTTCCTCTTTAGTCAGGTTGGCATGTACCTGTCCTTTGTCTTCACACAGCTTGGCCAAATTGTTCTTTGTCAACTTTGCTATAATCCTCTGGTAACATCCTTACTTGCTTTCCTGACTAAACTAGACAGAAACATTAAATAAAACTGCTGTGAAAATAAAACTCTGTATATTTACCTTGTGACTACTGAGAGTACACAACAACTTCACAATGGCAACTGCTCATTGGCTACTGGAGTTTATTTAATATCCCACCACTGCCACTGATATGTGATGGGTCCCTACTCCAGGCTAGCAATCAAGGAAGCTCAATCCTTATCATGACTGACTCTGGTGACAGTCATAAGAACAAAAATGGATTCACACAGTATTTTCAGATGTAACTCCCTGCACCAAGCACAATTTCCCTTAAGAGTACACAGGGAGCACACTACAGACCTGGGGGTAGATTCTGTTTCTCTCTCCAGGCCCACACAAAAACTCCACACTGAACACTTTGGAGCTCTGTGTCCCTGTTCCCAGTACCTGACACACACATTTGGATATTTGAATTTTACATGCATACACACATGGGAAAAGGTGGCACAGATTTACTAGCTGTGTTTTTTTCTGCCCAGACTCTGAGGTAATTATGCTGCCACCAGTCAGCTACCCTAAGGCTCTTACAAATGGTACCCAATTACAATGTATAAATTTGATACTAATACAATTGGTAGAGTGTGACCAAAGCAACAAGGCTTTTAGGAATGGGCAAAGTGTCACTTAAACAATCACAAGTACTCTCAAGATGTTAAGGTATTAAAATATTTAATGATAAATAAAACAAAAAACAGGAGAATACTGAATACAATAAACAACAGGGTTTCAACAACAGAGATATAAAAAAATAATACAACTGGATAATTTCTCACAGATGCAGAAAACAATACTAAATTATTCTCATTAAATGTCCCTGACTGACCAACAAAAGAATCACTGTTCCCTGACAACTTTCTAAAGTAAGGCAAGCAGATGTATGCTGAGTATCTTACTACAGCAAAAGCCAGATGATGTCTCTCTTTGTTTGTGTGGATGTGTGAGATATATATCCTGTCAGAAATCTTTTCGGTCAGGTTCCAAAGTGCTGCTGTGAGAATTCCAAATGATAACACCTCTGGTCACCTAACTCTGGTACAATACACAGAGAGCTTTCCTAAGATCTGTGACAGCATCTGAAAGCTATAGCACATTTTCAAACTTTCCACCCTTCCAGGGTTCTCTGATAAAATATACACATTTGATCAATTACAACAATACAGCCTAATATGCATGCGTACATTCTTTCCATCCAGCAGGACCTACGGTTGATGCCGTTTTAACACAAGTAACTTTATAAATATATTTTTAACTCAAACATCTGTACAAATCAGTGTGATAGTCAAATAACATAAAATTCTTTACAAAACTGCCACTAGCTATGCTGACATATATGTACATGTACTGCCGTACTCTCTCTGGTACAGATGGCGTTACCTCATAACATCACAAGCAAAAGCAACAGAAACAGAGAAAATGGATGTCAAGCTTGGCTGTGCTTATCTTGCTTGCACAATGCTTAGCAGTGCACCAGCTAGACTAGTGGTACACACAGGAAGCAGACAAAAAACCTGCAGACAAGGCATCCATAAAAGTGCAAAGGTAAAAAAAAAATAATTGTTGCAATTTTTGCTTTCCATCATTGAACACCACTTTGTGGTGTTGTTCGGCATTTAGCAAGGTTCCTTAACAGCTGCAGTCATGGAACACCCGCAGACAGGGTGCAGACAGCCATTTGAAAATAGATGCATTGAATTAATTCTGTTGAGCATCATGCAAACATATGAAGCGGCACTGCATGGTGGTTAACAAAGAGAACTTAAGTTGTTGTTTGTCTTTTAGCTTTTCCCAGTTAGGGGTTGCCACAGCTGAACTCCGGTCCGCTAATGATTGGCAGTTGTTTTTTATGGTGTCGAGTTGCCAGCCCGATGCCCAACCTTCAACGAAAGCACACCCATTCAACGCATGTCTTTCGAACGCCCACTCGACCACGGGGAGAACATGCAGACTCCACACAGAAGGCACTCCCAACCCAAGCCAAGAATCGAACGGGAGAACCTCTTGCTGTGAGGCAACAATGCCACTGCTGCGCCACCGCAGCAACAAACAAAGAGAACAAGTATGAGTAGGAAATGATGGAACTGTTATGTAACTACTCCTGTGGCATCATGTGTAAGTATAAGGCTGGAGAACAAATAGTCCTGTGGCATCATGTGTAAGTATAAGGCTGGAGAACAAATAGTCCTGTGGCATCATGTGTAACTATAAGGCTGGAGAACAAATAGTCCTGGGGTCTAGTTCAGGATGTGCAACCTATTTTTACTGTTGTGACAGTGCAGTTGATAGCAATAAAGCTTAAAATATACAAGTGTTATTTCAACATTCTTGTGGCAGCAGGTGTAAGTATAGGGCTGTCATACATATGTTCCTGGGTTCTAACACAGGACATTCCAATCATGTTTACTGTTGTTCCATTTCCCATTATATTCATAGTCACTTATAACACTTTAGATAGTGGAGCTGATATGAATTATATCTATGAAGGATAAAACACATTTGGTGTGTTTTCAGATGTATGACTGAGGGTATACTGTCAACCATATTTCTGTAAGTATAATTCTGATATCTGGACTTGCATGGCCTTTACAATTACATAAGACGCATACAAAACTTAATCTATATACAAGAACAAAAGACAGAAAGCCAAACAGGGCAGCTGAAATCCCCACTGAAGTTGCAAGAAGCTTATTTAAGCCAAAAAATTGATCCAGAAGTAGTCCAAGTGCAAAACACAGCTTTATTAAATCCACATAAAACGGATAAGCGCTTTCGTCCCATAACTCTAGAACTTCATCAGATACAATAAAATTGCAAAGTCCTCTTATAAAGACATGTGTAAGGCATCATAATCATGAAATGAAAACAGACACACCCCCTTAAAGACAAAATTAAAATGCAGTAAAACAGTTGTATGTAATAAATATGCTGTATAAAATAGTTTGTTCACTATTAAAACAGAATATAAATATGTAAAAATGTAAAAAATGTATAAATTACAGTATTAAAAAGGAGAGAGCTTTACTGTCAGTTACACTATGGTGCAGGTAACTGGCCAGGATTAAATGAAAATATTTCAGTCAGCTCCCTTTTAAAGCTCAAAGCATTAGACAGATAAATTACATGGTATTATATATTTTATAAGTTATTATTTTTTGATAAACACTTTTTTTTGCACTTGGACTACTTCTGGATTGATTTATTTGGCTTGAATAAGCTTTCTGCAACTTCAGGGAGGATTTTAGCTGCCCTGATTTGCATCTGGACTACTCCTGGATTGATGTTTTGGCTTGTATAAGCTTTCTGCAACTTCGGTGGGGATTTCAGCTGCCCTGTTTTGCTTTCTGTCTTTTGAGCTAGTATTTCTTTGTATATTTTCTATATACAAGAACCTTATCAGGTCACACACATACATGTGTAACACCTCCAACTATCAGCTGTATATATGAATGATCCCTATCTATGTCTAAACAGCACTTCCTCTGTAGCAAAAATGGAAAATCAATGCTGTGGAAGAAAATGTTTTGTCCCCTATGTCTAGATTTGAATTCCACATTTTAAAAATCAATTTTATCATTGTATACAGACAAAAAAACAAACAAAAAAAACCAAATGTGTCAGGTCAGGACATTTATACCCCCAGTGCATGTCTGCAAACGTAACTCACCTAACAGTCACTTTCCACTTTTCAATGCATATTTCCAAGCTCAATCAGCAGGCACCCCTCAAACCTTAAACTAAGGTCAATTGTCATCCCTGTTTGGCACTGCTATACTCCTCCTAACACCAGACAAATGCAGTTGGCATCATTGCTTGGGTTTGTGCACTACCAATAACTGGAATTGTCAGGAAAGCATAATTTTCCATTGTTCTAGGTTGGGTATTAGACATGGCTTGAGTTAATTGCAAAGCTGCCAGGTTTATGGCACAGACGTGGGGTGTCCAGGATATTTATTGAACTCCTAGTAAAGTGCCTCAGCCAAAGGCTTCTGCAGGGGGATTATTCTGGCTCCCAGTACATGTCTGAGGCATGCATTAGTTTGGCTCAGGCTGTATCCAGTGCTAATTGCATCCCACGCACTGGTCAACAGTGTAGCAACATTTTGCTGACATACATAAGTGCAAAAGGGATACCATCCACCATTGGTTGACTGGATTTGAGACTGTGGACATCCCACAGCTGTGTAAGTATGACAATAAGAGAGTATTTGTAATACTTAGAAAGCCAAATATAGGCAAGACTGGAGTGCATAATGCTCTTCTTTTCTGTTCTTTCCCCAGTTAATGCTGACACAGAGTTCAACTGACAGGCTCATGCTGCTCGAATGGAGAGACTTAGAGAAGCAAGTGGTATGTATGCGGCACAAGAGAAGTATTATTGTAGCTTTAAAAGTTAAAGATAGATTTTTGTTTTTTTTTAAACAGTTGTAGTAAATTGAGAATGCATATTATAACTTTAAAACCTGGTGCAGTGATACCCTCTGGGAGGAGTGGTGGTGGTGGAGATTTCAACACCCACAGGGAGATGTCAGGGTTGGTGCATAGGGTCATACACCACACCATTGGTGTATGCCATTCTCCCTCATGGTATGTAAGAGAAGATGTCAAGCACACCATCCACCAGCGGAGTAAGGGGACAGTGATGACAGTCCAGTGGATGATGACTCAGTTCTCACTGTCTCCATGTTTGATGGGTATGAGCATGTGTTGTCCCCTCCTTCACCTCTATAATGATATCCCCCAACCTTTTGTGTCCTCACTGTCCATGTCTTGTCTTGTTTGTTTGCATTTGCTTCCTCACCTACCCAACTTACCTTTCAAGAAATACCCAGAAATACTTACATTGCTTACCCAGCATTCCTTTCTTACTCAATTTAAAAAAATGGGCACCTGTCCCACAAAAAAAAAAAAAAAGTAAAAATATCATTCTATGTGTAGTTCTCTATTTCACACAAATGCCATCTTGACACACATGATTCAGTCTGATGGGCTATACAACATGACTACATTGTTGTCATCCCTTTCTATGGAGGTGCCAG
This sequence comes from Protopterus annectens, assembly GCF_019279795.1. Classification (NCBI taxonomy): domain Eukaryota; kingdom Metazoa; phylum Chordata; order Ceratodontiformes; family Protopteridae; genus Protopterus; species Protopterus annectens. The sequence continues at coordinate 494,966,571 of NC_056744.1, forward strand.
TCCAAATTCAGTTAATGTTCTGCACATATTATAAGATTTTACTGTTGAAGAAAAATGGATAGCTATGGTTCTTTCCAACCTCCTGCCTGCACATTCCAGTATTGCTTTCTCTTTGTTCTTCCCCCCGCTTGCTCCCCATTTTGCCACTTTCATATCTAACCCATTTTAACACCTATAATCTGGTCAAAAAATAAAATCACACAACACACATAATCACCAGAATAAGTATTGGATCCCTTCACTTTTTGGCCACTCTGTTTGGACTGAGTTGGGCATTGTGTACCAATGCCAAGTAATGCTGACTGGCTTTACAATGCTGCAGTTACCTCTTTGCAATGCTGCTTAACCCCACTGTGCTATGCTAACACATAGCAACACATATACTAAAAATAATTCATGTCATGACATCATCACTGCTTATTTAAAAACATTAGCTATACCTGTATTCAAACCCAGTATCATCTGTGCTCAGAAATAAATGTAATAATGCATTTATACCTGCTGCCACAGATTCAGCTAAGCAGCATGCATGTTTCATAGACTCAATAGCAACTGTCAAGCTTTTAGCAATGCTGCTCGCATTTGTGCACTGATTAACTATGCACAAACAGGGAAAGTAATAGAAATCTTTAACTTGCATGCACAAACACTTTGTCAACCATCGCACAAACCCGCTGGTTGACACTGCACTATGCAAAGTCAATATTAGCATGTATTAATGCTTTTTACTGTCCATTTACTCTTTATGCCATGAAGCTACATGTGGAAACATAGCACAATGAAGGCCCTATCTAACAATATGTCACTTTTTTACAATGCAGCCATGTGTTGCTTCCCCCCATGCACTGCAACCTTGGTGTCCCATTGCTTTTTCACACATATATCAACTGCACTACTTAAATTAATATCAACTGTTGTATGATATGCAATGCATGGTAATCTGGTAACATGCAGAACTAGACTGTCTTCACAGCTGAACATGCCCACACATCCATCAACTGACCCTGGGAACTACTGACTCATAAGACTAGCCAGTCTTATCTGCAAGGCTATGGAAAGGATGATCATGAACCCTATCCACAGGGACATATGTGACTTTCAACACTGTTGACCCAACCCATTTTGGTTTGTCAAGAGTAGATCTTGCTTATGAAACAGAGTGTACATCTTTGATCATGTCCCCAAAGCCCTGGATGAGGGAAAACAAGACATACTGCCTATGTTTATTTAGCTAAGGCCTTTGACACAATCCCCCATTCAGGTATCATAGAGAAAATCTCTCATCTGGGGATTAACCCATACATTACTAGATGGGTAGCCAACTGGCTGACCAACAGAAAGCATACTGTCAACGTTGGGGAGTCCACCTCCACCAGTAGACCAGTTACCACTGGAGTACCACAAGGATCTGTGCTGGGCCCTCTACTGTTTGCAAACTATTTCTCTGAAGTTTAGGTGAAGATAGATTAATATATTACAGAAAGAGCTGACATAAACTGAAACATAATGAAAACAGTTGCCTCACTGTACTCTTAGGCAAAGAAATATCCCTGCTAATTATGATATATGTAGTACCCCTATAAGCTCAAACTCAGTGGTGTGAGACTTGGGAAATAGGTTGATAGCAATCTAAACTTCAGTCAGTAGGTATCCATAGTGATAAGACACCCATTCTACATTGTGCACTTCATAAATAAGGCATCTCATCCAAGACCAGGGAGGTCATAACTCAGCTGTACTCAACCCTTATCAGACCAATAATTGAGTATAATGTTCTCTTCTGTATGAACCACACCAGACACCTGCAGCAACTGGATAAACCACAGAGGTTTCTGACCAGGAGAATCCAGGCCCTATAAAACATGACATACATGGAAACACTAAGCCCTGTCACTGTAGTCAGTATCATACAGGCTGGGGAAAGGCAACATGTGCCTGGCAAACAGAGCAGTCTTAGATCCTGCCCTACTGGAAATGCTGGACATCCACAAATGAAATGGGACAAGAATAATTTGCTCCAGCGATCTCAACCTAGCATGTGGCAAGAACAGAACATGTGAGAGAGACAGATATATCTCCCAGTGATTGCTGCTCCTCTGGAATAGGCTCACATTGCATGTGAATAATGCTGATCAATGACCCTATTCAAATGCAGCCTTGACAACTGGATAGGTGATCGTAGATTCACCCCATGGGTGGTACCTATGCCCCTCATTGTCAGGTGCAGTTGATGCTGATCACAAAAGCACTCTGCTAACAATAAATATCTAACTAAACTTGATAAGGCTACTTGGTTTTTAGATGGCTAGGCTTGTAAAGGCCCAAAGGCCATTAGCCTAGTAAACTCCTATGAACCTATGAAGCTATGAATCTATGCAGGCCTTCCAACATCTTCTCTCCTACATCCAGTGCTGATGTCATCCACTACAAATTGTCCTGTAGCCTTGTAAAAGTTAGACTTGTGCCATAGAGCTTGCATAAACTATTGAGCTCTGTAGTTTGTATACTTAGGTAGGGGTTCTGATCTCACTGCAGTCAAGTGTGTGTGTGTGTGTGTGTGTGTGTGTGTGTGTGTGTGTGTGTGCGCGTGTGTGCATCTGTGCATGTCTAGCCAGAAGAGCATAAGTCTGTATCCTACAGTTACCATTCAAGTCCCATGAATTGACAGCATTTTGACACTTGCACATGCCTACACTTCCAGTTTATGCAGGCCTCACAGTATCTTTTCTCCTACATGCACTGCTGATGTCATCCACTATATGATGGCCTGCAACCTTGTGAAAGTCAGACTTGTGCAGTGGTGCTTGCATAAATTATTGAGATCTGCAGTTTGTGTACTTAGGTAGGGGTTTTGTTCTCACTGCAGTCAACTGGGGTGTGTGTGCTTGTGCTCTTGCTTGACATTAGAGAGAGCCTTTTACACCAGCATGTAGGATACTGTTATTACCAAAGTCTCCTCACCAGACACTGCTGGCATCATCAGCTATAATGTGTTATCTGAAATAGTCCAAGTCAGACTTGAGTTGTAGCGCTTGCCTTAAATATAGAGTTCTGTAGTTGGTGTACTTAGATAGGTAGGGGTTCAGTTCTCACTGCAGTTACTAAAGTATCCATACCAACTTCCACAGGCCAAGCCAAATGACTTCACAATTTAAAGGTTTGTTGAAGACACACAGGTTTAAACCTCTGAGTTTTAAACCTGTGTGTCTCCAACATACCTTTGAGTTGTTAACTCATTTGGCTTGGCCTGTGGAAGTTGGCGTATATACTTTGGTGGTTTGAGTTTATTGCTTCTCTGGTTCTCACTGCAGTTAACTGGGGCATGTCTGAGTTTGTGCACCTGCTTGGCATTAAGGAGAGCTTTTTACAATAGCATATGGGGCACTGTTATTACCATAAGCTCCTCAACAGACACTGCTAATGTTATTAGTTATATCTGATGTGTGGATATACACTATTCACACCAGGGCAGGTTCAGAGACTGGCTTGGAGGCCAGGCAGAAGACACCTCATCCTATATTATCCAGACTACAGTAACATAGCTTTCAGTCTATCTACATACTTCATGGCATGGTTTGTAGGCCCTGTGCTTTCGTGTTGAGAAACCCCTGTGATCTCTCCAGCTATTGCATGTGTCTGGTGAGATGCATGCAAAACAGATCATTACACTCTATTAGTGTTCTAAGGAGGTTAGAGTACAGTGCTGTAATATAATCCTCAGACCTGAATACAAATGTGCACAACATTGGCTTTCAATACCAGTGTAGACACTTGGTGGTCGAAGTTCAGATTGTTATGTATGTGCATTCCCAGTGATTACATCACTGGGTTTCGGGATAGTGGGACTGTTGCCAATACTGTAATTTGCAGGGAATTCTACTTGGCAGAAGGACAAAATAAAGACACATGTTTGCATTTGCTTGTAGATCATGTGGCTTTGTCACCAATTATTTATCTGTGATAGCCCCTCCTGTTGTATGTTATCATCATAAGTGGGCTCAGTCATTGCACCCAGTATGTAAGAATCAGTAACTGCAGTAAGCCAAAGGCCTTGTACTTTAGCCTGAACTGTTGAGAAATAGAGTCCATACAGTAAAGGTCCAAGCACATATCACTGTGGTACACCAATGGTGATAGTTATACTGGTACAGGTAGATTCACCAACTTTTACAGTATGTGCTCTGTCAGTCAGCCAATTGGTTACACATACACTGATGTAAGGGTTAATCCCCAGCTGGGTGAGTTTCTCAATGACACATGAGTGGGAGATTGTGTCCAAATCCCAGGCCAGATCAGGATATCCCGTATGCACTGTCTTACCTTCATCCAAGCCTATCACACAAGTCAATGGGCTGTGACAATATCACAGATCATCTATTGGGTGACTCAGCACATACACCTTCCTGACATGGTTGGATGGACACTTCAACACACCTTCCACACACACTATGTTCTTGCAGTAGTGTGTACATCACCATACATCCATGTGAATTGGGCAGACAGCATCTGATGCATTCATGTATAGACAAATCCTGACTCTCCTCATCTGTGAGGTAGACCAACATATCATCATGGACCTTTTATTGAATGGACACTAGAAATATCCCAGCTGTGTGAAACAGACCTGTGTGAGTTCTTAATGCTACAGCATGTCTGTTGCATCTGTTAGATGCCCTCAAAGATGTCATCAAGGGCATGCATGCCAACAACACTATCATCCTTTTGAACTTGACATGGTCAAGGCATTTGATATAAATCCACACTGATGTATCCACTCAATACTGGCAGGTGTCACCATAAACACCTATATCAGCAAGTGGGAAGACCAATAGATCAAAAACATGATATCTAAATATGTTGAAATGTGTGACATGAACTATACAACAGGTCCATACATCAGAGCTGTCTGCTAGGCCTTTTCTATCCATTATTTAAGTCACAGACATCACAAATGGCATACACATCCTGTGTCCAAACAGCTGTCTGAAGAACTATAGATTGTGAACAATCATTGACTCCAACTGTGATATCAGTATAGTACAGACAGTATCAACACACACCAAAGATTGCTGCCACAGCCATGACAACACCTGCAGTGACACAAAAAGATGGGGGGATTTGTTCTGTCAGGAAAACAAAACCCACAACCCAAGTATAATGTCTACATCACACCCTATAAGCAGACCAGTAGGTATGTGACATTTGTCCTGAGGAAGATGGTATGTGGAAAGTCCACCAGCATGTGGCCACAGTGCTGACCACTCCCTTGTATGTAACACCACTACTGAGTATGTGAAGGAAATCCACATCACAGGCCATATACATCCACAGCCTTCATCACACCAATAACTGAGTACAATGCACCCTTCTTCATGTACATCCCTACACAACTTCCAGTGATGTGTAACTGGAGTGTACCACCTTTGTCACAATGTGCTGTCATAGATCTTACTGGCCATACATATGTATTCTTTTTGTGGCATAAACATTACTGTCTGATGGTGAGGAAACCCCGTCAAGTTGTTACTTGTGTGATGCATGTGTGATACCTGTTCTGGTGATGCATGCAGTACATACATAGCTGTCTGACAACATTAATGGCATGGGTAACATTTGTGTCATATATATATATATATATATATATATATATATATATATATATATATATATATTATAGGTGCACTTCACATTCTTGAAATACTGAAATCTCGAATTTCAGTATCTTGAGACTAAAATATCAAAAGTCCAGTTGAGCGAAAGTCCACATAACCGAATCCGGAAATGTCAAATCAGTAGTTGTGGTGGTGCACTGTGTTAATGGATAGCTGGAGATTCAGGTAAGTGTTTATATTTTAAGGGTTTTGGGTAGGGATTGTAATGTATGTTAGTGTGTTGGGAAGTTGTAGGTGTAAGTTACTGTATGTAGGTAAGAGTGTGAGTGTGCGTGTGCAAGTGTTGAGAATGGTGGTGTTTGTACGTATGTGATGTGTGTTTGTGCAAGGGGAATGTAGAGTGTGTAGTGGTGGGTTTAGTGTTTTTGTCTTTTTAATGTGAACTCGGAGTTAGTATATATAAGTAGCAGGGGTGTGGGGGGCAACCCCCCCATTTGGGGGTCCAGGGGGGCTTTCCACCTTGCTTATATGTAGAGTAGGTTTGTGTATTTGTGTTGTGTTTGTGTGTGATTTGTTTGTTTGTTGTAGTGTGGGGAGGAAGGTGTATGTATGTTTGTGTGGTGGAGGGTGTATTTAAAAGTATTTAAAAGTTGCAATTTTGAATTTTGCGCTTTTGGAGATTATGAAGTGAGTCTATATATGTGTGTATATATATATATATATATATATATATATATATATATATATATATATATATAGATATATATATATATATATATGTATATATATATATAAAGAGAGAGAGAGATATGCCATGCACACCAGTCAACTAGCCTGTAGTGATCATAAGGTATAGCAGTGTCCCTCCTAACACCTCCATCACACATTACAGTGTCAGTATGATTACTCTCATAGAGTGCAAATATGTCATACTAGTTGTATAGGTGTGTTTGTGCAGTACCCTTTCTGATCATTCTAAATCACATATGTTATGTCAGAGACATGGGATTACTGGTGGTGTTATTTTGATATTGTACATGATTGTGTGTGCTTCCTTTAATGTTTTGCAAGAGCCTTTACTTGTGTTCCACTTGCTGGAGATCTCTGCTGATTCTACACACATATTTAGGCAACTCAGTTGGCACAGCTTCACAATATGTACCCTACCCGAACTGTATGTCAGATCCCTGATAGAGATCCTCTGCATTGTTCATGTAAGGATGCTTATCTCACACACACATCCTCCCCATTGTAATGTCATTTTGTGTGACAGTCACATAATCCATGTTTTCATTGTACAGTCTCTACTGTAACATATTGGTACGAAATACCCTCTTTTCCTGTACATTAGGTTGTTTCACCTGTCTTCTTTCCCTGAGTTCATTACTGCAATCCATCTGTGTGCCCATATTGAATACACACACGTCCCCTGAGAGTTTATTTTACATGACAGTCCATGTACCCTTATGGATCATTTACACATCAGGACAGAATGCCAGGAATGGGATTTCAGAATAATCTGCTCTGTATGCACTGTTCTGGACTTTGTATGGACCGCATACATATATCTATCAACTGTCCATATTTTCACAGTATGGCCAAACTTTTGCCTTAAATCTTTTGGTCTGTTCCTTATAAAATTTGTGGTTTTCTGCCATGTCACTTGGATAATCTCAGGACTAATGCCACTAAATACAGTAAAATCCCACTTAACTGGCACCCATGGGGATTGATAGATATTAGTTATGTGTAGTTTCTGGTTGCTTGAGGGCCGCTTTGTGAGTTTTGATTGACTCATACACTGGCATACAAGCCAATCAAAAATTGCAAAGTGCAGCATCTTCTGTTCAATGCAGAACAGTGGGCTGTTCCCCACTGAACAGAGAGGCTCTGCTTTGCAATTTTTGATTAGCTCGTATGGTGGTATACAAGCCAATTAAAAATTGCAAAGCTGAGCCACTTCTGCTCAATGTTGAACAGCAGGCTGTTCCACATTGAGTAGAAGTGGGTCTCCTTTGTGATTTTTGATTGGCTCATATACTGGCATATGAGCCAATAAAAACTGCTGGTTGCTGGGCTTGGGTGTGCCGATACCTTGAGTTCTGGTTAATGGAGACTCTACTGTAATTACATATATTTGAGTTTCAGACTTGAAATCCTTTACAAAATGTATCTTAACACAAACCTCTTGTTATTCTAGCACATTTCTAACATGCAAATATGTAGAATCTGTCCCTATTTCTGGGTCATTTTCCTCCCATTATGTTGGGCTTTGTCCAGATTTCTTGCATTAAGAGATTGAGAGCTACGGAAACTTATATATGTTAAGCTCTGGTACTTATTGTAGCATTCCATCCAAACATGGTAACCAACTGTGCTCTGCTGTAAACAGGATTGCTACCCATGTTGTTTTACACAGTTTCCTGCTTAACAACACTGTTGTCAGCCATGTAACTGCACTTATTTATGTTTAAACATGGTACTCAGCATGAATATGTAATTAGCGCTACTGCTCACCATGCATCACCAAACATATATGTAATCTCCATGGAGGCATTGCGCAAAGCCTACCTGGAATTTACTGAATCCCACTGACGCTTTATCTCAGCAACCTCATTTGGGAGCCCTTCTGTTTTGTTGCCAGGTTGTTATTTGACACTCATAATGTCAGATCTAGAATATCTTTTGCATAAGGTCATGGCAGCTAAACTGGAGATGAGCAAGAAGATAAGTCAGACATTTTCCTCAGTCTAGCCCCCTAATCTGAGTTTGCCTGATCTCAGAGTTGGGATATAAACATGTACATATATATATATATATATATATATGTATATATATAGGGTCTATATTATATAGTCGAACTTTCAAAACTTCGAACCTCACATGAGTGAACTCATATGAGTGAAGTTTGAAACATCGACTATATAATAAAATAAAAATAAAAAGAAACTTACCTTACCGCTCTGAGCAGGGGGGCAAGCCCTCCTGCACCCCCCACACAACCCCTACTTAAATATACCAACTCCGAGAATGCACTTCAGTCATCCATCTATGATTTGAACATCGGAACGGTCACTCATCTAATATAGACCCATATAGAGAAAGAGAGAGAGAGTTTGGGGAAGGGGGGATTTTTTACATGTAAAGGAGATGCAAGGAACTTGGCCCTTGTAAAAGAAAAAAAATATTTTGCAGCCTTTGGAATGTCACTGTTTTAACTAGTGACCTCTCAAAGGGGGTTCAAATAATTTTGCTGCAATTAAATGAGATGCGATTATTCATAGTGAATGCATCTTAGTTGCATCCAGCTGATAGCAAAAACCTCATTACCTCAGTTCTTTTTTCTTTGTTCCTCCAGCTGCACTAAGGTTGATTGATTTGTCCTCAGATATTATTGCAGGATCATGTACAATCCTAATGATCATTTTGAGTTCCAGCATTAGCCATCCTTTAACACTGCTTTTAATCCATCACACCATTTTTTGTCAATGCCTCCAAACTTTATGTGGAATTATGCAGGATCTGTCTCATTCTCTCATTGTGTTTTGTGGGTCTGTACTATACTTTCCAGTTATATATACCCACCTCTTTTTTAGTAATGTATTCCCTCTTTTGTTTCCAAGCAAAACATTAAAAAAATAAAAACCTGTAAAATAAAATAAGATTAAGTAGCAGTAATAAAAATAATAATAATAACAATGATTATAATGATAATAATAATAACATATGTGAACCTGTGTGTGTGTGTGTGTGTGTGTGTGTGTGTGTGTGTGTGTGTGTGTGTGTGTGTGTGTGTGTGTGTATAAAACATGATAATGTAATGTACTTCATTTGTTTTCCTGTAATAAAATAAACATTATAAGAATATATGTCATCTTGTTAGTGGGAAAGCATATCTGTATTTAGGAAGTTTGTTCTAATGTTTTCTTTAAATTCCAACCAAACAAAAAACAAAAACAACTTAATTTTATCCACATACCAAGAAAAACTAATTCCACTAACATTATTACAGCACACTCTTTTACTCAGCTAGTCCCATATAACTACCAAACCTTCTTTATTCACCACTATGCACATAGATTACAGCCATCACCCTACCAGTCCCAAACATCTATAAAGAACTAAGACCCTAAACAAACTACTCAAACTTTATTTTTACCTCAGAGCCCATCTCATTAGCTGCAGTGATATACATCAAAACCCAGGCCACAAAATCTAGGAGCCCCAAACCTCAACCTGAATGATACCCTACTCCACCGCGACAAATCCACACTCCTCATTTTAAATTTAAATGTCAGAAGTATACTAAACAAAGTCCACGACCTTCATGCACTTTGTTTGTGTTTGTGTCCTTTGGCTTTTCCCTTTTAGGGGTCACCACAGCAGAACTCCAGTCCGCTAATGACTGGTAGTTGATTTTTACGTGCAGAGTTACCAGCCCTGATGCACATCCTTCAATGAAGGTACGCCCATTCACACATGTCTCCACACAGAAGACGCTCTAGCTGAGAATCGAACTGGACAGTGACTTACTGTGAGGCAACAACACTACCGCAGCACCACCACCGCAGTTGAAATAGTCATACTAACCGAGACTTGGCTTAAACCAGGCAACCTCAACAATAAAATGATTCCACCAGGTTACAATATAATTTGTAGCAATAGAATAGGTAATAAAGGGGGGGGGGGTGTTGCTATAGTGTATAAATCTGACCTCATCCTTAAGAAAGTAGACATAACAACCCCAGCCCTTGATAAAGTTGAACTCACTCTAACAAAACTAAAACTTAGTGATAGTAAACACATCAACATCATAGGATGCTACAGTCCTCCAGGCAACAATATCCCCATTATCCTAAAATGGATATCTAACTCTCTCCCCCAGGAAAGCATAATATTAGGAGCCCTTAATACTGACTGGCTAAACTATTCCAGTCATAACCCACTCTTCCATATTAACCTACATGGCCTAACCCAACTCATCACTTCCCCCACAAGTACAGACAAGAGAACCAAACACCAATCCACTCTAGATTGGATACTCGTATCCCACCCATCACTGATATCCCTATCAGGGTGTCTACCAGACACCCTGAGTGACACCAAGCCACATTCTTACTCAGATCAAAATCACCACAACTGTCCCAAATATCTACTTGCCTAATTAGAAACAAAAACCACTTTAACTGCTCCAACTTTATAAACGACCTAAAAATGTGCAACTGGAACCCTCGAAAAAAACCTGCCTCTTGATGTGGCTGTACTATATTTCAATACTAACTTCTTAAACACCCTTAACTATCATGCCCCCTCCAGAACAACAAGAATTAAAACTAAATATGCCCCCTGGTTAACCCCAGACACAAAATCCCTCCTCAAAAAACGAAACAAGGCCTGGACCAACTACCTCAACAGTGAATCCCAACTGAACAAACAAATATACGTTGAACTACATAACAAAGCCAAAAAAATTCTCCAAAACAAACAAAATATCTTACTACCAAAAGTTACAGGATAAGCACAGGAACAACCCACAAAAAGTTTGGGCAGCAATTAACTCTATTCTGCAACCAGGTAAAACAACTACCCCAACCACCAAAATAGATAACAACCAAGAAGACATCCCCACACAATTTAACAAATACTTTACAGAAACTATCCAGACCCTTGCAAACATCCAACCCTATGACAACATCCCCACCACTGCAAATCCACCCCCACCCCCAATTAACAATTGCCCCAAGTTCAGCTTGCACCCAGAACCAACCAAATCCATTGAAAAACTACTTCACAAGCTCAAACCAACATCTCTAGCTGCAGATAAATTACCCGATAAATACCTCCACCTGGCTGCAGAAGCCATATCATATCCTGTCTCCATCCTAATTAACAGATCCATCTCCAAGTGTATAGTACCCAAACTATGGAAAATATCACATATCATCCCTCTACATAAAGGGGGAAACTCCCTGGAACTCAATAACTATCGCCCTATAGCCATACTACCCCCTTTATCTAAAATTTTAGAGAGGGTAATACACAAGCAACTAATGAAATATCTCCTAGAAAATAATCTAATAGCAACGCAACAACATGGCTTTAGACCCTTCTATAGCACCACCACCGCACTAATAGAATTCACCAACATTGTCAATACTCACAGAAACAATGGACTCCTTGTATCTGCCACGTTCCTTGACTTGTCCAAAGCATTTGATATGGTTAACCACAATAAACTCCTTCTTTCATTAGCAGCTCTAAACCTTACCACCCCTGCCATCTCCTGGTTCAAAAAATACCTAGAGGGAAGGAAACAAGCTGTTGTGTGGCAAAACCAACTCTCTCCCTTCCTGCCAGTCTCCCTAGGAGTTCCACAAGGCTTCATCCTGGGGTCACTTCTTTTTACCCTCTTTACCAATCAGCTCCCAAACAGTATTCCTAAATCCTCAATGGTGCAATATGCAGATGATACCACCATAATATGTGGAGCCAAATCAATTGACATCCTTCACTCCCTAACACAAGAATGCTTTTCCCTAGCAGAAACTTGGATTACAAACCAGACGCTCATTCTGAACCAAAGTAAAACAAAGTTAGTACTCTTTAGCTCCCACAGAGCCACACCTCCCTCTGATTCTTTCTTCATCTCCTCCTTTAACAAGACCACAATCACCCCCACAAATCATACCAAACTCTTAGGGGTTGAAATAGATAGTCACCTTAGATTTGACCTACATGTTTCTATAACCATAAAAAATGTACATAAACAGGCCTACTGTATCGCAATAAAAAATTCCTCACTGACCACTCCAAAACTACAGTAGCAAGGACTCACCTACTATCCACCCTACTTTATGCCTCCCCTTTGCTTACAAATCTCTGCAAATCCGACCTAAACAAACTTGATAGTTGTTATAATAAGACAGCCAAATTTGCTACAACTTCTCCCATCAGAACACTTCACTGTGAATGCCTAAAAAAACTCAATTGGCTGGCACTACCACTACTACTGCAACTCAATCAGCTATCACTAGCCCACAAAATAATGCATAACTCTGAAAACACCCAAGCCCTACAAAATCTTTTGCACCCCTATACAACCACCAAGCCCTTGAGGTCTAGCACACAAAACCTCCTCAAAGTAACCAAATATAACAATAAAGCTGGTAAGTCTGTCTACAGCCACTGTATAGCAAAAACCTGGAACTCCCTTCCTGCCCACATAACTGACAACAAATCCCCATCACAGTTCAAGAAACTTGTTAAAACTCACTTTTTGAATAATCAACTGTGCTTCTGTATCCCCATCTGCCTAATATCTCATTAGAACACTTCACCTAACTTAAGTAACTCTGCTAAGCCAACCAATCATAGTACTGTACCCACTTAGGACTGTTAATTTACTGCTCATCCCATCTCTCTAGGAGTTAGGGAAAACTACCCCAGCAATGTTGTGCTTTCCATAAGCAACTAAAACCAGGAGAAGACATATTGTAAATCAATTTGTTATCCTTCTCAATTAAAACCAGGTGATGACATATAGTAAATCAATTTGTTATCCTTCTCAGCTATAGAGAGCATCATCTGCTCTCTCAGAACCTTATTCTATGTCCCACTGCTTTTACTCTGATAGTAAATCTATCACAGGAATCCTAAACATAGGAATAACTTCTAAAATTGAATATTATATTGTAGAGAACAAATGTGTCCTATCTGTTAGTTAATATGCATGTCAAAGTCGCTTCTATGGAAATTGTATGTCAAAAGTCTGTCCTTAAAACTATGTTATGTAAAAAATTGTTCTCTTGGAGCTTTTCTCCCCGAGTCTCCACTGAAAATGGACTTGTAATCCAGTTGAACTCTCCTGGTCAACAAATGTAAAATAAATAAATTATTTTTTTTAGAATCATATGGGGGTGTCACCTGCTGCCTTACTAATTTCATCACAACCCAAAATACTTTTTTTTCAATTTTTAAAATAATATTTGATACATTGAGTCAAAACATTGCATATGATATCAACAAATCAAGAATAATCTGCATCCTTACATTTATGCAAACCCGTATTTTTTTTATTTTTATAGAATTGGCATTTCTGTTTCCTTTTCAGACCACCTATTGTGTAATTTCATTAATTGTCTCTGTGGAATACCCTCTACCGACAAATATACTGCTCAGCACTGCATTTCAACTAAAAATGACAAGATGATAAACGTAAGATCCTAGAAACAGAGCACATATTATAGTCTGCTTCATACATTCAGGATGTAAGGTAGTCTGGCTTAAATATGCATTGGCAAATGTGAAATTCCTAAAAATTCTAAAAGTAAATATACTATTCATTTTGTCAAATGAGATCTCTAAAGCAAAGACAGTAATATATGCCTGCTGAATTATAACAGCAAAGTTAAAAATCTTGTACTCTTATGCATCTAATGAATAAAAAATCAATTTCTTGGAAGTCCTAACAGGAAAAAAGTCGTCAGTAAATCTAAAATAGAAGAGAGGTAAGGGAGCCAGAGCAAGATGTCTGCTTAGGCTCAGAACTCTAGACCATGAGTCAAGACAAAATACGTAAATCAACAAGCTCTGGGTAAGAAAAACAGGACATATCACAGAATGGGGGACAAAGAGAGAAAAGCCCAAAAGCTGTCAGAGTTTAAAGCACTTCTGCAGGAAAAGCAGCTTTGTAAAATGTTCCAAAAGCTTTTGGGAGTTGATGATGTAGGCCTCAAAAGGGAAACAATAGGCAATCCACAATGACAAGTGGATAAACTGAAATAATTAATCCAAGATTTGGAATAGGAAAGAGCTGCTCTGCGAACAGAGGTGGAGGAACACAGTAGAAGGCTGAAAAAACAGAAAAAAATGACAAACAGGAAAACTGGATGACCGAGAAAAGTGATCACAAGAAACAGCATAGGAATGGGAGTGTCATGGATTCTGAGTAGAACAGCAGATGCAAGAGGAGAACAACTGAGACACACATTAGCATGTCTGCACAGCTGAGACAAGTAAGAACCCTTAAACTGACTCTTTTTAATGATGGGGAAAACAAGATCCTGGGCATAGCAGATGAAAGAAATAGAGGAAAGAAGATAGAAAACATAGGATATATGAAGTGAGTACACAGAAAAGATATAGTAAGAAGAAAAGGATGCTTTTCAGAGCAGAAAGCAAACTGAATGGAAAAGTCCAATAGTGATCACAGCAGAAGTAGGGATACAGATGCATGAAACAAAAGAGCACACAGTCAAAGAGAGGACACTGCAACTGAAGCATGAGGGGATTCAGATGCCCAATGCTAAACCTCAGATGGCCTAAACAAGCTGGAATGATCAAAAGAAGCAGGAAGGAAAGGGCAAAAGGAACAATATTAGGAAAATCAGACAAAAGGAGGAAGCTGGGGGGGGGGGTCATCAAAAAATGAACGAATGTGCTCCATTGTATGCGGCAATGGGTCTTCACTGTATGTTAAAAGATCCGAGTGATTAAGGTCACAGACATATCAAGACAAAGGAGAGTAAATTAAACTATAAAAAGATGAATGGGATCTGTGACCATGAGTAGTTTTTTATTTTAATGCACTGGGCTCCAACAGTAACAAAAATGTACTGGATAATGGGAGGGGTACAGATAGGCAGACTGCATTCCATGGTCTTTCCTATGATACACCATATTTTATACTGTTTGTATTTTCATATAAAACTAAATTTTCTCTTTGAAGCAGTGGGGAAACGTATTGTAGTATACTTGGATGAAAAGTAGGGGGGGCAGGAAAGAAATAATTATGGAAACACCAGTGTTAGGTTTAACTGCAATGTATGACAGAATAGTGTAATGGAATGCATAAAACTGACAACAAAGTAGGATCAAATGCAAGGGAGACAAGTAGCAGTACAGGAAAGAGGAGAAATAAACAAGAGTAAGCAACAGATGGGAGCCAATCAGAGTGAAGTGAAAACAAGCCAAATAAGGATGAAATATAAGGGAGATCAGTAGCAGTACAGGAAAGAGGAGAAATAAACAGGAGCCAATAAGAATGAAGTGAAAACAAGAAGGATAGGGACAAACCATAACTGGAAAAAAAGGACAAGGTGAATGACTGAAGTTCAGAGGCACACAAATTGCAACCTGGAGGATGATAAATCCAACCTATGGGGGAAGGTACCAGGCATAGGTAAAACAGAAAGTGGTAACCTTGGACATGGTGTGAGACAATCACACCTTACAAAATGAAAAAAAAATAGTAGAATGAGTAGAATTTAATGGTAAGTCATACTCCTACAGGAAACCAAATTAAAGATAAAAGACAGGAGGGAGGGAAGATCAGGACCCTACAGTACCACAAGGGAGAAACAGAAAATAAAGTGGGGGCGGGGTGGGCAAGAGTGGCTACTGTTTTCAGAAAGAGATTGCATGTAGTGAGTGATGGGAGTAGAAAATCGGGGAGAGGAGGTGGTTCATTTTGGTAAGGAAGAATAAATGGAAGGAGATGGATAACAGGAAACCTGTATGCCCCAAACAAGTTTTACAGAGTATCTTTACAGCAGGTTCTTTGAAGAACAGAATCAGATATAAGGATGGAGAGTAAATCTTTGGGGGGGGTCTTCAATGTCACATTAGACCTGAACAAAGACAGGCTTTCTTGCAAAAGTGAGTGCAGTATAAAGATGAAAAGAGACTTGGAAAGGAACATGAAATAAAGAGAGCAGTAGGATACATGGAGGGAAAAAAACACTAAAAAGAGAGAGTTCACATTTACCAAAAACTGCTTGATTCAAGCCAGTAGATTGGACAAGATAACAGGGAAAGAGAAAACTCTAAAAATGATGGTGGAGATAAAGATATTGGTGAGATACTTAGCAGACAATGCAGTGGCAGCAATCACAATAAGAACTGAGAGGAAACAAGGGGAGAGGTTGTGATGGTGATGGGCAAACTATAAGTGGAAAGATCAGAAAAGGAAGCAGCAATTACAAAACCAAACAGAGGAGACAGTGGACAAGAACACTATAAACGAGACAGAAGTGGGGAAAGTTTGCTGGAATGAAATCAAAGCAGTTGTTAGGCAGAAATTATGAGAGAGGATGGGTGAGAATGGAGGCAAGATATAGAGGAAATAAAATGGAAGGAGAATTGAGAAGGATACAAAGAGAAATGTGAAAAAATGATATAGACAGAAAAGCACTAAGGGCAAAGGAAACAATAATAAAAACTGAAGCTTAAAGGTAACACCCGCAGTGGAAATAGACCAATGGTACTGGGAAGATTACTGATGAATAACCGGGGAAGAACTGGAAAGCATTTAGTGATGAAGTATAAAAAAAGGAAAAGGTAACTCCTTTATCAAGCATTAAGGGATTGGAGCTAGAGATTAGAAAGGAGTACAGCAGGGCTAGGGAGGCCTTTAGGGAAAACTACCAACTAATATAGCAGCTAAAAGAGAAAAAAAATAAAGTATATAGGTAAGTTGCAGACAGAAGAGAGTGGTACCAAGTAGAAGGAATAAAGAGTGAGAAAACTAATGCAAAAATTAAAATGGAGGAGAACAAACAGGCAAAGATGGCAATGAAAGGCAGAAAGGTATGGGACCTAGACAGATACCTGGCAGAGTTCTACAAGTTGGGCAGAGAGGCAATATGGGCAGTTATGAAAAAAAGTGAAATGGGTGAGGGGGAGGACTCTAGATGGCTAACTGAGAGCAGTGAATTTTGAGAGCTCCATAAACTGGTATAATAATATAGGAACATTTTATTATTTTCAAGTTTAAAACATCAGAAATCTAAAGATACACAACTAAATTACATAAGTATCAATGTTGGTGGAGATATACAAAAATTTTCCTGTCAAGTAACTTGGAGATATATTGAGTCACAGAATATGAACAACTCAAGGAATTCTCATCCAGATGCTGCTTTGAAAAAAGAACTGCAATTGATGACATCTACCTTACAGGAACTATCTTTGAAAATGTATGGCTTTAAAAATGACTTAGAAAACCTCAAATTAAATTCTCAGAAACAGACATACTCTTAAGGAACTATTACAGCAACACCATAGAAAAATAACAAATATAGAGACTTCTCTAAATGACATTGAACGGAGACTCAAAGAGGAAGAATTACAAAACAAATTTCTGCTTAAACAGAATACATGGCTGATTAACAAAATAGATTACTTAGAAAACAGGGAAAGGAGAAACAACATAAGGATCTTTGGCCTGCCTGAAAACACTGAAGAAGAAGACATTATTTCATTCTTAACCTAGATTCCTGAATTTTTAGAATTGAAAGAGGTAATTTCATTTGAGATTGAAAGGGTGCATACAGAACTGAGGAAACCTGCTTCTAACTCAACAAATACTCCACCTAGATCCATAGTTATACAATTTCTTTCATTTCTGGACAAGGAACTAATATTAAAATCTGCATGGAAAAAATCACCCTTAAAATACAATCAAAGCCTGATAAGGTTTTACAATGATTATTCTTCCAGAATACTAGAACAAAGGATAAACATCTGGCAAATAATAAAACTGTTGAAACAAAACAACATTAAAGCACAGCTGGCCTTTCCAGCCAAGATAAAAATACTTGTTGTCAATGAGATGAGAACCTTTAATGACTTAGAAGAAGCTACTATATTCATTAAAAACAACAACATAGTGTCTATCCCAGAAGAAAGGAAATGGATGGATTATACTCTTAAAAGAATAAAAGAAACAAATCCTTGGACTGATGATAGAAAGAAGAAACAAAAAACTGATTCAAAGATAGCTGTCCCAAAAAGATAACTCTTACAACTACATCACTCAAAGTATTAAATGATATGGTACATCTCTTGTCATCTGTTTTTATTTTAAAAAAATGAGGGAATCGTAAACAACTGAGAAACAGTAAAGATTTATTCAGAATGTTCAAAGAGTTCAATAATTCTTCCCAAACAAAGGTAGGTCAAGATGGGCTACTATTTACATTATATATAAGCCAAACAAAGCAACATATAATACAAACATGGAAGTTTCTATTTCCCTACTTGAACTCATTGAATACTTATCTTGTTTATTTTTCATTGATTTTACTCATAATAATTTAAGTAATTAATTAACTAATTCAACAAGGTACCATTTATCAGATTTCAGACTCAAATGTAACAAATTAACATCATATATAATAGCAGTAACAGCAGAGTGTTTTGAAAAACAAAAAATGCTGGCATGAAGACTAATGCCTTCTTCAGTTAAAGTATGATTTAAAAATGTCATGTATATCGGGGGGTGTGGCTTGGATGGAAGCCTGAAAGCAGTACAAATTCTCTGCTCTGCAGTATTATAACTATTATGACAAGATTTGTTTTAAAAAAACACCAGAAGCATCTCCAAAATAATAGACTGATAATCTAGAATTCACAAGCTTTCTTTTGGTGTATTTTTCAAGTCTTAATTATTATATTTTCCTTTCAAAATTAAGAACAAGAAGAAAAGGGGATCTACTACAACTGAGAAAAGATGAGTCTTCTCAAATCTACACAGCAGGAGAATTCCATGAAAAAAGAGATTCATTCAATCTTTACCAACATCCAGGACTTAATCACAAAAATGGATAAACTAGATTTAAAAGTTGATAAAATTAAAGAAGATGCTAATAAACAAATTGAAATATTGAGTGATATCTTAAAGCAACACAAAATCCAGATTTCAGCACTGGAAGAGACGGTTTCTGATATAGACTACAGATTAATAGAGGGAAAAAACACTGATTTCCTCCTACAGCAAAATAATAAACATATCAATAAAATAGATGACATAGAAAATTGTTCCAGAAGAAATAATGTCAGGATATATGGCATACCAGATGGCATGGAAGGAGACAATACAGTGAACTTTTTAACATCATGGTTATCTAAAACTTTAAATTTACTAGAAACACTCGCTTTCAAAATTGAGAGAGACCACAGATCACTGTCTAAGACTATGCCTAACAGCAAGATCATCTACCCAAGATCTATCATTGTGAAATGTATATAAAATGAGAAGAAAGTGGTGGAACCAACCAACCCAAAAAATATAAATAGTTAAATATAAAAAGGCGTGGTGGATTGATAGTAACAAAAATCACCTTTATTACCAATAAAATAAAATAAATCAATAGCTTAGGTAAACGCTTTTGAGGTGACCCTCTTCTCCAGATCTCTCTCCTCCAAAAATAAATGACCAGGTAATCAGGTTTGACAATGACTATTCCCTGGCTGTCCTTCCCAAAAGAAAATCTTTCATACCTATTATTAAAGCTTTAAAACAAGTTGGTATCAAAGCACAACTGATTTATCCTGCTAAAATAAAACTTTGCTTACCAGAGGGAAAAATAACTTTTGATACTCCAGAAGATGCAAATGCTTTTATAAAGAATAAATATCTAATCAATATGATAGAATAAATGGACACTACTTCTACATTGAAAAGACAAGAAACAAAATCTAACTGGACTGTAAAAGAAAAAGAGAAAAAGAAATCTAAGGACAAATAAAAAAAAATAATAGTAAACATTATTTTACTAAAACTTATTTTCTCACTAAATAGTTGTTCTAGCTCTACTACAACTATTCACCAAGGACAAACAAGGTAAAATCTATTACTTATGTTTTGTTTACCAACAATAACTTATAATATAGTTTAGCAACAAGTACTATTGTGTTCCTACTTTAAATACTAAGTCAAGTAAAAATCTGTTTTTCTCACCTACTAACCCACACTCACTACAGGAAAATAATATTTTTTATTTGGTTTGTGTGTGTATGCATGTCTGTATGTGTAAATATATGTATGAGTGGAAGTATAAGTATGTGTATGTGTTTCTATGTATTCATATATGTATATTTTTATATATATATATATATATATATATATATATATATATATATATGTGTGTGTGTGTGTGTGTGTGTGTATACATGCACACATTCTGATATAATTACTTGTAGATATTTATAACTAAAAAGTGTTTTATTAACCATTATAGGCTCTAGTGCTAGAACTTATCTCAGTGTTATGTTCTGCCTAAACTGTAGTTAAAACCTCATATGCACTACTATAGTATAAATGCTTTAAACATCTAATGTGTCTTTTTTTGATAATCTATGTTATAATTCTTTTATACAAATTTATAGATTGAACTGCATGCGTTGTGTCATGGTTTATACAGTATTCTGTGTGACAGATTTTGTTGTGGCTGCTTAGAGCCTTCATTACAGTTTGCTTTATCATTTAGTGCTTAAAACTGCTAGTTTTTGCTAAATGCGGACTTTATATGGCTTCTGCGAGCTTCTGTAAAATAAAATTACTTGTTTTGCTTAATATTCCTGTTTCTGTACCTTAATCTTCACTTGGAAGCTGTCTGGAACTGTCTTGAGGTTATAATTCCCCTGAATTGATCCATCTTTGCTTGTAAATGGCCAGGGTGATGCACAGGAAGTTGTCAGCAACCTTTGAACTACAATACAGCCTCTGACATCATCAGAAGAAATGCATTACTGGGAAAAATGGCTGAACAATGAGAATATCAAAACAGAACAATTTTTCACCTTTATATAGCTGTAATTACTTAACATCCTTAACAGCTAAATTTTAAGTTTTATTGATCAGATTGCTCAAATAGACTGTGGGTTCTTTTTTCTTTCACACTGATTGAGTTGCTGCATCTTGCTGCAATATTGCTATTGCTGCTGTCTGTATTAATCTGAGAACATGGTTGGATACATGCACAGTTTATTTTAATAACAATGCTTATCATAGATCAATATTGCACTCTCACTGTTGTTAACTGACGTATTCTAGCAAGAATGTTGAAGCTATAACACATTATATACTGTCTATAACACAAGGAGTTTTAAATACAGACATCAGCAGCTATATTTCTAAAGAGACAGTTTATCACTAATATAAAACATTTCCAGATAGTATGTTGCAGCTGAGCTCATTTTCTCAGATCAAAATGGTTTAAGGCACAGTACTTATACCAATGTGATGTGTGTGTGTGTTTTTTTCTCTCCTCATCCTTCCTAGTTCACAAATGGTACTTTAATGCATCACTGTAAATATATAGAATAGCTAATTTGATTTTACTCTATAGAATGAGATGTTACAGGAACTATTGATATGTAATTATCATTTAAATGAAAATGTAATAACTTGTTTTGCTCAGTTCAGATTCATCAAAATAGATAGAAGGAAGCAATTAGGGACAGATATTAAGAAGTTAAATATCTTATGGAATTCTGTAATATACAATATTATGTGCTTATTGAACTGTTTTCACTTGTTCACCAAGTTGTTAAAATTTGCAATGGAAAGTATACTATAATATAGAATCATTCTATATTATAAATGTTCTGTTTTTAAAACATGTTGCCATTACTTTATGTTTTATACACACACACACACACACACACACACACACACACACACACACACACACACACACACATATACACACACACACACACACACACACACACACACACATATATATATATATATATATATATATATATATATATATATGGGTCTAGGACACATGCTCGACTAGCATTTGTCCAAATCACAAAACATCAAACACACATACATGAAAGTGCTTAACATTAAAAAGTGCTTCTGTGTATGTGTTGTTCAAAAAAAAATCTACGTTTCTGCAGGGGGGGCTTTTCCCCCCTGCACCCCCCTACTTTAATATTCTCACTCTGAGATCGCACTATGGTAGGGAAAAGGGAATTTTCCCTTACCCACACTGTAGTCCAATCTACGAAACAGGCACACATACATGGAAGCGCTTTTCGATGTTAAGTGCTTTCGTGTATGTGTGTTTGATGTTTTGTGATTTGGACAAATTCTAGTCGACATATATATATATATATATATATATATATATATATATATATATATATATATATAAGCTTTAAATGTTATGTTAGATGGTTTTAACTTTCCAATATTCCTCCCTCTCTTCATCTAATTATAGCCTATATGCAGTAGCAGAGACTTACCTTTGGTTGATATGATTTGGTTAGCTTGTGACTTATATGTAATGCATACTAAGTCAGGAACACTAGGTTCCCTGAAGAAAGTTATCATTGTATATAAGGTTATTTATTTTACTTTAACTACACGATCTTTGTCTATAACAATTATTTTCCTATTTATACTATAAGATACTCAGGAAATCCTTTTGAATGCTATTTAATACTC
>NC_056744.1:495037675-495080175 GCF_019279795.1 Protopterus annectens
TACTGCTCTTTTAGGACATTGTCATATTATTTCATTGCTTTGCAACTTCTGTGCACATATCCGGGGTCTGCTGTTCTTTCTACGACGTGCCATTTATGTCATTTTTTACATTTTGTGCATATTTTCTTTGGACATTCTCGGTGCCTTTCCACATTGGCATATTGCACCTATATGATACCTGACTTTGACAGCCTTCCGTTACTCCTCGGTCATGTTTGGGTAAATGTAAACCGTTTTTTTTGGTTTACATTGCCGTGCCCTTACGCCTGCGCCACTTCGTGGATCGCTATTTGCCCTCATTTGCATGGTGCAATACCGCACACAGTGTGTTTTGCATACCTAAGCCGGGGGCGGAGACGGTCCGGCGCACGCCGGTAGTGCACGTGGAATTCATTCATACCTGAATCGCTCAGCAGCCATATTTGGCGTTATAACGCCGACGCTATGCTGGCGCCTGGCGCAAGGTTCATGAATCCGGGGGATACACTATATTGAATATCAAGGGGAAGCATAATGATTTTCTCATATAAGTAAATGTGCATAACAAGTCATGTAATTGCTTTAACTTGAATTGTGACTTTGTAACACATCTTGACCATACATAGTACTTAAGCTGTTACTAGGGTAACTAATGGTGACATCAAACTGACAAAGTTGTTCAAGGGAAACGATAGAAGCCTGAACTAGGAATGTCACAGAAAGTAACAATCACATTCTATAAACAATGAAATATAATTTCTGATATATCCAGTAAAATACATTGTATTATGAACATTAGTAATAAATATTATTACCATCTATTTATATTAAGTAATACGTTTTGAAAGACTTCCTCAAGAAGGGTGAATATGTTAAATAATGGTGTGCAATAATCTTTTACTGAGGTTTTATATATGATACATCTTACTTTACTATGATTGAATTGCTTGTCATCTAGCTTTCATGTAAATAGTAATTGCTTATACAATAGGTAGACATTTATATTGTATTATAATTCTGTCTAATCTACAACAGTACTAAATCTGTTCAAAATAATGTAAATATTGCTTATTTCTATTACAAATATTCTCCATATGATAATTCAATGTATGGAGCTTAGATGTTCTGGATTGTCAAGATATGAGTGATAATCTGATGGGCTTAGGTTTATCCATCAGATTAGGAATGATTTTCATTCCATGGCTAGTGCGGATCTTAGGTTTGTTAACATTTATTAATTTAAATTTATTTCACAAAAACATTTTTTAGTATGCCTGCCCAAAACATTACTTTATTGGTAAACACTCAAAGTATAAAACTGATAATTTCCTTTAAAAGCTTAAACATATACTTTATAGTTATCAGAGGAAAATGCTCAATAGTCACAATAAAACAAAAAATATATAGTCTAAATAACCTAAGATGGATTAAACTTTATTATCTTTAAATACCAATGGCTTAAGCAATCCTAGCAAGAGATCAAATCTAATGAAATATTTAAAACTAAACAAAGCACAAATTGTCTTCCTTCAAGAAAATGATTTCAAAACAAATAACAATTACAAATTGGAATATATGATATTGGTGCAATCCACCTATAAGACAAAGACAAAAGGGGTCACAATTTTATGGAAAACAAATGTGATTAACCCAAAAATCATTTACAAGTATGAAGATAAAGAAGGCCTTATGCCATTAGTAATAGTTAAATATAATAACAGAATATGGACCCTAGCCAATCTATACTGGTTCCCAGGCATTGGATCAGGAACTGTTCAAAACACTTGGATTTCATTTCCAATAATTATAAAGGCAACTTAATATTAGGAGGAGATTTTAACTGTATATTTGATATTTCTGAAACTACAAATGAAAGACCACTGTGTACATCTGCTATATCAAAAGCTTTAAATAAGTGGGTAGAATCATTTCATCTTGTAGATACTTTCAAATTTAAAGAAGATAAATCTTTGTTGTTTTCCCATCAGCATCACAGATTCGGTACCCAAACTAGAATATATAAAATATTTGCTGTCCATGACTTGCACTCTAAAATCATTAATTTCTCAATCACTCCCTGCCCATTTTCAGACCACAATTCATTGATTCTTAAACTTCAAAATGGATACAAACCATTAATCTTTAACTCCAGAATTCCAACATATATAACTAAAATTAAATAGTTCAAAGCCTGGTTATTTTCTGAATTACAATTCATCTTAGATATTAATTACACCATAGAGATGCATAAAATAATGATATGGGACTCATTAAAAGCTTACATATATGGTAAAACCCTAACTTGGTATAAAAAATTCAGAGAATGTGATTCTGAACTGTTAGATCTACAATCCAAACTTTTGTCAGTAAAAGTTGAAAAAAATCAAAATCATTTGGAGATGAAAAAGAAAGTAGAAGTATTAAACAATAAATACAACGAAATTCTAACAAATAAAACTAGTTTAGCTTTAGAAAAACTAAAAATGAATACCTTGGCCACTTCTCCCAAATATCCACATACTTTATCCACAAGAATCAAAATACAATTAAAAGCTAATAACATTAAAATTATATTCCATGAAAAGAAAGGGAAAAATGTTTTGGATATGGGTGACATTCTTTATGCCTCTAGAAATCACTATATGGAACATTTCCAAAAGGAAAATATACATATTGATCAATTAAATCTAGATGAAAAATGTTCTAATATAAATAATACCAGAAAAATTAAAACTAGATCTGCAAGCACCCATATCCTACAAAGAAATTACAGATACAATAAGAGAGAGTACAAATAACAAAGCTCCAGATGGCATAATTATGGAAATATATAAACTTTTTCCTTCAAAGATACTGTCTCTCTTCCATA
Organism: Protopterus annectens; assembly: GCF_019279795.1. Classification (NCBI taxonomy): domain Eukaryota; kingdom Metazoa; phylum Chordata; order Ceratodontiformes; family Protopteridae; genus Protopterus; species Protopterus annectens. Next base: position 495,040,524 of record NC_056744.1, read on the forward strand.
AAACTATATTAGAAATTCAGTTCAAAGCTTTAATACCATCCTCTTGGAGATATTCCTTAATCACATCAATTCTAAAGGAAAACAAATCTCCAAACCTCTGTACCTCTTATAGACCCGTATCATTATTAAATAATGACTATAAGATATTTAAGACAATATTAACTAACAGAATGAAAATACCACTATCCAAAACAATAAATAATGATCAAACTGGATTTATATATCATAGACATACACATGACAATATTAAAAGGATAATTTTTGTTATAGATTATATTAATAAAGAAAATAAAGAAACACTCATAATTGGCTTAGATATAGAGAAAGCCTTTGATTCCCTAAATTGGGACTATTTATTCAAACTTCTGGTGGTTTTGAATTTCTCTTTTTCATCTACTAAAGAATATATATATATATATATATATATATATATATATATATATATATATATATATATTTATATATATATATATACAAATAATTTAGCGTATGTTAAGCTAGGTCCTTTCACCTCTGAATCTATACATATAAAAAGGGTACTAAACAATGATATCCCATGTCACTGATTCTATTTGCTTTGGCTATTGAAATATTGGCAGATTCAATATGTAACAATACAAAAATCAAAAGAGTAGATGCTTATGAACAATACAATTTTAAAGTAATGCTATTTGCTGATAACATATTATTAACATTATCCAATACAAAAGAGACATTAGAAGAATAAGATATTTTAATTGACAAATGTTTACAGGACTTCAGGACTCCATTTCAATAAATCAAAATCAAAATTTTTATTTTTAAATAAAAAAAAAGAATTGCAGATGAATGGGAACCACATTATAGGAAAACAAGAATATACCTTAAAATATCTAGGAATTGAGTTATGCAAGGATAATAATGACTTAGTCTCAAAAACTACAATGATATCATCAATACAATTAAAATCTATGCGGAAAAGTGAAACAAAATAATATTAACATTTGAAGATACACTACAGTTAATAAAAATGGTTTTACTACCCAAGATTCTATACATAGCTTTGGCAATACAACTGTTACCAGCAAGGAATATGCTCAAAGAAATAAACTCATGCCTAATAAAAATTTTATGGTTTCCCAAAAGAATCAGAATAGCTTTACTACATCATATCAGACCATGGAAACAAAGATTATTAAACTTTCCTGATATAGAAACATGTATAAAAGCATCAATATCTAAAACAATCTCAGATTGGATAAGTCCAAATTATTCTGCAAATGGGAAAGAATTACTAAGTGCAATATCAATAAATAAATTTGATTTACAAAAAAAATTCAAATAACAGATAAAAACAATTTGCCATGGCACATATTATGTATTACTATGCAATATAGCATAACTAAGCCCACTAAAACTCGTATAATTAATTATTACATTGACTCAGTTAGGAAAATTATTCATGTAAATATAGTTTTAAAAATCTGGTTTGATATTTTAACACCATTCATAGTTACAAAGCACTATACAAATAAAATATCAAGAGAAATAATTAATTCCTGGGAACAGAAAGGATTTGTTTGTTGGTTTCAATGTATCAAAGAACTAAAAGTTCAGGATATGCAAACAATAGAAACAATATGCAACATTTCACAAGATAACTATGCAAAGCATTTTGACGTATTCACAAGATTTATGCAGAATAATTAGTAATTCTTCATTTAAAGAAATACCTAAACTTACAAAATACCTATATGAAATCATATATGATGATTATAATATGGGAAATAGAATTTTGAAGTTTTACAAGATATTGATAAATTATAAAACAACACACAGATCCTCATATTGGAATTATATAACAAAAGGGCACTCATTATAGCTAACTGAATAAATTAAATCAAATATTTTATTATCAATAAAACATGCATCCTTTACACAATACTAGAAAGTTTTTAATTGGAAATGCTTGCACAGAGTATTCTTAACTCCAGATAGAATTACTAAAATTAATTCTTCCACAAAGGGAATATGCTGGAGGTGTGAGCAAATACACAATGCAGATTGGAATCACATTTTTTTCAACTGTGTTAAAATTAAGCCATTTTGGAATGCTATTAAAACTTTTTACATGCTTTATTTAATGAATCGGTTAATTTATCTAAAGCTCTAGTATTATTAAATGTGTACGAAGGTCCTCATTTGAATGAGTCAAATATGTATCTAGTTTGAACAATACTTGCAATCTCAAGGAAGTGTATAACAAGAAGATGGAATACAAACACAACACTCACTTTGGAAGACTTCTGCAGTCTACTGAAGACCACAGGATTGTTGGAAATTAAAATTAAAGAATTGAGGATTCATCCTAAGCCATTTATTAAGAATCCATGGAAAAAAGTCTTATCATTAATCGACACTTTACAATAATGGAACAGATACACTCTGATAACCGGATTGTTATACCTATAAAGCAATTGTATATATTGAGCTCTGTTATAATGTCAGGCTGATGTAAGTAGTGTACATAGTTATTTAAGATGTTATATACAAATACTATGGAATTTATTCAACTGTATTTGGAAAATAAAAACATTTTGAGGAAAAAAAAGTGAAATGGGGAAATAACAGATGCAGTAAATAGAGACAGGGTGGTAGCAATCTAATAATGCAGGTAGACAGGATGAAATTAGGGAATTGCAGACAAGTTTCCTTAATAAACATAGACATCAAGGTGATGGCCGTAGTATTAGCAAGGAGGATTGATGAGATTCTGTAGAGAATAATACGGGAAGAGGATGAAACTGGTTTTGGGAAAGTAAAAGTAGCAGAAATTAATTGGTGGGCCCTAACAGGGTTTATGGACAGAGAAGAACAAAAGAGGGAACACAGGTATTGCTGGTCTTTTCTGGCCTATAAAAAGCCTTTGACATAGTCAAATTGGAATTCCTTTTGGCGATACTAGAAGCAAATACAAATGGGGAAACATTTTCAGGGACTAATAAAGGCAATTCACAATGAGCCAAAAACAGAGATAATGGTAAATGGTGCAGTTTCTGAAGTAATAAAAATATGGAGAGGGACCTGTAAGGGGTTCCTTTCTACCTAAGGCTCTTCACACTAGACGTAGAAGATCTGATAATTGAAATGAAGAAAAAATTTGCACAAGTGGTGGATAGATCATGACTGCAAGTAAGATTCCTAATATACACAGCTGACTGCAGCCTTATTAGGGAGAATATGTAGCGAGCTATGGGGAAATACTGTCAGTTTTTGTAAGACTTGAAAGGGCTGCATGGCATTTCTTTCTACTGAGTTTTAATCTGTGACTTTCACACCAGTCATTAGATAGAACCAGAAAAAGACAAAAGCGGTCAGGATAACAGAAGCTAAAGGAAAGTAATTAGCGGGACATATTCAGGGCAGAGAATACCCCAAGTATTTGGGAATATATGTAGGACACACATTAAGTGATACAATATAAAAGAATGCAGTGAAGGGAAGAGAGAAACTACAGGGGGATACTGAAAAAAGGATGACATAAAATGTACACAGAGTTAGGCAGAATCAATGTGAGTAATAAAGGGAATCTACCAGTTATAGCACATGCACTAAGAAACCTCCCAGTGGACCCAATGGAGATAAAGCTACTAAAATTACAGAAGGACCTAGAAGGGTGAATAGAGAAAGAAAAAATACTAAGTAAGACAACATGGGGCTGGAGAGTCCCACATGCTCACATAGGCCTTAGCCTATAACCTACTTAGGTGGATAGAGAGAAAAGAAGAGCCAATAAAGGCAAAAGCAGAGAGTGCAAATAGGATGATGGAAAATATAAAATAAATAACAAATATGTACTAAAGAGATGGAGCAGCATAACATGGAGACAATGAAAAGAAATACATATGTGGAAGGAAGGAGGGTCTAACACTTTCACATGGAAGAAGAAAGTAGAAAAAAATGGAAGGAAATGGGATAAAAAGAGGTTGTAGTTAAGAAAAGATTTAACAGGACTGACAGTATTCAAAACCCTACAGGAATTTATACAGGAATTTAGATTAGCATTAAATGAATGATGGGTGTGCACTGGACTGGAAGGAAATGGTTAGGGAAAGGGAATAAAGCAGAAACATAAGAAAAGAAAAGAAAAAAAAGAAAGGAGAAAAATGGAAATGGATTTCCCCAGTGGGGGAATGGGGAAAAACAGTGGGGTGGTAAAAACAGAATGACTTCTGAAGACATTGGAAAGTGAAAGAAACCACAAAGACAGAAATAAAAAAGGATGAGATAAGTCATTCCAGTTGATTAAAGAATAAGTATGCTAGTACCAGAGTACAAGAACAAAGGGGGCTTTCACAACTATGGGCAGTATAGCGGTATCAAACCTCCTCTCATACTGTGTGAAAGTAGTGGACAGGGTGACTGACATAAGAATACACAGAGTAGTAGAAAGTAAGATGAGTGATGATTAGGATGTGGCATAACTGTTTTCAGATGGAAAGATAATTGAGAAGAAACTAGAGATAAGGAAAGTGTCCAACTGACCATTCCAAGAGTTGCGGCAAGGTCCCAAGAAAGCTGATATGGGCAGTCCCTTGATGGTTCAAAGTCCCAGAAACATGAAAAGAATTGGTTCAGGTTATGTACAAGGACTCAGTGACACAAGTATGAACAGTGTTAGGATTCCCACAGGGGATTCCAGTCAAAGTGGACGTGCATCAAGGTTGAGCTCTGATGGACTACATTAGCAAATAGGTTGGAGGAGACATATCAGCAAGCTACCATATGGAAGCACTATGGCATTAGAACCAGACTCTGGACAAAAATGGCAATGAATGATAAAAGAATCAAATGCAAAACTTTAGGCACATGGGAAGAAACTAAGTACAGATAAGGCAGTTGTAATGGCAGCAAATTAGGAAATAAATCAGAAGAGGTTGAAAAGTGAGCTACATGGGAAAATACTGGAACAGGTTAAAAGCTTCAAGTATCTGAGTGTGGTCACTGAGCAGAAGAAAAGTCCACATGAGGTGGTCAGTGCTCCAATCAGATGGGATGCAGCCAACTAGAACAGTGACAGGGTTAGTGTGACAGAGAAGAATGACAAAGAAGCTGAAAAGTAAGGTGTACAATGCTGTTGTTAGTAGTCTCTTATGGCACAGAAACCTAGACAAAGAAGACATAGCAGTTCCAGAAAACAGAGTTGATAACAATGATGTGCCTGAGACAGGTGTTAGCATGCACACTGTGGAATAAACAAATAAATTAGGATATCAGAGCAGAATCACATGTAGCAGAATACAGAGAAGGGCAGAGAGAACATATTGCAGTGGTTCAGGCATATGTGCAAGAAAGCAGAAGACAACCAGGCGAAGATAATTTGGGACAGACTGAAAAAAAGGCAAGAGGAAATAAGGGTGTCCAGCAAAAAGATGGATAGATTGTGTGAAAGAAGACCAGTAATAGTTAAGCATTGCTACCAATGAATGTAGGAAAGTGGCATTGAATTGACAGAGAGAGTGAGAGAGAGTTATGTTGACAGTTAAGATGACACCTTGACCCCATGTAGAAATTGGAAAAAGGGAGTTTGATGATGATGATGATGACAAGGTCAAAGCTAGAATCATAAGGGATGCAGCCACGTGGAACAGTGTCATGGGTAGTGTGTGGATGGCATGGAGTAACAGATCAAATATTAAGAGTATAACACAAATGGTATCTCATACCAATAAGATTATATATGGAAGCAAATAGGTTGGAGGTGGAAACTAGCTCTAAACTCCTTGGTGTCATCATTGCCGACCAACTTAAATTTGATCTGCACATTAACAATGGTATCAATAAAACCCATCAGAAACTAGGGCTCCTGTACTGCAACAAAAAGTTTCTCACCAGTGAAGCTAAAGTAACTCTCTCTTATGCCTACCTCCTACCCAGTCTATTTTATGGGTCTCAAATTCTTACTTGCCTCAACCCCACACTCCTTGCCAAACTTGAATCTAATAAACAAGTTAAATAAGCACAATGGTCCAACCGGTCCCAAAACCCAATCGCTTTATTGCACAAGAAAATTCACATTAACGCTGCCAGTGTTACAAATATGTTTTCATCCCCACAACTTCTTCAGATGAGTATCATCAATAAAGTGATCGAGTTTTGGGACTGTTTGGACCATTGTGCTTATTTAACTTGTTTATCAGTTACTTTTGGCACTTTCCGGTTTTTGTGGTTTTCAAACTTGAATCTACCTATAACAAGATAGCCAAATTTGCAACACATGAAACTTTTAAGTGACATCACTGTCTCTCACTCAAACACACTGACTGGCTTGAACTACCTCACCAACTTCTTCTCCCTCAACTCCAGATCATCCACTCCATCCTTTATCAGCCTTCTTACTGCCCTACCCTATCATCTGTCATCTCCCACTATTCACCTGCTAGATCCCTCTGGAGCTCTAACCTAGATTTGCTACAAATCCACAAACATAAAACTAAGAAAGGGTATATTCTCTATAGCTATAATCCTTCCAAGGCATGGAACAAACTCCCACTAGAGATCAGGTCACTCAAGCAACTTGGTCAATTCAAGCTAGCCACTAAAGAATACCTGTTAAGCCAATGGACCTGCCTCTGTACCGACCCCCCCTGAAACAGCTTATCAGCCCTAACTGCATGCCTCTATCTACTCCCAACCTATGTAACTCTCTCTAACTCTCTAGACCTTGTCTCACATTAACTTCTCTATCCTAAGCACATTTCATAATTCTTATCTGCATAATGCAAAAGTTTACATCTGGTGAAAAAACTATTGTTAGTCCTTCTGAATGATGTAGGATTCTAAATCTGACAGATATAATGATTAGTTTACTGTAGTAAATCATTGTTTTTTATGTATATGTTGCTTTGAATATTTTCTGAAAACCAGTTGTTTATTGTTTACTTATTTTTGTAAATTATGATCTATAGAATATGTGGAGCTTTTCTCCCCGGCCTCCACTGAAAAAGGGCTACTTGGCTCAGTTGGACAAACCCAGTCATCCAACGTAAAATAAATAAATAAATAAATATATAGATACATAAATAAATAAATAAGTTGATTAAACACATTCAAGATACTGGAGATGCATGACAGAAGAGACACACATGAAACGCATGTTCTGAGTATGTACCTGTGCTCAAAGGATCTGGACAGATGGTGTGGAAATCTAGAAGAGGACATATGGAAAGAAGGGACAAAACTCTTGGGAGTTTCACATGTCAGGAGGGAGTTTCACATGTCAGGATCTAAGAAATGAAAAGGGTGGATCTCAGGAAAAAATAAATGGCAATAAGACTATTGGCAACAGAGATTGGAAAAGAGGGGACAAGTGTTAGAGAGGAGAGCTGGACAAAAGATTAAGAAAATGAGAGGGGTGGGAGAAAAATAAGGGGAAAAATGGAAGGTGATGAGAAGTTACTATCAGTCAAAGGAGGGATGGGGGTGAAAGTAACTAGAATATTAATAAGAAGCAGTGAACCACTGGTGTAAAATAAAAATAATGCACCATGCATAAGGATGGCACAACATGCAATTCTGATTGATATGAAAAAATTAAAAATCTAGAAATGAAAGCAAACCTTTTACAGAATTCCATGTGATGCAAAAATGTCCTCTCCCACTATGTATGTACAATATTCCCCAATGTGTGGGCTACTGGATCCTCAGTGCCAATTTATTTTATTTCCCAAACTGTGGGCTACTGGACCCTTAGTGCCAATCTCTTTTATTTCCCAAATTGTGGGCTACTGGAACCTCAGTGCCAACCTCTTTTATTTCCCAAACTGTGGGCTACTGGATCCTCAATGCCAGTCTCTTTTATTTCCCAAACTGTGGGCTACTGGATCCTTAGTGCCAGTCTCTTTTATTTCCCAAACTGTGGGCTACTGGATCCTCAGTTCCAATCTCTTTTATTTCCCAAACTGTGGGATATTGGATCCTCACTGCCAATCTCTTTTATTTCCCAAACGGTGGGCTACTGGATCTCTTTTCTATTGGCAGCAGTCAATTTCAAACATGAAATAAGATTTTTATTTATTTTATTTTCTTTGTTGACTGGGTTAGCCCCAATAGTCTAATAGCCTTTTAGACGTGGTACTTATATGACTAGGGGAAATTTGGCCAGAGCATCTGAGAACTTCCCCTTCAATAGGTGCTGTTGGATCTTTTACATCCACCAACTCAGGCAGATGGAGCCATGGTTTAACATCACATCTAAGGAGGACATATTCAGGAGTGCAGCACCACCCCTTATTGTCAGAACACCATCTTCTCGGTGTGGTAATTGAATCCACAGCCTTCTGCACCATAGGAGAGCATGCTACCAGCTGCACCAATGACAATGCTGGTCTTTAAATTGTATTCTAGAAAACACAATGTACTGATATGTTATTAAAATTAAAACTTGGGCAGCCGCGGTGGTGCAGCTGTTAGTGTTGCCACCTCACAGCAAGAGATTCTCTGGTTTGATCCTCGGCTGGGTGCCTTCTTTGCGGAGTCTGCATGTCCTCCCTGTGGTCATGTGGGTTTCCTCCAGGTGCTCCAGTTTCCTCCTACATCCCAAAGACATGCTGTAGGTGGATTGGACACTCTAAATTGGCCCTAGGTGTGAGTGTGTCCATGTGTGTGCCTTCTGTGGAAGGTTGGGTGCCAGGCTGGCAACTCGACACCGTAAAACTCCAATGCCAATCATGAGCGGACAGGTGATCTGCTGTGGTGACCCCTGACCAGGAAAAGCCGAAAGAAGAAGAAGAAGTTGTTAAAATTAAAACTAGTATAGTTTGACAAAAACAGTGTTGAATGCAAGTATAAAAAGATGTAATAACCTCTGTCACAATCAGTATAGGTCTACTCAAGATTTGTTCATCAACTAAACTTAATATTTGCAAAAAAAAAAGAAGAAAAATAAGAAAGAAAAGAAAAACAGATGAAACTTTTGTAAAGGATGGTATACAAATAAGACATGTTTCAGTTTTAGAGTGGTTAGTTGCTATAGTTGATCAAACAATGAATTCTCTCTGCTTTTATGTAGTTCGGGAAACAGTTACCCATCTTGTCGCTGGATGTGATACAGTCATGGCTGATGGTCTGTTTACTAAAATGCACATACTGTTGCACTGGAGATTGTGCCAGCACTACACAATAGAAGTAGCTGAGAATCATTGGAAACATGACCCACAAAACATTACAGAGAATGATGAAGTTATATCTCACGGGATCACCCATTACCAACAGTTCAAAAAACAGATGCAAGAAAATCAGATGTAGCAGTCCAAAATAAGGCAAAAATATACTAAATCACTGACATTGCTGCACCCAATTGTAGTGTATAAAATAGCGAGAGACACAACATCCCTGTATTTGCAAGCAAAAAAGAGAGCAATGTGGAAGAAAGATTCCCAGGCATTTCCATTAGCAACAGAACTTTGGAAATAGAGATGATTGCACTTAAATATGTTACCAAAATGTAACCCTGTATGAACTGCAGAAGGAATCAATTCTGGGTACATCGTAGTGTATTTTTACACTCTAGCAAGCACACATGTGTTTACATCAAGAGGTCAGTGGATTTTTCATCTAGTGTACTAGAAGGTAACATTTCTGCATTAAGAAGGTGTTTTTCTGCATCCTTGCGGCAGAAGTCTGCTGATCTAACCTGCTAGTGGAAGGCTTGTTGTGTGCTTTTCTGACTTATAATTAGTTTAAAACTTGTTTTTCTTTGCTCATATGTATGCCTCACATCAGTCAGCAGTGCCCTGTATAGACACAAAAGCCCAGAAGCTCGTTTTTTCCTTAAAAAGCTATTTATAAAACCCTTCCAAGCTTTTCTGCTGCTCTAGGAGCAACTCACTTGCTCACTGAGCAGCACTGCCTTATTGATCAACCTTAGCCTACACAAAGTATAGGTTCCTCTTGTAGTTTCAGTCCTACTAGCAAAGTCCTGTCAAATTAACCTATTCCCTTCCCTAATAGAACATACAGTAAGAGTCTGCTATCATGGACAGGCAGTTTCTCATCATCTCTCTGGCCAGCCATGCAAACACTTTATGTGAGATATGTAGTTACACTATGAAATTGGAGGGAAGACTCTCACATAAGGAGCAATCAAATGCTAAACAGGTTGTCACCACACACACACACACACACACACACACACACACACACACACACACACACACACACACACACACACTTCCCAGATTGGATAAGGACATGATACATAAACCCACATATGTGGAGGTACTCACTAGTAACGTACAAAAAGATCAGAGGTCTCCTAAACAGAAACCTCTTACACACATGACAATACAAAAAACAACCACAACACATAATAACACAGGCACCAGTGTCTCAACAAATAAGCCCATAAGGCATAACACCACAAAACCAAATGCACTGGTCACAGGTGACTCCATTGTGAGACACACGCATGCTCCCATCACCAGGCTGGATAAGGAGCGGGTTATGGTTAGCTGCCTGTCAGGTGCCAGGATCCATCAAGACACTCAAGTACGCAAGTCACTCAACCACAGGTACCAGTATGACTCCATCATAGTCCATGTGGGGGAAAATTATTTGAGATGTACCTCACTGGACTATATGAAGAGATACATGACTGAGCTCTCCAATTATGTTTCACAGGCAGGTATAAGCCTATTCCTAAGCAACGTTCTACCTTCTCCAGGAATGATGTCACAATACAAACAAAATTGATTGACTTTAAAAATTGACTTAGCGTCTGGTGTGTGTCCAAGGAGATCAAACATGCGTAAGGCAGGGAAGACATGGTCGACAGGCCACACTGCATTGCCAGAGATGGTCAGCACCTGTCACCTCTAAGCTTTCAGATACTGGCAAAGGCATTAGCCACCCCTATTTGTCCTCTTTTAGGCAGTGTCAACATAACCAACCTCCCATCATAACAAAATCCTCTCTAGATAAACTCAAGGTACTGCTGCTTAATGCTAGTAGTCTAAACAAGAAACTGCATTCCCTAAAAGCACTTCTCACTTTGTAACTGCGGTGGTGGTGCTGCAGTAGCATTGTCACCTCACAGTAAGATGTCCTGTTCAATTCTCAGCTAATGTGTCTTCTGTGCGGAGACATGCGTGAATGGGCATACCTTCATTGAAGGCTGTGCGTCAGGGCTGGCAACTCGGTATGTAAAAATCTACTACGAATCATTAGTGGACCGGAGTTCCGCTGTTGCGACCCCTAACTGGAAAAAGCTGAAAGATACAGCAACAATTTTGGAAGATGCTGATGTCTATGCAGTCACTGTGACATGGTTCAAAGGCATGGAAAGCACCCCAGCTGTGCAGAACTACAATGCTTTCCATATATTCACACCACAAACTGAGTGTGAAAGAACCAGAGGAGGAGGTATCTACATTAAGAAAAAATACTTCTGGAGACTGGTCAAACAGGATGACTCTCTTGAGCTACTCCATGTCCAGTTATCTATAGGCAAAGCCCCCTACCACATCATAGCTAGCTATAGTCCCCCAACATGAAACAGGAAAAGCATACCACATACCTGAACTTACTGGAGTCACTTGCCGTACAACCCAACACTTTACTCATAGCTGATTTCAATTATTCTACCATTGATTGGGAAATATATATGACCACACACATGTTGGCCGAGAGGTTATTGGACTTTGTTAATGCAAATGCTCTAGAACAACTAGTCAGCACACCCACAAGCGGGTCAAATGTCCTGGACATAGAAGTTACTAACTTGGGAGAACATTGCACCTCCATGTGATATCCTCCCTGGTAAGATCAGAAGATAAATCAGTCTTTTTTGATGTAATTATAAGACCAGATACCCCATTAAGCTCAAAAATGATTAAGAATTTTTCAAAAACAAATTACTTCCTCTTAAGTGATGGTATAAGAAGTTTCAAAGCCCCCTCAAATGCAGATAACACGGACTCATATGCAGAGGTATACACCAATGCTCTGTATAACCTCTTAAACAGTTGTAAAGAATAGGCTGTACCTGACCAGATTAAAACCATGTCTTGCTGAAAAAACAAGCTACCCTGGTGGAGCTATAATATAAACAGGCTGTACAACAAGAGAAAGAAACTAATGTCCAAGAACAAGTTGGAAGTGGCTCAGCAGACGAAGAAATATCTCTCTAGCCTAAACAAACAAATTAAAGATTTTGTTAAGTCCTCCAAAGCTAATTAATCTAAAAGGGAATGCCCAGCTATGCAATGAAGTTGTTATGGATGGCACCACCCATACTCAACCGGAGGTAATAGCCAACCTTCTAGCTGTCAGATTTGGAGCAAACATCTCCCCCACACCCCCTTCAGTCATCCTCCAAAGTATACCTGCTACCATTTCTCAAGAGACCGGGTTATCTTGGCACTCTCAACGGCCAAAAATATGACATCAGTGGGACCAGACAACATCCCAGGCTGCCCTATAATCAACTTAAAACATGACATGGCAGACACCCTTGGATCCCTGTTTAACCACAGCCTGTGAACTAGCTATGTTCTGGCAGAATGGAGGACAGCAATGGTAATCCCTCTGCACAAAGGGGGACCAAAAACCGATCCTGGGAATTATATGCCAATAAATGTGAATAGCCTTGTTTGCAAGATCATGGAAAAAATCATTATGGACCTTATTAACAAAGACACCAATAATCTATAAACTCTGGACCCAACCCAGTTTAGATTTGTTAAAAGTAGATCATGCCTATTAAACATGGCTGACTTCTTCCAGAAAGTTACGAAGGCCCTGGAGGAAGGAAAGACAGTCCATACAGCCTCTCTTTACCTTGTTAAATCACTCATCAGGATTCCTGACTCAGGTATTATAGAGAAACTCTCTCAATTGGGAATTAACCCCTACACTTCCTCAGGGGTAGTCAACTGGCTCACAAGCAGGGCACATACTGTCAAAGTGGGCAACTTCATCTTTAGCAAAACGCCAGTCACCAGTGGTGCACCACATTCTGTGGTGGGTCTCTTATTGTTTGCAATTTATTTCTCAGAGTTCCAGGCAAATTTGAATGGCCTGTGGCTGACCACATTCACTGACACTTGTAAATTAGAAGCAATCATTGATTCCCCCAGTGATGTTCATATACTGCAGACAGGGTTAATGCAGACAAATGATTGGTGCCAAAGCCACGTATTAAAGCTAAATACAAAAAAAAAAGAATTATTTTTCCTGACACCCCTGCTAATTACATTATAGACAGCACCCCTCTAAGTGTTGACCCAGTGGTACATGATCTGTGCACTCAGGTTGATAGCAATCTGAACTTTGTCCACTGTGTATACACAGTAGTAAGGAAATCCTTCTATGTAGCACATGTTATAAGTAAAGGCATCACAACTAGATCTAAGGATGTTATAATACCATTATACTCAGTCCTCATCAGACCTTTAATTGAGTACACCGCTCCCTTTTGCATGTACTTCACCAGATGGCTGAAACAATTGGAGAGACCACAGAGGTTTCGCACAAGAAATTACATGGTACACAAAACAAGTCTTACACGGAAAGACTGAAAGCCCTCTCACTGTATTCTGTCTCCTACAGGTTGCTAAGGAGTGATCTGTGCCTGGCTTACAGGGCAGTCTCTGACACAGCCCTGATGGAAATGCTACACATTTATAAATCAAACTGCATGAGGGTCACTCACACCAGGAATGTTAACCCAGCCTCTGACATGAACAGGTCATGCTGGAGAGGCAGATACATCTTCCAGAGACTAGCACTTCTCTGGGACAAGCTTCTGATTCATGTGAAACAGAGCCCCTCCCTAACCCTCTCCAAATGCAACCTAGATCAATGGATGGGTGAGCACAAATTCACTCCTGTGGTGGCACCCATGTCCACCTGGACAGAGGAAGTCAGTATTAACTACCATAGACCTTTACCTCTGCGAGCTTCACTCACTTAACCATGACAATTGGGGCAACTCACAATAAATATGTCTGGGCTTGTAAAGGCTCTAGGATCATTAGCCTAGTAACCTTCTATGAACCTAGTAACCTATGCTGAGAAGAGCACACTTGGCTAACATCAAATACTGAGGCATTACTGATTTCATGAACTTTAATTATGCCCTGACTTAGGAATGGGGTCCATTTTCATGCAGGTATGTAAAAATCTAAGTATTTGGAGAAATTAAACAATAGAAGATTTTATTTAAAAAAAAAAATCACAGCTTGCCTTTGGTCTGTTCAATGACAACTGCATGGAAATTCAAATGTCTGAATAAATCTGCCAATCTCAACGCCCTCTTTATACTGAAGAGCCATTTTAGCACTGACCTTGGCACCCATGTATGACAATATATCCCTGCCAATTACTTACATCTGGTGAAGGGTGAGTATTTTCTTTTTTTTCAGATTCTGTATTTTTCTATTTTGTGTCATGACAAGTTCATACTAATGATTCCTCTCTTCCTCTGCATATCTAGCTTCTCTTAATGCCCTTGTGCCCTATACAGCTCAAAATGTTCATTCTTTTAGCTGCTTTAATATCTAGGCATTACATCTTCCATCTCCAGTTCCAGCTGCAGCTTCTGTACATTGAGTTGTACATCTACGATCATGTTGAGGTGCAACGTGTTTCCCATTTGCTGCATGCCGTGTACCTACTGAGTATCTATAATTTTTGACAGGCTGTCTTCCTACTTAGTGGACTAAACCTAAACTGGAGACAAAGTATCTATCAACTCACATCAGCACATGAGAATCCCATTGATTTACTCTCTTTAACTGATTCCATCATCAAAAAGTGAACACTTTAAAGAGTGAATGAAAAAAGAGCTACCATTTTAAAGAAAATCTAAAATGGAGTAAAAAAACAGATAAAAAAGTTTTCCTGGGGGAAATCCCTCCTGCATCCTCCACACTCCTGCTAAATATATATATATATATATATATATATATATATATATATATATATATATATATATATGGATTCCTATTACAACAACGAAAGTTCAAAACTTTGAACTTGTAAAAGGAAGCCTCACTTACACGAATGTTCACTTTAACGGAAGTGAAATTCCGCGAAAGTGCACTTCACCAAAAGTACCGCAGCACAGTGGAGGACATCAAAAAACAAGCTATGTCCTCCACTATGGTGCAATACTCACGGACCTTAGGGTTAGGGCACAGGTTAGGGTAAGGGGATAGTTAGTAAAGCTATCCCCTTACGCTAACCCATGCCCTAACCCTAAGGTTCGTGACTATCGCACCATAGTGGAGGACATTCCTATGTCCTTCACTGCGCTGCAGTCGTCATGGACCTTAGGGTTAGGGCAAGGGTCATGGTAAGGGGATAGCTCTACGGACTAGCCCCTTACCATGACCTGTGCCCTAACCCTAAAGTCTGTGAGTACTGCACGTAAGTTCAGTACAACGCACGTTCATTGTACTGAACTTCACGTAAGTGCACTTTCGATTAAGTGCACTTTCGCTGCAGTGTGCATTCCATACACTATTTCGAAGTAGTGAACCTTTGATCTAGTGTATGGAATCCACATATATATATATATATATATATATATATATATATATATATATATATATATATAATTATATACCAACTCAGAAACTGTACAACAGTGGGGCTAAGAGCAAAATCCCAGACCTGCTGTAATGCAATATTGTACACAGAGCAGCCAAAAGGCTGAAAAACAAGGGAAAAAGAGCATTTACTGATATAAATATTCACTCTTACAGACTGCAACCTTTTTAACTTAGTCGCACCACTGATATTTTGCCATATTATTCAGAGCTCATTTGCCTGTTTACTAACATAATGTATCAGAAAAAGAAAATAACCATTTTGCAATACATACTTCTGCTAGTATGTTTACATGTATGTGTGCGTGTGTGCGTTGCATGCGCATGCGTGTGTGTGTGTGTGTGTGTGTGTGTGTGTGTGTGTGTGTGTGTGTGTGTGTGTGTGTGTGAGTTTCACTGTTATTTATTTATTTATTTAGTTATTTAGTTATTTGTTTAATAACTTACCAGATAGTCCACTGGGCCAAAATTAACTCATTTTCAGTGAAGGCCCAGGGAAAAAAGCTCCACATTAACAAGCACATACAGTACAAGAGTCACAGCTGAATACGCAAAAAGGTAATCATGTCAGTATCAGAAACATCAAATAGCATAGTAAGTTTACTAACAACTTGCGAAGATAAGTTCTGCAAAAACATCAACAGAAATGTATCAGTAAATACAAACATATGCAGTACATAATAAGTACATACAGTACAAGAGTCACAGATGAATACACAAAAGGTAATCTGATGACTATTGGAAACATCAAATACCATAAAGAGTACACTAAAAACTTATGGAGATAAGTTCCTCATTCATATTTCACACCCTTGCAGCAAATAACTGAAAAAATGTCAGGTTTTGCAGAACATTTGATATTTTACATCTTTGCTGTACTTTTTCTAATAAAAATATATATATGGTGTATTTGCTTTTAATACTGTAAAAAACATACCATGTACACACAAGAGAGCACAAACAGTGCTGCTAATAATTCACATAATTGGATTTCATGGCATTAAACTAGTGATATATGCACCAGTGTCCTGGGCTCATATCAGAAATGTATTTTTTTTTAGATTTTTTTCCTTCAGCCTGCCTTCTTTATATTTAGGAATGATGTGTTTCTTTATCCCTTTTTTGTGCTGAACCCTGCAGGAGGGTTTACATCAGGAGGGTCAGAATCGGTAATCCCAGTGGTTTTAAATCAATTTCCTTGTCTGATGAAGCAAAATGAGAAAAGGGTTTGCATTTCAGTGGGTCCAGACCAAGAGGAATAAATGTTGTCAGCCCACTGCTTTCTTCAATAAGGATTCTGGTTCTGCAAAATGCTGTTCAAAATTGTTTCCATTGCTTGGACTCTTGTGATAGGGCATTTGTGTGGAATATGGTATTGCTGCAAATTTGCCTAGCAGGGCATTGTACTTGAAGCACTCCAAAGAAGTTGCCAGTTGAACATTACTAGTCTCTTTCTCAGTTATCAAGTTTATTTGAAGCAATTCCATTGTGGTTTTAGCAATGGAGACTGGTATATATGCTATGAATGAACTTCATCTAGTGGATCAGTTTGGATTCCTTCAGTTTCTACATGGCTGCTGTGTGTGTCTGATTGTTTCTGACCAAGTCAGTTAACTAAACAATGTTGATGGATCACCTTGGAATAGAGGCTTGTAGATAGTAAGTTTATCTGGTTAACAACAACAGCAAAATTGAGTTATTGTCCCAGTCTTGCCACCTGGCACTTAAGTTTACTGGATACTTAAATATCTTGGCGGGGGATGATCTGCAAAATTATGCATCCTAACTTCAGCAAATGCTCTTCACCATCAAGCAGTGCTGGGTGTCTTATCCCAGAACACAAAGACTTCTGTCTTCTGGAAGATCTGTCACCATGACCAGGTCCAAGAACACGACCACTTAAAAACCTTGCCTCGGTGTAGACACATTCATAACCAATGCAGTAGTGGAAGCGTCACCTCTGCAGAAGCAGGATACGGCACATCCACAGGTATGCCAGCTCACATCTGATGATGTGCCAGCAGACCAGCCTCAAGGATATTATTTTCCCCAACAGATGTCCCAGAACAGACAATTCATGGTCCAATCTGCCATTCATCCTGCCAAAGAGTTGCACATACAGTTCATGCAGCTCCCTGTGTTAGCATGCACAACATATAGTAGTCTCACAACCTCTTTTGAGGCCATGGTGGAAACTGCATGTGCCTCCATGATGGCTTTGCATATACAGTGGCAGCTGCTGAAACACCAACTTCACAGGAAGGGCAGATAGCATACATTTCATCTGAGATGCCCTTCCCTTCTTACTGACAAGTAGGATCCTGTCTTGGCCATTGAGGTTCATTAGTTGGACAGCGCAGTGGTGCAGCAGTTGCATTGTCGCCTCACAACAAGAAGTTCTCCGGTTCGATTCTCAGCTGAGGTACCTTCTGTGTGGAGTCTGCATGTTCTCTGAGTTCATGTGGGTTTCCTCCCACATTACAAAGACATGGATCTTGAGTGTTTCTTCCCAGGCCTCTGCTGAAAACTGTCTTCATTCCAAGTCAGACTTCCCTGGTAAACAAATGTTAAATAAATAAATGCTAATTGCCATGGAATTCTAGTACTACAACCTGGTGAACCTAAATTCCAATGGACACAATATGTTATTAACAGTCCAGCACCACTCCACTTCATGAACCTTGTTTCTTGATGTAACCCATCATATCTTTAACATTATCTTCTTTGGCTGGCCTGAGGAATTTGAGGTTTTACTGCCTTGGTTAATCTTCCATCTCCTCCACCTTGTTTTGCACAACTGCACTGTTTTTAGTGATCTCTGGAAGCAGTCTTGCACTCTTGCTCTTGAGACACTTGCAAGTTCAAGCCATTTCAGTACAAATTATTTTTGCATGCAGGTTGCAAGACATGGTGGCAGTAAAGTTGGAAAATGTCAGACATGATCGTGTGATCATGTCTGGCATTTTCCAACTTTACTGCTACCATGTCTTCTAATTTGTGCAGCAGCAGACCACTAGCTAATCAATTTTTAATGCAAGTTTTTTAAGTTGTGTATGGTCACTGTGTATTTGAACCTTATAGCAGTCATTCATTTTAATGTTATTATCTTCCTTCCTGGGGATGGCACAGTGGCACAGTGGACCTTGTTGTTGCCACGCAGCAAGAGGTTCTCTGGTTTGTTTCTCAGTTGGGGTGCTTTCTGTGTGAAGTCTGCATGTTCTCCCTTTGTTTGTGTAGGTTTCCTCTGCTTGTTGCACTTTCCTCCCACATTCCAAAGACATGCAGTGGGTGGAATGAACACTCTAAATTGGCCATAGGTGTGAGTGTGCATGTGAGTGCATTCTGTAGAAGAACTAATGTAGTAGATATAGCCACCCAGCAGTGTAAACCTTAGCTCTAGATGATTGGGGCTGTCACTGTTGAAGTAACCCCCCCAACCCCAGGTGCAGAAATGGGAAAAGGAGTTGTGGATGACTGGATGGATGGATGGATCTTCCTTCCTGACTCATGTCACAGCTACTTCAGAATCGGTAATGACAAAATTAAAGCCCTAATACAACACAGTCACAGTTCACAAAAAACATTAAGAGATAGAAACAAGAATTTAAATAACTGATCAGAATATTGAGAATTAACTGCTGATAAAATGCATGCTTCTTCCACCCCAAAATCTAGTTGCCCGTATACTTGGCTGGTGATCCACCGCATGAGAAATAAAATCTTTAGTCTACAACTTACAGCTAAAAGCTCAATTTTTGTAAAATTCACCTTCAGGCATGATATACCTTGGTAAACTAAGAATACTGCGTGCAGCTCAAGGATATGTTGTAGACAAATTTTGACTTTTAACTATAGACAATTTTCTGTAAACACTGAGGCTTATTATTCCCTCTGATCTCCAGGTTTGTTGTTTTTCTGAGGAGGTATTCACTACAGACAAGTGTTCTATATCAAAAAAGAAGAGAGAAGGAGAGGGGATACCCTTGACCAGTACCCTTTTGGAGATGGAATGCTGGCGACAAGGCTGGGTCTGTTAAGAATGAAACAAGTCCAAAATATTCTATAATTATGACAATTATCACAACCTCCTCATGGACATCTGTCACCTATAAACAACCCAGTAGGTGTTCCTATTTCAGACAAAGGTCAACCAAAATGCCAATTGTATATAAGAGAATAGTTTAGATGCATGTGTTGAGAGCTTTTAAGTGACCCATGCTATTTCCACCTGGAACAAATCCTGTCTTACCAACAGGAATAAAATTGATAACAGAGGATTCATTTGCATAGCCAGTGAGAAGGTGTATAAATAAGTAATGAAGCTGGTGTGTTGTTCCCCATCATTACTAAGACTCTCTCCCTAGTTTTGGGAGATCTAAAGTTTTGGGGAATTTGTTACAGAAATCTTTTTCATTTTTCTGTTAGAAAGTTAAATAGAACTGTGTGACTAGTGAACATATGATGGTATAAAAGGATGCACCTTAGTACATAGGCCATCTGGTCCTTGGGCTTACATCTGAAATGTACTTAATTACTTTTACAATCTTGCTCATGATCATGGTTATCTGGATTAAAGGTTTTGTGCCTGTGAGTTAGTGAACCCCACACTCTCTTGTAAATCAATATGACTGTTAGATTCTTTTGAAAGAAAAATTAAAAAAAAGTACCTAATACAGAGGGAACATTTGAGAAGGCCAACCCACTTAGGTTCTTAACCTTGAATTATCTTCTACTCCTCCTTTCTCCCTTTGCACTTTAATGAAAAATAAAATCTGCTTGTGTTCTGACTGAGTATATATTTTTTGCACTTTTTAACTGTTCAGTGTTGAATAAAACAACAATTAAATTAAGTCCAGAATACATTTTGAATAACTTGCATTTATTTAAACTGTATTTGCTTTAATACTGCTACACACTCAAGTGTGCTAGCTTGCACTGCACTTTCAATTGTTTTTAGTGCTGTTTTATCTGTTTTCTGAAAAAAAATTCTAAGTTTGTTTCCTGCCTTTCCTGTAACTAATCTAGTCCAGATACAGATTTGCTGTATCCAGGACTGCTGGTAAGCTTCTGAGACCCCCAAGCCTTTTTGTGTTGGAGAGAAGCCTTTTAGCTTATCAGTGAGAGTAGTAAGCAGTAGGTAGCCTATCAACCACAAGAGGAGTGGTTTCTGGCCCTGAAATTGTAGCTTTTGGCTGTTTGGTCAGTTTTTTCCAACTCTTTCATCTTTCTGGTTTAAAAGCCTGCATTTGTGCTTTTCCCACCTTTCCTGTAACTAGTCTAATCCAGATATGATTTGCTGTATACAGGACTGCATGTAAGCTTCTGGGCCACCCAAGCCTTTTTGTGTTGGGGAGAAGCCTTCTAGCTTATCGGTGGGAGTGGTAAGCAGTAGGTATCCTATCTACCACAAGAGGAGTGGTTTCTGGCCCAGAAATTGTAGTTTATTGACTGTTTGGGTAGTTTTTCCATCTCTTTCAATTTTCTGATTTAAAAGTCAGAATCTGAGCTTGTTTCCCACCTTTCCTGTAACTAGTCTAGTCCAGATACAGATTTGCTGTATCCAGGACTGTTTGTAAGCTTCTGAGCGGTGCCAAATTCTGCTCTTCAATTTTTCCCTTAGATCTGCTAGTTCTTTCTTCTTCTACACTTTTACTAGCTTATTAGTTTAGCACTTTACCAGACTTCTTGTAGCAATTATTGTAGCACACACAAGTGGTACCAGCACTAAACGTTCTACAAGGAAACAGCTCCAGTACTAATTAATAATGCCTGCCCCTCCAGGCATGTCTAAAGGTCAGTACCCTGTACTTTCTCCTATTAAGCTGGTGAACTTCAGCATCCTGAGGCAATGTAGCAATTGCCTGATGCACACTGACAACCCTCTCCCCTTACCTCCTGACACTCAGACTTGTGAGAGATGTACTTATATATCCAAATTGGAAGCCATGCCCTCTTCAGCCAAGACTGGAATAGCTGGTCAAGAGGAGAAGGTCAACACTTGCACCACAACACATGGAACATATAGCCCTCCAGAACACACACCAGCACTGCATTTACATAAAAACACAAACCACACATCCACCTTCATGAAGGGTCTCAATAAAAATCTACACAAACAGCAGAGACCTCCAATGCAGAAATGTACTCGACCACCACAACACAACACTAATCACGAGACACATAGCTCTC
Source organism: Protopterus annectens (assembly GCF_019279795.1). Classification (NCBI taxonomy): domain Eukaryota; kingdom Metazoa; phylum Chordata; order Ceratodontiformes; family Protopteridae; genus Protopterus; species Protopterus annectens. The sequence goes on from NC_056744.1 coordinate 495,062,303, forward strand.
CTAAACAGTGTGCTACTCAACCAAAGCTCCTAAGGCAAAACAGCATGCCCAACACACTAGTCATAGGTGACTCGATAGTGAGGCACACTGATGTCCCACGCACTAATTTGGATAAGGAGAAAGTAACAGTCAGCTGCCTGTCAGGCGCCAGGATCTGCCACATAATGCATGCACTCAGGTCCCTCAAAAACAGGTACAAATATGACAGTTTCATTGTACATGTGGGTGTGAATGACCAGATATGTACCTCCCTGGACTACATGAAAAGAGACATGGAGGAGCTCTTGGTTTATGTAGCCCAGGCAGGTATGACCCTAGCCCTGAGCAGCATCCTACCATCACCCAGAATGATACCACAGTACAAGTAGAAAATGATTGATTTCAACAATTGGCAAAATTTCTGGTGTCATTCTAAGGGGATCCAGTATCTCTCTACCTGGGATGACATGATTGACAGACCTCGATGTTTTGACAGAGATGGCCTGCATCTGTCACCCCTGGGCTCCCGGATACTGGCCAAGGCTCTTGCCACCACTGTAGTGCCTTTTTTAGGCAGTGTCCCAAAGACCAAATTACCACCGTAACAGCTACAAACAAATGCACTATGAGGGTCATGCTGCTCAACGCTAGAAGTCTAAATTTCAAACTGCACTCACTCGAAGCACTCCTTAAAATGGAGAACATCAACATTTGTGCTGTAACAGAAACCTGGTTCAAGGCAGCAGAAAACACCCCTGCACTACCAAGCTATAATTCATTCCACACCTTTCGGCCCCAGAACATGGACCGACGCTCCAAATGTGGTGGTGTTTCCATATTCATAAAGGATATACACACGTCTAGACTGGTATCCCAACATAACACATCTGAGATACTTCAGGTTCAGCTAACATTGGGTAAGACGCTAATTCAAGTTGTAGCCTACTATAGGTCCCCAACCATGTTCCAAGACTCTCATTCCATGTTCCTAAGCACCCTGGAGAATATTAGGGTCCAACCTGACACTCTCATACTGGGTGAATTCAACTACCCCTCCATTAACTGGGAAAACTACTCATGTACCAATACACTTGCCCAACGTTTTCTGGAATTCATTAATTCCAATGGCCTGGACCAGCTCATTCTTACCCCCACTAGAGGTAGCAACATCTTTGACCTGGTCATTACTAACATGGGAGAAAGTTACTCTACACCAATAGTCAACTTCTCCCTGGTTAGAGCTGACCACAAAATAATCACCTTAGAAATCCACATCCCACCCAACCCCCCCACCCCCGCAAAGGTAACCACCATGAAAAACTTCTCCAAAGCTAACTTTGGGCTCCTAAAAACAGAGGTGGCTAACTTCACGGCACCCATGCAAATGGAGAATAGTTGCATGACTGCTGAGTCATACACCAATGCACTGTATGAACACATACACAAATGCATTGATCTCGCCATAGCCAATAGAACCAAGACGCTCTCCTCCAAAAACAGGAAGCCATTCTGGTGGTCCCCTGCCATAAACAAACTCTACAACAGAAGGCGGAAACTGATGTGGAATAAGGTAAAATCCCAACACTGGGTAATCTCCCTTATTAGCCTCAACAAAAAGTTGACATCCCTCATCAAATCCTCTAAAGCTGGCTATGAAAACAGAATTGCAGCAGATAGTAAAGACAACCACAAGTCCTTCTATATTTATATAAAGAATCTCCATGGCAATACCCAGATTTGCTCTGAGCTACTGCACAATGGTATCTCCTATACTGAGCCAACAGATATTGCCAATATATTGGCAGACAGATTCAGTGCCAACTTTACCCCTCTCTCGTCTCATAAAGAACCAACCACAATACCAGTAGATTGCCAGGCATCCAGTATTACTGCTGCACAGATTAAAACAGCACTGTCCAAGGCAAGAAATACAGCTTCTATGGGACCTGACAATATCCCTGACTGTGTTCTACATGAACTACAGAGTGAACTGGCACCTCACCTGTGTGCCCTGTTCAATCACAGTCTCACCTTAGACTTTGTTCCTACCAAATTGCGCACTGCTACAGTTATCCCTCTCCACAAAGGAGGAGTGACTACAGACCCTGGGAACTATCGCCCCATTAACCTGACTACTCTGATATGCAAAGCTATGGAATGCATCATCATGGACCTAATAAACAAAAATATAGGGAATCTCCAAACTCTGGATCCTACACAGTTTGATTTTGTGAAGAGTAGATTATGCCTGCTCAACCTGGTCAACTTCTTTGAGTCAGTCACCAGAGTTGTGGAGGAAGGCAAGGTGGTTCATACAGCCTGCCTTGATCTGGCCAAGGCCTTTGATACCATTCCCCACTCAGAAATCATAGAAAAACTCACTAAGCTATGCATCAACCCCTATATCACTAGGTGGGTTGCAAACTGGCTCACAGGTAGAACCCACAGTGTGAAAGTAGCTGACTCCAAGTTAGACTGCAGACCAGCCACGAGTGGAGTCCCACAGGGTTCAGCCCTGGGTCCTCTCCTGTTTAGTATCTACTTCTCTAATGTCCAGGCCAACACGAAGGGACTCTGACAAAATTCGCAGATGAATGCAAGTTGGGAGCTATTATTAACTCCCCAAGTGATGTTGACATCTTACAGAAAGGCCTCACTGAGACCAACGACTGGTGTCAGAACCATGGCCTTAAGCTCAATGCCAAAAAATATGTCGTCATCCCCTTTGGGAAAAACCCAGTTCCCTTGAATTACCACATCGATAGTAGTCCACTGAACACAGAAGGCGTTATAAGAGATCTGGGAACACAGGTTGACAGCAACCACTCTTTTGACCACCCCATTGCCACTGTGGTTAGAAAGTCATTCTATGTGACACATCTCATTACTAAGGGTTTTGTATCCAGGAAGAAAGAGGTCATTGTCTCCCTCTACTCTTCCCTCATTAAGCCAATCATTGAGTACAATGCCTCATTTGGGATGTACCTCACTAGACACCTGAAACAACTGGAGACATCACAAAAGTACCTCACAAAGAGGATCCTAGGCCTTAAACACTTGTCCTATATGGACAGACTCAAAAAACTCTAACTATTCTCTGTCTCATATTGCCTACTTAGAGGTGATCTCTGCTTGACTTAAAAGTGATGTCTGACCCAGCTCTGTTAGAAATGCTACATCTAAAGAAATCCCAATCCCTCCCCACTACATGCTCCAGAGACCACAACCTCATTACCACAATCAACAAAACATGCTCGAGGGACAGGTTCATAACCCAGATACTGCCCATGCTCTGGAATGGACTTCCCATGCATGTCAAGCAGAGCACCTCATTGGCCCTCTTGAAGAGAAATCTTGATGAGTGGATGAGAAATAGAAAATTCACCGCAGGGATAACTCCAGTGGCTCTACTCAACAGAGGCACCGGGAACTAAGGTCGGGTGGCACAATGCCAGGGTAATCCTATGGGCTAGGCTTGTAAAGGCTCCAGGGTTATTAGCCTAATACACACCTATGAACCTATGAACATTCTGATCAATTCCTTTTATGGAAAATAGTCTACTTCTATTTTTTTTTCAATGATATACCGACGATAGACTGCCTAGGCTTTTTATGCTTAATTCTATGTGCTAAACATATACCTGTATGGTTGCCTAAAGTCCGACACTGTTTCTCCACCCTATGGAGACATAATCTGGCTTATGTGTGAGTAACTTAAATAACACAATGTTTGCCACTTTATGTTATTCTATTTTTTTTTTAGCTTTAGATTTTGCTGCTAAGCATTGCTGCCTAATGAAAGCCATGTTCTTCTTCAGTCCTTAAATTCTCTATCTATATTCCCCTAACCTATTGATTTTTCTACCATACAAGTTCTTTGCAGGTGCAACTCAAAAATAACACCATGGAAGAAGAGGCACACCCTAGATTCATAAAAATGCCCACCGCTTGCTCTAAGTGCTTAATGCAGATTGGTTAATTCACCTGATGGTGAGAAATGTGATTCAGAGACAGACTTGGCCACAATGAGAAAGGTCTCATTATCACCTCATCAGCATGTATCTGAATCAGACTGTAGTGTAGTCTATGAAGTGCCCCATACATCACATCAGCAAAAGTACTCCCTTACACTTACACATGCACATTTTGATACCCATTCACACACACACACACACACACACACACACACACACACACACACACACACACACACACACACACTCACCGACACCCAACTCACACAGACACACACATTCACTTATCAACAAACAAGCCTGTCCCAGACATCAATAAATCCCACAGATAACCCATTCACCCCCATTCACCCCCACACACTCACACACACACACACACACACACACACACACACACACACACACACACACACACACACACACACACACATATACACACACACACACACTCACCGACACCCAACTCACACAGACACACACATTCACTTATCAACAAACAAGCCTGTCCCAGACATCAATAAATCCCACAGATAACCCATTCACCCCCCCACACACACACACTCACACACACACACACACACACACACACACACACACACACACACACACACACACACACACACACACACACACACACACACACACATCCATGTCATTTCATTAACACTAACTTATCCTCCTCCTCCACTTCATCACTGAATTTACCTGGACCACAGGTACTGCTTTAAGAGTGAAGAGGTAATAAATGCGCTTTATAGTTATCATATTTTCCTCCTGGACTAAAATTTTACTCAGCTGAATGACATCAAATCAGGAGCCTGAGACCTTTTCATTGGCGATCACATGCTAGTCCCCAGGACTGCTGTTTAGCATGCAGCTCTATCCTAGTGACCTTCCTCCATGTTGAAGTCCTGGGGGAGGTGTGGCTCATGGGACTAATCCATCTGTGGCTCTATGACATCTAGCCATGATGGACAGCATGAAATAACAGCACCACGTCTACCGCCACAGCAGGTGTGGAGCTGAAAAAGAGCAGGAGAGAGTGTCCCCAAGTTGGTAATGATCATGACAGTAGCAAGGTAGGCAACAGTTAGGTATCATGGTCACATGGCATACTTAATGCAGATTTGAAATACAGCTATACATTTTAGTACCGTAAACAGAAAACATGTATTTTCATGAAGCACTTTGTCTCACAAAATGTGACCATGTATTCTAGATATAACATGGGATGTGTTCAGTTATTCCATGAACAGAAAAAGTTCAAATATATACTGAAATGTAATGCCATTAGCCCATCTAGTTTTAAGTCTGGTATCCCATGAAACCATTAATTTCTTATACATGAGAAAGTCAGGAAATATTTTTAGATATGTTTTGCTTGGCATTTTAAGTGATTTAAAATGCATATTTTCAAGAATATCTTATTATAGTCATCTACATAAAAGTGCAAAATGTTATCCTTGAAATTATTAGTGTGCATTTCCATCACAGAATTGTGTATGAATATTTAGTAGTATATTTTTTTAGGAATGCTTTAAGAATCTTCACATACCTGATACATTGCTTACATTTATAAGTAGTTTTAACTCAGACCTGTAGATTAAAAATATTAGACTTTGCATTGCAACATACATACACTTGGTTTATTTTCAATGCCTGATCTGAATTTTTTTTGGGGGGGATAGCATTTTAAGTAATTAAAAGACAATTAACACTCCAGCATATAAATCACAATAAATGGTCAGTTTACGTGATCACTAGAAATGCAATTCAGAAATGTGACAATCCATAGTGGCAAAATACCGGATTTTCATCGAATATGAATTTTTCTGAATCGTGTGGTTCTAGTGCTAATCATCACGGTGATATGGTAATCATCACTAGTGGCCCATGCATTGTGTTGGCACAGGGTCCTCTCTCATTCACCCTCCCACAGGCATGCAAATATTCTAATACACTCACACACACACACACACACACATACACACACACACACACACACACACACACACACACACACACACACACACACACACACACACACACACACACACACACACACACACACACACACACACACACACACACACACACACACACACACATACCTCTCAACTGCCCAATTTTACAAGCTATCTATAATTTTGCCTCTTATATTCGCACTGTACCTTATAAATCATGGACAATTGCAGTAAGCTAATAATGTTAGATATTGAGTTTTCATTCTTGTTATTATGCAGAAAATGCTTCATAATGCAACATATGTTGTGTTAACCTTTTAACTGACTTAGAGTAACATTTCAAATGTGCCCCTGGTGCCTAATGATAACCTCCCAGTGCTACAGGCTTTGATTATTAGTTTAGAGGGTGGCATAAGGTATGGCAGCCACCATTCCCCCCACACATACAACAAACTGTCCCCACCCCAAAACACACACACACACACACACACACACACACACACACACACACACACACACACACGCACGAGCATGCGTACACGCGAGAGCCTGCACATACAACAGACAGGGTTACACACACAGACATTCGCCATACATGAGTAACACACTCAACCTACCCAAACATACTTCTGGACACAGTCACCCATTCCACCTTACATGCACAAACAAACACACACACACACACACACACACACACACACACACACACACACACACACACACACACACACACACACAGGTACTTTACTTACTTTACTTATTCTCTAACAGTCTAACCATCCTACTTATTTATTTATTTATAGTCTCCTCAGGATTTCTGTAAAGTCAGCATTTTATTTAATATTACCATTTTAACACTAGCTGGATATAGACCACAAATTTTAGTAATATGTTTTTAGAGTTGTATCCAATGGCTAGCATGCTTTTCTCTTTTCTGTGATTATTGGAGAAAACTCATGATCATAGTTCATACTGTTATTACACATTTTATTAGGAGGAATTTTTGAAGCTGTTTTGAATTTACTTATCAAAATAAGAAATAAACTTTACAATTATAGACCATTTTGTTCATGGTTTCAGCAATGATCTGTGTGCTGTTCCAAAAATGTAGACTATCCCCTTCTACTTATTATTTTAGAAAGACAAGTGATCAGATAGTTAACCATGTTGTTTCCACAGGTTTTCAGGCAATCCAACTATCATCAGATTATTCACCCTTCCTCTGTTTTCCAAATCATTTGGTTTATCTTGCATCCATGTGTTTTTTTTTTCTTCCCGTAAGAATTCAGTCTGTTTTTCTTCCATCTATATCATATATTGAACTGCCTATGTCATTTATTTCAGATCCATGTTGTTCTTTTATGGATATTAAATATTTCTGTTTGTTGTTGCCATTGCCCTGTATCAAATCCATTTTAAAATGAAGGTGGTCATCCTGCATTAAATCCATAATAATATGAAACTGACATAGTTTAGCAGATAAGCTTTGCATGGAAGTAGTCACTTGCTTACATTCTTTTTTACAGAAAAATCTAGACGTGAAGATTTGTTAAAGCTCATTTTCTGTTCTGATCCAAATTAACTAGTTGTAGTTAACTAGTAGTAGAAAAGTCAATAAGGTAACACATTGTACTAAAAATCAGATATAAAAGAAGAATCCTCATAACGGACTTATTGTAGGAGTTTACACATTTATTTAATCCAGTAGTGATAAAACGTTCCTGTCAAGAGAAGAAAATTAACTGCTGAGAATGAAAAGGGAGCTGCCACATGGAGGTCATTCCCAACAGAACCTAAACAGGAAGAAGAGTTTTTATTGGTTTTTCCTCCACTTTTTATAATCTGGGCTATATTAGTGGAAAAGAATACACTTAAGATGGCATTAAGCAAAGGATAAAGAAATGTTTATATTACAATTTATAGTTATATTGTTGATTTTCCTTTATGGGCTTTTGTAATGGGAGCAATGCTCTGTATTATAATTATATTAACTGAAAAGTGTGTTTATTGCTTATGAAAGCAATTTCTCTATTGTTAATTTTATTGGTGTCTTTAGTATAAATGCACTTATTTTCTATGATTTTTACTTCACAAAAGGTCTTTGTTTCCCTTGTGCTGAAGTGGATGAAACAATTAGTGCAGCACTCCCCTTATCTTTGTTTCATTATGTATTCCATTTTAGATAACTTTGTTTATTGTGAGACTTAGATTATACCATCCCTTTCAGTGGACTGCACAACAATTTAATAGCATTGAAGTTTCTATGAACTTCATTTGGTAACTTCCATCACACGCAGTACATTTAGTAAGGAGAGTCTGCTTAGTAAATTTAGTAGATTTCTTTGACAACAGCAATGGGGCATTGGATGACGCAAATATGTACCTACCACTTATGCTGACATGACAAAAGTCTTTGATACCATATCGCATTCCGGCATTACTGACAAAGTGATCAAACTAAATGTAAGCCCTTATGTAACTCACCAGGTAGTGAACTGACTCATTGCAGAGCCCAAATAATCAGATTACAGGCCCATTGCTCATTGAAAGGGATTGTTACTAGAGGGGTCTCCCAGAGACTGGTGTTAAGAATGCTTCTACTTGGTATTTATTTCTCTGAAGTTAAACCTGATGTTATGAGTCTGTGGGTAACCAGGTTTGCAGGGCCTAACTTGTAAAAAACATACTTTTCTAGCATTGTGGATTAAAGCTAGATGATAAAAAAGATTAGTATTAGGACAAATCAATACTTTATAATATACATCACCTCTAATATTGTGTGCTTTACCATACTTAACGTTTGTTGTTGAATTACTCTAACCTTAGTGTATACACATTGTATTGGGATGATACTCTTATCTTTGTATACTTTAATTGTATTGTTCTAGTTTTCCCTGAACTGAAATTGAAATTGGTCATTTGTGATCCATGCTCTAACCCAGTTAACAAATTCCAATAAATAAATAAAAGCTTCCTAACAGACAAAACTTAGATGAGAGGATATGTAGATACAAATTAATTCCAAGACTCACTCTTCTCCTACTCACAGACACGTGGAATAAGTAGTGGAATTCATGGTGGCTACCCGCACTTGTACTGTTCACAAAAACATTGAATAATTAATGGAGTATGTGGTGGCTATACTGCAAATTATTGCTCTAATCAACAGCCAAGTAATAACCAATGGTCCAATGTACCTAAGAATAGTTTTGCAACTGGAACTGCAATGAAAGCAAACTCTGAAACCAGGGCCTGGCACAACAAAATGTCTTCTGTTGTATTTGTGAACCAAACCAGGTTAAAAACAAACCAGTGAATTTAAATGCCTGTCATGAATATTAAAAAAAAAAAAAAAAAAAAATGGGCAAAATTCAGACAATAGCTCTCCATTATTAGAATATGCATCTTCTTAAGTTATACCTTGGCTAAAACCCATCTGTTAGGAACATACCTCTGCCTTGCCTGCTGGGAAACAAACATAATTTTGACTCCTCAGTCACGGAGCTGTAAACCTGCACCTTCTTAAGAATGTTATCCTGTATTACATTTTCTTTTATGTAACTTACCTTAGGTATAAAGAGCTGAAGCCTCTCTAGTTCTCTAACATCCCACCTGCTTTCTACCTGTATTTGTTCTGCTCATTGCCTCTTCTCTTCCAGTAACTCAGACTTGTGCAGCCTCTATGAAGATATAATTACAGTTAAACAGTAACTCATACTTGTGCAGCCTCTCTGCGGATATAATTACAGTTAAACATTAAAACTTGTGCAGCCTCTCTATAAATATAATTACAGTTAAACATTAACTCATAATTGTGCAGCCTCTCTGCAGATATAGTTACAGTTAAACAGTAACTCATACGTGTGCAGCCTCTCTGTGGATATAATTACAGTTAAACAGTAACTAGTACTTGTGCAGCCTCTCTGCAGATATAATTACAGTTAAACAGTAACTCGTACCTGTGCAGCCTCTCTGCGGATATAATTACAGTTAAACATTAAAACTTGTGCAGCCTCTCTGTAAATATAATTACAGTTAAACATTAACTCATAATTGTGCAGCCTCTCTGCAGATATAGTTACAGTTAAACAGTAACTCGTACGTGTGCAGCCTCTCTGCAGATATATTTACAGTTAAACAGTAACTCATATTTGTGCAGCCTCTCTGTGGATATAATTACAGTTAAACAATAACTTGTACTGGTGCAGCCTCTCTGCAGATATAATTACAGTTAAACAGTAACTGGTACTTGTGCAGCCTCTCTGTGATATAATTACAGTTAAACAGTAACTCCGACTTGTGCAGCCTCTCTGCGGATATGAATACAATTAAACATTAACTCATATCTGTGCAGCCTCTCTGCGGATATAATTACAGTTAAACAGTAACTCAGACTTGTGCAGCGTCTCTGCAGATATAATTACAGTGAAACAGAACTCGTACTTGTGCAGCCTCTCGGTAAATATAATTACAGTTAAACAATAACTCATACTGGTGCAGCCCCTCTGCGTATATAATTACAGTTAAACTGTAACTGGTACTTGTGCAGCCTCTCTGTGATATAATTACAGTTAAACAGTAACTACGAGTTGTGCAGCCTCTCAGCGGATATGAATACAATTAAACATTAACTCATATGTGTGCAGCCTCTCTGCAGATATAATTACAGTTAAACAGTAACTCAGACTTGTGCAGCGTCTCTGCAGATATAATTACAGTGAAACAGAACTCGTACTTGTGCAGCCTCTATGTAGATATAATTACAGTTAAACAGTAACTCATACTTGTACTGCCTCTATGCAGATATAATTACAGTTAAACAGTAACTCGTACGTGTGTAGCTTCTCTGCGGATATAATTACAGTTAAACAGCAACTCGGATTTGTGCAGCCTCTATGCAGATATTACAGTTAAACAGTAACTCGTACTTGTGCAGCTTCGATATGGATATAATTACAGTTAAACAGTAACTAGTACATGTGCAGCCTCTCTGCAGATATAATTACAGTTAAACAGTAACTCGTACCTGTGCAGCCTCTAAGCAGATATAATTACAGTTAAACAGTAACTAGTACTTGTGCAGCCTCTCTGTGGATATAATTACAGTTAAACAGTAACTCATACCTGTGCAGCCTCTCTGCAGATATAATTACAGTTAAACAGTGATTCGTACTTGTGTAGCCTCTCTGCAGATATAATTACACTTAAACAGCAACGAATACTTGTGCAGTCTCTCTGCAGGTATAATTACAGTTGAACAGTAACTCGTACCTGTGCAGCCTCTCTGTGGATATAATTACAGTTAAACAGTAACTCGCACCTGTACAGCCTCTCTGCAGATATAACTACAGTTAAACAGTAACTCGTACCTGTGCAGCCTCTATGCAGATATAATTACAGTTAAACAGTAGCTCATACTTGTGCAGCCTCTCTGCGGATATAATTACAGTTAAACAGCAACTCGTACTTGTGCAGCCTCTCTGCAGATATAATTACAGTTAAACAGTAACTCGTACCTGTACAGCCTCTCTGCGGATATAATTACAGTTAAACAGTAACTTGTACCTGTACAGCCTCTCTGCAGATATAATTACAGTTAAACAGTAACTCGTACCTGTACAGCCTCTCTGCGGATATAATTACAGTTAAACAGTAACTTGTACCTGTACAGCCTCTCTGCAGATATAATTACAGTTAAACAGTAATTCATATTTGTGCAGCCTCTCAGTGGATATAATTACAGTTAAACAGTAATGTTATGGTACAGCCTCTCTGCGGATATAATTACATTTAAACAGTAACTTACTTGTGCAGCCTCTCTGTGGATTTAATGACAGTTAAACAGTAGCTAGTACTTGTGCGGCCTCTCTGCAGATACAATTACAGTTAAACAGTAACTCATGCCTGTGCAGCCTCTCTGTGGATATAATTACAGTTAAACAATAACTCGTACCTGTACATCCTCTCTGCGGATATAATTACAGTTAAACAGTAACTCGTATCTGTACAGCCTCTCTGCACATATAATTACAGTTAAACAATAATGCGTACTTGTGCAGCCTCTTTGCAGGTATAATTACAGTTGAACAGTAACTCATACTTGTGCAGCCTCTCAGTGGATATAATTACAGTTAAACAGTAACCTTATTGTGCAGCCTCTCTGCGGATATAATTACAGTTAAATAGTAGCTCGTACTTGTGCAGCCTCTCTGCGGATATAATTACAGTTAAACAGTAACTGGTACTTGTGCAGCCTCTCTGAAATATAATTACAGTTAAACAGTAACTCCGACTTGTGCAGCCTCTCTGCAGATATAATTACAGTCAAACATTAACTGGTACCTGTGCAACCTCTCTATGGGTATAATTACTTTTATACCGTAACTCATACTTGTGCAGCCTCTCTGCTGATATAGTTACAATTAAACAGTAACTCATACTTGTGCAGCCTCTCTGCAAATATAATTACAGTTATACAAAAACTTGTACTTGTGCAGCCTCTCTGCAGATATAATTGCAGTCAAATGGTAACTGGAACCTGTGCAACCTCTCTTTGGGTATAATTACTTTTATACCATAACTCATACTTGTGCAGCTCCTCTGCGAATATAATTACAGTTATACAAAAACTTCTACTTGTGCAGCCTCTCTGCGTATAAAATTACAGTCAAACAGTAACTGGTACCTGTGCAACCTCTCTGCAGATATAATTACAGTTAAAAAGTAACTCGTACTTGTGCAGCCTCTCTGCGAATATAATTACAGTTATACAAAAACTTGTCCTTGTGCATCCTCTCTGCGGATATAATTACAGTCAAACAGTAACTGGTGCCTGTGCAACCTCTCTATGGGTATAATTACTTTTATATCTTAACTCGTACTTGTGCATCGGTCTGATTGCTTCTGTATCCTCCACTTTCCTGAGTACTGATTCAACCTACTCTGTTCACCCTCGTTTCTTTAGGGCTGACTCCACTCCCCTACCCTTCTCCCATTCCCACCTATCCCTTATCACCTTTAGGAAACACTCTGCCATCCTGAGCACACCTGTCTAATCAACCATCCTCATTACCCAATTTTACATTACTCCCCTCCCTCCAATCCAATTAAACACCTATTTTACTTCATCCTAGTTTACATCTCTCTTTCCACCCTCCCTCTTGTATTATCCTATAATATCCATCCTTTAAATAAATTTAAACCCTTCCTCAATTTCATCTCATCTTACATCTATTTTTCTCTCCTCTCCCTAGTATTACCTCTTCTTCAACCAACCTGCCACTCTCCTACACTCTAATACTACACTCATACTTCCTGCTCCATCCAAATCACACCTCTCTGTCACTTTTCCCTTTTGTTCTATCTCTTTCCTGTTTCATAGAAGCCCACCCTCCCCCACTCACTACCTTTTATATCATGCTTCCCTGCATAGTGGCATCTGCTGTATTACTTCTGCTCCCCTCCTTCACCTCAGTCACACCAATGTATCTGATCTAAAACCATCTCCAACTCTCTCTAAAGCATGCAACAACTAGCTCACCATGCTCTATCTCTCCCTCTCTGTATAACTTCATTTTCTCTCATCTCTTCAGAACCAAAGTCTTCTCTTATCCCCCCTCTTTCCCTCCTAACTTCAAACTAAAACATCACAGCTTCAAATACTACAATCCCAAGCTCAACTTACTAGACTTCTCCTAGTTGTTGACATACACCATAATCCAGGTCCCGCCACATCACCACCCACTGCTATTCAAATAACATCCTTCTACTCTGCCCCTCTTTAACCACTCTTTAACCCTCCCCTCCTCTTCCTCCCCTAAAACCTTACCATTCTATCTATAAATATACAAAGTCTAGTAAAAAAAAAAATGCCGAACTTCACTCTATTTCCCTTTATACTTCACATATCTTGATCTTATCTGAAACCTGGCTAAAATCTCATATCTCAAACAATGAGCATTTACCTCCAGGCTACAATATCTACCACCTAGTTAGATTCTCCAAAACAGGAGGAGGTGTAGCCATACTATATTGAGCACCTACCTTTTATCCACCCTTTCACCTGATTGTCACCCTGCTGAACTATTAATAATTAACTGCCACATAAACTCCCATAAAAAATTGTTATTGCTTCCATTTATATCCCACCTAGCAAAAACATCCCTATTCTTGAAAATGTATTGTCATGGATCTCACAAAATATACCCTATGAAACTGTAATGTTAGGCGATGTAAATATTGACTGGAAAACACTAAGTGGAAACTCCCCACTCCAAAGCATTAACCTGTTTGGATTTAGCCAACTCATCTCAACACCAACTCAATAGAATAAACATTTCACTTCCAGCACTTCCTTGACTGGATACTGGATACTGGATACTGACCCTCACCTCTGTTACAACCCTTGCACACTTCCTGATACCTTAACTGACCACTTATTCATCTATACGCAAGATACTCTCCACACCGATACAGAACTCATCTTTATAAAGACTGCCATAAACTCTCTAGTTTTAACACCACAACTTTTAATGAAAGACTTAAGTCAATTAATTGGTCCTGTCTGCAAAGTCTTCTTCTTAATGACACTGTATAAAATTCAACAACATCTTTTATACATCTTCAACACACTAGCACCCCTTCGGAAAATCAGAATAAAATCAAATTATGCCCCTTGGTTTACAAAAGATACTTGTTCCCTAATGCATCAGAGAAATTCTGCTTGGAAAACATGGCTAAAATCCAAATCTCCTACTCACCATCAAATTTTTAAAGAACTTAGAAATGTAAAAAAAAACATGTCTACAATGACAGGAAAAAAACGTACAATAAGGCCCAAAGTCGCCATCACTGTAATCCTAAAACCGTCTGCAGAACTATTAACTCTATCCTTCTCCTCAGAAGCCCAAAAACTCCTAATCCCTACCCTAATAAATAAGCACATGACACTGCCTCCCTTCTCAACCATTATTTCATTGATAATATTCATAAACTGACCAACACCCTTCCAGAATTCTAACACTATTATTGCTCCTCAAACTCCTTCTAACAAAATCCTCTTCTCTCTTAAACCTGCCTCCACCACTTATATTAAATCTCTCCTCCAAAAACTACCATGTTCTTTTTCTGCTGATAATATGCCCCCATTCTTTCTCAAATTCTCAGCTGAATCTATAGCCTAGCCAATTTCGATAGTTATCCATAAATCAATTTGTGAAGCCACTGTTCCTGATATCTGGAAATCTTTCTATATAATATTTCTACACAAAGGTAGCAACTCCACTGACCCAAGTTTAGACACATAGCTGTTCTCTCTGCCCTCTCAAAAATCCTCGAAAATGTATACATACTCAGCTTCTGAAATTCTTCATCCAAGAAAATCTTCTTACGCCTACCCGCATGGTTTCCATCCAAACCATAGTACTACTACTCCCCTCTCATCTTTTTCTTGTAGTACAGCTGAAGCCCATGATAATAACACAAACTTGTCTCCTGTCTTTTCTTAGGCCTGTCAGAAGCCTTTGACACAGTATCCCATTCTGAACTCTGAACCAAGTTAGCTAACCTTAGTCTCTCTGCTTCCACTCTTGATTGGTTCTCCAGCTGTCTGTCAAAAAGACTGCAATCTGTCAGATGGCATTCCTCCTACTATCCCTTCTTACCCATCTACACTGGTGTTCCCCATGGCTCCATCTGCACTGAACCACAATCTCCATTCAAAAGCTTCATGTTTTCAAAAACTCAATCCTATGGTCCTGACTATATGAATTTCAAGTTTCTGAAAACTCGATCAACTGATAGTGATCTATCTATCTATCTATCTATATATATATATATATATATATATATATATATATATTTTTTTTTTTTTTTTTCTCTCTTTTTAAGGAAGAATGAATAAGACATATAGTCTATTGTCTGGTGGTAAATTCAGAGAAAATCAGTACATTCTGCAACAATATTTCACATCTTATTTTATCTATATACATAAAGTAAATTGAATGCTGCAAATGTTATTGTTGTCCTGTTCTAGGCCTCTTCACTATATTTTATAAACATCGAAACAGTGATAACACATTGATGCCTTACATCTTCTTCACTCTAGATAAGGAAAAAAATTGTCCCTGTGGCAAGGACCTGTTCAGTAGCCTTGGTCTGTATGCAAAACAATAGTTTTAAGGTAAATAAGGGAGAATGTTTGTCATTGCTCACTTTGGATCATTTGAAAAGTAAAGCCATCCTAAATAAATAAAAAATAATCAGTATACCGAAAAGTTGCCTGTATATGATAATATTATTTCATATCACAATCAGACAGAAGAATGCACCTGTTATTACATAACATTACATGCTTTCTGCAGTCTTTCTGACATGTGAAGTGCAAAAATAATTGTTTATGTTGTATTACATGGCATGCCAAATATGTGCAGTCTATGCACATTGTTGTCTGTTATAACTATGTCGGCAATTTAAGTGCCATGAAATGTACCAGTATGAGTGTCTAACATGAAATTTTATTCAAACATTTCTAAACACTTGAACAAAGTGCAGAATATCTGTGAAATAAATGAAATATGCAGCATACTGCAACCAAGGTCATTGCTACAAAGATGTAACTGTTAGACAATGCCAGCAGAAAGCTAAGATGTTTTGAAATAGCTGAGAAAAATGGAGAGGTTTGCGTGAGTGAATGAATTTAATTGATTTTAACATTTTCTGCCTAATAAAAAATGGATATTGAAAGGTGTCTTCCTGCTAATGGACTGAGCTGCAGTATATCAAGCCTGCTTTAAATGACTGGCAACACTTTCATCAGTAGAAATGAGTTTTCCACTGATTCACATTCATAAATGATCCCGCTCATCATTCTGAGATCTTTGAAAGGAGAATTGCAAATGATTTATGATGGTCCATACAAAATTCTCTTAGAGGATAAATTGTCAGAAACTCAGCAAAGAGTATGTGTTGTTGACAACAGTGGCATTTTAATGAAGCATCTCTTGTAATTATAAATTAATGGAAGCATTGTATGTAAATATTTCAAATACTAGTATTCAAGATTAGGGGAATAGTGTTTGGGCTTAGATTTAATCTCTCCTGATAAATGACATCTTTTAAAAATTGGCTTCACATGTATTACATTTCCTTCTCCTTAGGCTTAATTTTTATCTTCAAAAGCATATGTGCACATATATACACGCATTTCCTGCACCATCTGGGTATTAAAAGAAAATCTGCACCTCTTTTAGATACAGAAATCTGATGTCAAAAACATTTAATGTGTGAATCAGGGTAAGTGGAACGACAGAGGCAAAGGTATTAAATATTACAATTGCATGCCCGATTAAGTCTCACTTAAAGACGTGTATGCTGGACACTTAGCTAACTTGAAACAATTGACTACCTGCAACAGACCGATTAGAACAGATAATTTTTAAGGTTTAATGCAGCTGCCATTCCTATATATATATTGTACTTGGGAGTGGACACGAGGGGAATCCTCTGCCATACCTGCCAGGACCTACCCAATATACCACTGTCCAGTGCTGATCCACATGTGGAGGCTTTGTCCATGTAGAGGTGACACAGACCACCACTACCCATAGCTCACCTCCCAGACACAGCAGATTTAGTCAAACTGATCACATAACATTGCTGTGTTATTTTGGGACCATATTTATGATGTACTTATCTAAAAATGTGTAAATGCTGGTAACCATTTGAAATGTCAGAACACACTACAGCAAGTCCCAATACATCTAGACTGAACTGAATATCTGAAAAAATGGACTTACGTATACTAAGGTAGAGATGGCTATTTCCTGGAATATTCTTGTTTTTGAAGATATGGTAACCTTGGAGTTTGTATATATAAGCATGGGAGATGGGGGGGGGGGGTGCAGGGGCAAGACCCTCCATGAAAAAATAAGTTTAAAGCAGTAGGGTGATGTTCAAG
>NC_056744.1:495085175-495227675 GCF_019279795.1 Protopterus annectens
TGGGAGTCTGCACCCCCCACCCCCCACTAATTATATGTACTAGCTCCAAGATTGCACTGCAGTGAGGAAAAGGATTTTCTGATCCCCACTGTAATGTGATCTCAGTCAGAATGGCTTGATGTCCTGCACTGTTGATGAGATGATATGTTTGATGATGTGGACGTTTGATGGTCTGATATAGACCCATGTCAGGTCACCTCTCCAAAAGGAATTACAATCCCATTTAAACGGATCTACTTCATATGTTCGACAGTTCAAAATGCCAACTTTCATATGGCAGAAACCATATGATCGACATTTGAAATGTCGAACATATGAAAAACAAAAGTAAAAAACAACAAACACTTACCTAAACACTGCTAGCAGAGGGGCAAGCCCCCCTACACTCCCAGTGGGGGGCTCCACCACCCACAGCCCCCTTAACTTAAATATACCAACACCGAGATCACACTACAGTGCAGGAATGGAAATCTTTCCATTCCACACTGTACAGAGATGCTGGTTTCGCATTGTTGGCATTTCAAATGTCAATCATATGGTCTCGGCCATATGAAATTTTGCATTTTGAAATGTCAACCATGTGAAGGGGACCTATTTAAACACAGGAAAGATACTTCATGTTGTTATATTAGACTGAAGTTAAATTAAGTTATTAGAATGAACTTAATTTCATGAAATGCATTAAAGGTGAACATGAAATCCTAAACACTTCCACTCTAGGAACCTTTTCAAAGATACCACTGTCAGGGTGTGAACATGGTATTGGAATTTATGCACATTAA
Organism: Protopterus annectens; assembly: GCF_019279795.1. Classification (NCBI taxonomy): domain Eukaryota; kingdom Metazoa; phylum Chordata; order Ceratodontiformes; family Protopteridae; genus Protopterus; species Protopterus annectens. The sequence continues at coordinate 495,085,958 of NC_056744.1, forward strand.
TGATACCCTTGCATATCCGCACAGGATGAAAAGGCAGCTTTTAAACATTCCCACAGAAATTAGTACCTGTCACTGAAAAACCACATTCCTTTCATTCTTCCTTTACCTGTGATACGCACTCACCCCATCATCTCTTCTCTACAGTAATGTTATTTGCTTACTTATCCATAATATCAACTTCAGACTCAGGAGACTTAAACAAGGTTGTGAATATACTGAAGAAGCTAAACTTAAGGGGATATAAATAATGCATACCTTGTCTTAAGTATTTATACTAACCATAAAAATTACCCTTTGGAATAGCTATTACTTATTTTGCGAAGAAGTACCGTGCCTTCTTTAAAACAGTTGCCATAATTGTCATCTAAGAAATGATGATTAATATTAATATATCTCTTTTCAAAATATATTTGTTCATTAAACACTACCCACATGCAAATAACTACAGCAAAAAATATACATTGCAACCAGATTTTATTGACAATGACAGTGACATAGTAAAACAACTCCAAAGTCATAACAATTCAGTAGAGTCAAATAACTTATTAATTCAAGGACAGACAAATAATGAATTGAACTGGCAGCATTGCAGACTGATTACTTCAATTAACCAACATATCATAGCAGCATTAAAATTACCACTCACTACACTAACAAGGCTCCCATCAGGAGCATCATGGTGCACTGCTCACACACACTCTTGCCGTAACAAGGAAGGAAATGGCGGAAGGAAAAAAGGTCTTCCCTTCCTCTGTCTTCATCTATTCAAATAATAAAAATATATAACAAATAACTAAAACCAAACTAAAAGTGGATGGGGTTAGGTAGGTACCTAAAATCAACACCAAAGATGACAATAGCCCCTTGCACTGCCCTCTGTAGCCTCCCCTTTATTCTTCTTCCTACCTCAAATCCTAGTCTGACCTTCCATCTCAATATTGTGCTTCTTGTTCTGGGAACAACTGTGCCCTCTCCCTTTCTTCCTCTAACATACTGCCTATAGGTTCAAAAGTTTCTAGGAGATTATTAGATCTGATGGCCCAAGAGCCCTTGCAAGCCTAGCCATATTTAACCTGAGTTTCCCAATTTTCAAAAGTGAGGTGAATGAAGTTCACAGAGGTATGAGCCTTTGCTATGTCAGCTAATACCAACTGCCTCTGTTCATGAGGGACATGAGCAACCCCCCAGGAGTACATTTATGATTTCCAATCCATTGATCTACTGTAGGTTGCACTTGAAGAGGGTCAGGGAAGTACTTTGCTTCACATGAATGGGAAGCTTGTCCAAGAGAAGAGGCAGTCTCTGAGAGATGTATCTATCTCTCTGAAATGATTTATTTATGTCAGAGACAAGGTTAAGATCTCTGGAATGAGTGACCCTCATGCAGTTTGATTTACTAATATGTAACATTTCCATTGCTGCTGGCAAATGCTCTTACCTCCCTCATAGTGCCTTTTTAGGAAAGGTTTGAAACCAAACTTACCAATGTCAAACTTGTCCGTCATAACAAAATAAGGGTTATGCTGCTAAATGCTAGGAGCTTAAACCAAAAACTGTACACCCTGGAAGCACTTCTGTCACTGGAAGATGTAGATGTCTGTGCAGTCACAGAAACCTGGTTTAAGGCCTCAGAGAGTACCCCAGTCTTGCAAGGCTACAATGCCTTCAACACCTTCATACTGCAAAATGAATGTGTGAGAATTAAAGGAGGCGGTGTTGCTATCTATATTAGAGATAAATTCACCTCCTGTCTAGTTAGACTGGACAACTCCATGGAGTTACTCCAAGTTCAGGTAACCGTGGTTAGACCACCATTCAAGTCATAGCCAGTTATAGATCCCCATCTATGGATTATGATGTGCACGAAGCCTACTTAACCAAAATGGATTCAATCCAAATATTCCCAAACACTCTGGTTATGGGAGACTGCAGTGGTGGTGCTGCGGTAGCATTGTCGCCTCACAGTAAGACATTGTCCTGTTCGATTCTCAGCTACAGCGTCTTCTGTGTGGAGACATGCATGAATGAGCATTCCTTTGTTGAAGGTTGTGGATCAGGGCCGGCAACTCGGCACGTAAAAATCTACTGCCAATCATTAGTGGACCGGAGTTCCACTGTGGCGACCCCTAACTGGGAAAAGCCGAAAGACACAACAACAACTCTGGTTATGGGGGATTTCAATTATCCCACCATCAACTGGGAAACCTACTGTGCCCTAACTCACTAGTGCAAAAGTTCCTTGACTTTGTTAATTGAAATACCCTGGAACAAATTGTTCATACCCTGATAAGAGGAAGAAACATACTATATTCGGTTCTCACTAACATGACAAGCAGATGCATAGCCACAACTGTTGGACCCTCATTAGTTAAATTTGACCACTAATCAGTCACCTTTGAGCTGACACTAGCACCAGAAATCACAAAGGGCAAAGTCAGACTAAAAAACTTCAGCAAGGCAAAATATACCCTCCTAGGGCAAGGTATAAATGCATTCCAAGCCCCACCCAAAGCTGGAAGTGGTAACTACACTGAAGCTTACACTACAGCCCTATACAATCAGTTGCACAAGTGCATAGACTCGGCTGTTCCGGAAGGAATCAAGCCAGAGACCCAAGTAAAAACAAGCTGCCATGGTGGACAACCAGCATCAACAGACTTTACAGCAAATGCAAAAACCTGATGTCCAAGAAAACTAAGGCAAGGCCTCAACAATGGAAAAGCATCCCTCCTCAGCCTCAACAGGCAAGTAAGACAACATGTCAAATCCTCTAAAGGAAACTTTGAGAAAAAACACAACAGAGGATAACCATGAGACCTTTTACAGCTACATACGTAGCCTAAAAGGTTGGACCCAAGCATGTGCTGAACTTGATACTAACGGTATCACACACACTGACCCCGCAGAGATATCAAACCTGCTAGCAGATAGGTTTGGCGAGAATTTCACTCCCTTATCCACTCCAAACTTATCACAAACCTTGCCCCAATCCCCCCCAACATATCTGAAGAGCAGCCATTAAAGTCTTGTCTAAGGCAAAAAAAACACTGCCTCTATGGGAGCATATGGCATCTGAGGCTGTCTTCTTAACAGGCTAAAACATGAACTAGCATCACCATTAAGTACCCTTTTAAATCATAGACTAACCATGGGCTTTGCTCCTGCAGACTTGAGAACAGCAGCAGTTATTCCCCTCCACAAAGGTGGCCTTGCAACAGACCTGGAGAATTATAGACCCATAAGTCTGACCAGCCTCATCTGTAAAACCATAGAACATATCATTATGTACATCATAAATAAAGACATAGGTGACCTCCAAGCCCAATTCAGCTTCGTTAACTACAGATCCTGCCTGTTAAATCTGGTAGATTTCTTCAAAAATGTGACCAGGGCCATTGACAAAGGCAAATCTGAGCACACAGCATACCCCAACTTGGCAAAAGCTTTCGACACAATCACTCACACAGGCATTACCAATAAACTTGGCAAACTGAATGCGAACCCCTTTGTTGTAAGATGGGTTGCCAAATAGCTCACAAACTGGGCAGACACTATCAAAAATATACTTGTCAGAAGTGCAGGCCAAAACTAAGGGTTTGTGGCTGACCAAGTCTGTAGACAACTGCAAACTAGGTGTTATTATTGAATCTGCAAATGATGTCAGTATACTTCAGGAGGATCTTACGCAGACCTGCAATGGATGTCTTACTTGCAGTCTCAAACTGAATGCAAAGAAATGTATCATCATTCCCTTCAGCAAAAACAATGTTCCTTCACACTATCAAATCAACAACAATACCCCAAGTACCTATGAAGTGGTAAGGGATCTGAGACAACAAGTTGACTGTGACCTTAACTTTGATCACCACATGTCTGCTATGGTAAGGAAAGCTTTCTGTATAGCACACTTGATGAGTAAAGGCATTGTCTCTAGAGAAAAGGAGGTCATAACCCCTGTATAGTCATAACTAATCAGGCCCATAATTGAGTATAAGGCCCCATTTGGCATGTACCATACAAAGCACATCCAACAGTTGGAGAGACCTCAGATGTTTCTAACAAAGAAGATTAAGGATCTCCAGCACGTGCCTTATACAGACCAACTAAAGTCCCTGTCACTATACTCTGTATCATATAGAGTTCTTAGGGGAGACTTATGCCTGGCTTACAGAGCAATCTTAGACCTAAACCTAATGAACTTGCTGCACATCCGTAAATTAAACAGGACTAGAGCTACCCATTCCAGGGACCTAAATTTGGCTTGCGACTTAAATAGGACATGTTGGAGGGGCAGATTGTCTCCCAGTGACTGCCTTGTCTTTGGAATAGGCTACCAATTCATGTGAAACAGAGCACTTCTATGACACTGTTCAAAAGGAACCTGCACGAGTGGCTGGGGCACCACAAATTCATACCAGAGATAGCATCCACATCCCTCCTGGACATGGGCAGTCATTACTAAATACAATCCTGGGCATTGACTAGCATATCTATGGTATCACATTGGGATGAAATGGCTAGGCTTGAAATGACCTCTGGGTATTTAGCCTAGTAAACTCTGATGCTCCTCTGATCCTATGTTTTTTTGTTTATTTGTTTGTTTGCTTTTCTGAAACATAATCGCCCAATACAGTTAATGAAAAACATGTTCTTGCTATGAAGTTCAAGAAATACAGGCTCCTGCAAACTTTACCATGGTTCACCACTACTTCAAAACATGCTGTGAATAAACTATATACACAACAGCCAAATGGTTCTGGTTACTTATTCCACCCAACCCCATCCCTACCTACTCCAGCATCATTTTCTTTCACATACAGGCTCTGTGATGTTATTTCAGTGCACAAAGATGTACCCCATTTCACCTCCATCTATCAATCTTTCTTTCTATTACTCAGTGCACATGTACATATTTCCATCCTATCTTGCTCTTTGTCCTTATATCATTCCACATTGTAGTACCTTTGCATTCGTAGTAGTGGATGCAAAATATAAACCTGTTCTTTTTATCCTGGAATAACTACTTCCAATCAACTTAATCTCATACAAACTGCCATAAATCACGTCATTTCATTGAAATAATATCTATTTTGCTAACCATTGGGATCATAGAAATTTATTAGGCTAATGGCCCTAGGGTCTTTATAAGTCTAGTTAAATTCTACCCTTATTTTCATGATCAGCAACTATTTTCCCTGTCCAGGAGGGACACAGATGGAACCCCTGGGGTGAATTTATATGTACCCATCCAATCGTCCAGATTGAATTTGAAGAGGACAAATGAGGTGCTCTGTTTGACATGAAGTTAGAGTCTGTTCCAAAGGTGTGGCAACCTCTGGGAGATGAATTTGTCCCTCCAGCAGGTTCTATGAATGTCACATACCAGGTTAAGATACCATTTGACTTGCGGATATGCAGCATTTCCAATAAAGCAGGGTCAGAGATTGCTTTATATGCAAGGCAAAGATTGCCTCTGAGTAATCTGTATGAACAGAATAAAGTGACAGTGGATATTAAGTAATGTTTCAAAATACAGCTGTTAATTTTATCATAATTCAGTACTCAGAAATCGCTCTAATCCTGTATTTCACATTCACCTGAAATGACCCTACAAAAATATAACACAATGCATAAGCTGGCAGCTCTCTCAATTGTACTTGAAAACAAGCCCTTCTGTCATCAGACATCCACCAAACTCTGCATCCCATCCTTAAGTAGCATAGTCTTCATTATTCTAAAATATCCCAACTATTGGCAAACTATAGAGCTTGGCCAATAAATCATCTTAATATTTTATCAGTTAACATTCCAAGTCACTGAAACATTTAATCAGTCTCTATTTTATCTACTCCATTATCTTCTCTGTCTCCAGTAAATATATTTCCAAGCCATGAGCAACATAAATAATGCTTAATCACTTAAAACATGCTAATGTGAATAGCAGAAATATGAATAATGAGAAAGGTATACAGTCTTGAATCTCTGAAATACAGAAGATTGTTCAGACATAATAGACATATTAGAATCATGACTTCAGAAAAAGTCTATGCCCCCCTCATTATCTTCAATAGCTATAGTACTTTTAGCAATAGCACAGCTGGACATAGAACAAAAGAAGGTATATTACTGATTATAAAAGAACATGTTCGTGTTTACCAGTAATCAAGATAACTAAGCCATTGTTCTGAATTTGGTCATCTGTTAGTTATTTTTTGAGGGAAAAATGGTTTATAAATCACAGGTATGTCTTGACTTCTGAGATAAGTTCACAAACAGTTTTAATAGTTGTCAACTTTGACAAATATTGTATTAAAATATAAAACAATGTTGTGTAAGTGGACTTGTACATCACCATTCCTCGGTATGTCTGAATTGTTTGATTAACCTATCAGAGAACAAATGCATTAAACAAAATAGTACCAATTTGCACAGAATATAGTGTTAAACAATGCAGCCTTTACTGCTTATACAGTGTATTGTGGATTATAGCTGTTTGTTATACTGTGGCTTTAAATCTGAGCTCATGCCAAAGTTTTAAACATAAAAGTTATGTACTGACAGACCAGTAAATGCAGAGAGAATAACATTAGGAAACGACATCATAAAACAATGTTATTAATAGCCGTTGCACATGAAAATTGAAGACACATACCTAATGATCCCAGATGGCAGAGATAATAGGAATGCTAAAGGAAGAGCTTCTTTGCTTTCAAGTATAAGAATTTTCTATACTATATTTTCTAACATACACTTTTTATGACATTTTTTTTTATAATTTGACTTCCAGCAACATATCAGAATAAATTTCAATTTACCTAATAATAATGTGATTATTAAAACAGTATTCTGAACAGACATCTGTAATTTAAAAAATTCTATAAGAGGCTGCATATCTGTCTCACAACTACTATTTTCTAGTAATAACACACTGCCTTCTTATTTGAGTAATTATCTGAATTGCTTAGATGTTCTCCTTGTAATAAATCCAAGCCTGTTTTCTGCCATCTGACCAATCATCGAACATGTGCACCATCTTTAATTTGCATATCAAATATTGTTTATTATCATCCTTATGCCACTGCATCTGTTTCTAAACAAATTAGTTTTTCCTCTGCTTAACTTATAATTTTTAAAAATGAATTAAACTAATTTATATGGCCAGATTACAAATTCACTTATTAAGTTATGTCACACTTGTTGGCACCTATCTCTAAAACCATCTTGTCTTGCTAAGGCTTTTGAGTTTCCTTAAGGAACTGCTACTCCTGCTGGCAGAAGATGAAGGTAATTCTTATTAAGCATATGTATGAAAACAGTTTATCTAGAATATCCTTTATTAAGGAAATTATTTACTTGCTCTTCAGATGTGCCGCATTACTCTTAAAAGTGAGCCAGACAGAACCTTTAACCTGTCCAAATTATTTAGCCCCTGCCTCTGTGTAGAAAAAAAACATCCCACATGTTGTTTTGGTCCCTCATATCTAACCTTGTAGCATTCTTCTTGCAACCCACTTTTTCTCTTGCACAGTTTCTGATATAAAATTAAATTAAATCTTATTCATTTACCAACCTGCGTTTGGTGATAGCCAGGTATATAGGTTTGAAGAAATGTCATATTTACAGTCATTCTGTTTCTAAGGGGGGGGTATATGGCATCAAACTTATTTCTGCTTTCTCACGTTACTTTTTTGATGATGTTAAAGTCTGTGCCCTATTATACCAAGATACATAGTACATTTATATGTGCAGCTCAAACTGACAATAGCACTAAAAGAGAACAGAAAGTGTCATGTAATTGTTAATAGAACTTGTACATAGTAATACAGTGGTGCATGGAGTACCATGATTATACCCCAATAAAGAGAAAAAGGCAAGCTTAATAAGCACTTTTCCGATATCAGGAAGATGCTTAACAAGCTTTTGTTAATCACCTCTAAACACTGGTAAAATCAGGTCTTTTGCTGAGAACTAACAATAGACAGAGTCGGCCAGCAAATAACACTGGCAGAAGTAAAACAGCTTTAAAAGCTGTTTGAACTTTATTTTACCACATTTATAAAAATGTAGCCAAATAAGGTGCCTAACAGCATGCAATGCTATTGGTTCTTCAGAGGGACACCATTTCTGCCTGCTGTCTGGGAAGCACTTCACACTCCTGCACTTTTTTTTTTTGTTAAATGGTGGCTACATGAAAAAGATAAAGCTCCACATACTACAAAAAATTATAATCAGGCCTCTACAGACATAACCCTTTAATATGTGTGTTTCACGTGGATTCCAAAATTCACCTGTCAAGTATCACTCTTAAGGTGAATTTTTTGGTATCTGTATCTCAAACATAAAAAGCTGTTAATGCTTTGAGACAGAATCATAGTTCTCTGTGTTATGTTTATATTCCTTCTGCTTGCTATCTTCCTATTTCATTCATTAACAGTGGGTATGTTTACTTATGCCAACATACTTATGCTGGCATCAAACTTATTTCTGCTGGAAATATCTTGTTAATTTTTTGATGATGTTAAAGTGTGTGCCCTATTATATGTCAGTTTCTTTCCCCTTTGGGGTTTACGACAGACATGAGATGAGGGCAAGCAAGATAGAGCTCTACAGTAAAACAGAAGTACAACAAATATCTATGAACGTATAGTGTGTGTGTTGTGTGTGTGTGTGTGTGTGTGTGTGTGTGTGTGTGTGTGTGTGTGCGTGTGTGTGTGTGTGTGTGTGTGTGTATGTGTGTATGTGTGTGTGTGTGCGTGTGTGTGTGTGTGCGTGTGTTTGTGTGTGTGTGTGTGTGTGTGTGTGTGTGTGTGTGTGTGTGTGTGTGTGTGTGTGTGTGTGTGTGTGTGTGTGTGTATCAAATCCATAGCCATGGTAGTGAGTTAATGAGATATGTATGTATAATTTTAGCATTAAACTGGATGAATAAGCAAATTCAAAGGCTTTTTTTCATCCATAATTAAATAATCTTCAGAAAACTCATCATCAAGATTAACATTGCAGAAAACCAACAAAAGGCTAAGGGAGATCAAACTATATATATATATATATATATTAAGGTGAGAAAAGGCTAATGTGTAAATGTATTTAAATAACAAACTGATGTTGTATCACATTCAGTAATCTGTGCAACAAAGTAAGTAACTTTAAAATGTTTATAGTCTATCAGATTAAGGTAACGGCCCACAAAGCAATGGGCACTAACGTTTCAAAACTATATGGATTTTTTTAAGTTCATTTTGAAGATGGGACCCTGTGTCATACCTTTTGGTAGGGTTCATTTAATCCCCATTAACAGACTGAAGGATTGCATTCTGAGTTCATCCGTTAATCAACCATGTAATAATACCTGAGAAATAGTTTGCAACTAGCTGCATCTTGTAAAGAAATTATATTTGATTAAAAATGTTCACAGCACAGAAAGGGTAATGAATAGGCTATTGCCTGAAGTAGATCATTAAATGAGTTGGAGTTCAGGAATTATGGGATACCTAGTCAATCACTTAGAACATGCAAAACACAGAACAAACCAAACTAAGTATAAAGAGTTCAAACATGCCTGATTCAAGGCCATTTCTCTACCCATGCTTATTAATTGAGTTGGTGAAATGGAAAAGGTTCAGGATAACTGCATTCTCTGAACTTCACAACACCAGTTAAAACGATACTGATCTTTATGGTGTATAACTTTAGCAGCACATTCTCAGCAATGCAAAACACCAACATTTCAAACATTTAATTTTCTAAATATTGTACAGTTATTTCCAGATCGTGTCACAGAGAGAGAACTAGATGTTACCTTTACCAACCTCACAAACACACATCGCAGGAAACACTCACTATAAAACCTATACCAAGGAGTCAGGAAGACTTGGGGCACAGTTCCATAAGATAAATCATCAAACATACCAATATCCTCATCATAGGTGACTCCATAGTAAGACACATGGATGCACCTCTTACCAGGCTGTACAATGAGATGTTACTCTCAGGTGTCTATCAGGCACCAGGATTTATAACATTATACAAATACTCAGCTCCCTGTACCACAGGTAGACATATGACACAGTCATTGCACAAGTGGGTGTAAATGATCCGAGATGTACCTTCCCAGATTATATGCAGAGGGTCATGATGGAGCTTTTGGAATATGTGTCTAAGGAAGGTGTAAACATAGCCTTGAGCAACATTTGACCATCACCAAGAAAGCTTTCAACAATTGCCTTAGATTCTAGTGTCATTCTAAGGAAGAAAAGCCTATATCAGTAAGTAAACTATATATATCAGTCCAGGAACAAATGGTAGACAGCCCAAAGTGCTTTGCCAGAGATGGTATGCACTTCTCCTACCAAGGCTTCTGTGTAAAGTGTAAGACCTTATCCACTGACATAGTGCCTTATTTAGGCAAAGTATGTCTTTTAAAGTTTCCAACATACTTAAACAGTATCAGGGTGACATTAAAGTATTGCTTCTCAAAGCTAGGAGCTTTAACAAAAAAAAACAAAACATACCTTACAAGCAGTCAAACACTGCTTACCCAGAAAACATAGATATATGCATCATCACAGTAACCTGGTTCAAGCCAATGTAAGCTCTTCATCAGTGAAGGCCTTCAATTTCTATCGCTTATACAGACTTATATAATGGTGGAGGTGTCTCTATAATCTTAAATAAAAAAAATCCAGACTCCAGTCTCTTTAGACAACATAATGACTTGGAACTCCTCCAGGTCCAACTTACTATATACAAAACAAAAACAAATGATCACATCATAGATAACTAGAAGACCCCCCCTATATGTCTCCTCAGCCCATACCTCCTAACTAGCCAGTATGGAGTCAACATGTATTAACCCAAACACCAGTCTCCTGGGAGATGTCGACTATTCCACTATCATTGTTGAGACTTACACATCCTCAAACATGTATGCACAGAGATTTCAAGACTTCATTAATTCAAACTCTCTGGACCTGTTAGTCCACATCCCAACCAGGGTGGATAAAATCCTGGACTTGATCTTTACCAGTACGGGACAACTCTATTTCTTGGGTATTGTAACCTCTACCCTGGTCAGATCAGACCACAGGTCAGTTACAGTCACCTTAATACTAAAGCCTGAAACATCTTCCAATACTTTATTATCCAGGGACTGTGCAAAAGCTAATCAGCTAAAACTAATCAATTATCTGACTAAATTCAAAAGTTCATTCTACTTTCCTGATTCCCCTGCTTATGTGGAATCCTTTGTTGTCAAGTTCAATGCACATATAAATAGTTAGATAGAGGCATCTGTCCCCCTCAGAAGTTAATGTTGTTGTTGTTGTTGTTGTGTCTTTTGGCTTTTCCCGGTTAGGGGTCGCCACAGCGGAACTCCGGTCTGCTAATTATTGGCAGTAGATTTTTACATGCCGAGTTGCCGGCCCTGACGCACAACCTTCAATGAAGGTACGCCCATTCACGCATGTCTCCACATAGAAGACGCTCTAGCTGAGAATCGAACAGGACAACATCTTACTGTGAAGCGGCAACGCTACCACAGCACCACCACCGCAGTCCCCCCCCCCCACAGAAGTTAATACAAACCAAAATTTCAATAATAAATCCCTGTGCTAGAGCCCTAATATAATCAGGTTCTATAATAACTGAAACAATTAATTGCACACAAACATAAATCTATCTCTCAAGAAGCAAAACAATGCTAAACTAAACAAGGAGATCCATATCCTAATTTAATTAACCCAAACCAGACACGAGCAAAAAATAGCAACCCAGATGAAAGATAGCTACAAACACTTCTTAAACTATGTTATAAATCTAAGAAACAATGTCCTGTACTGCTCAGAGCTAATAGTAAGTGATATTACATACTGAGACCCAAAGGACATAGCCAATGTACTAGTGGACAGATTTAGCTCCAACTTTATCCCCTCCCCCCAATATTCTGATATCAAATGCCCACATCTACACTTCCTGTTCAAGTATCCCAAGAAAAAGTTCTCAAACAACTATCTATTGCTAGGAATACTATCATCGGTGGGGACTGGATAACATACCAAGCTGCTTACTGGCTACCTTGAAACATGACTTGTCAGACCCCCCCTACACAGGCTATTCAACGTTAGTCTCAAAACGGGCTTTTTCTGCCTGATGAATGGAGGACAGCAGCAGTCATTTTCTGAACAAAGATGGGACTACAACAGATGCAGGTAATTACAGACCTATAAGCTTGACCAGTTTCTTTGGTAAGGTTATAGGAAGGATCATTATAGAACTAATAAATAGTGATATATTTGAGCTACAGACTCTCAACACAAACCAGTTTGGGTGTCAAGGGCAAGTCTAGGTCACTTAACCTAGCTGACTTCTTCAAAAAGTCACTAAGGCAGTATATAAGACCAAATCAGTGCACATTGTCTATCTGGGCCTTGCAAAGGCATTCAACAGCATCCTACACTCAGGCATCATAGACAAACTCTTCCAGCTAATTGTTAATCCATATGCAATTCTCAAGATAGCAAACTGACTCACAGGGTCCAGTCCTTGTGTCACTTCTCTTTGGCATTTACTTCTTAGAGATCAAGGGTATTATTAAGGGATTGTGGCTGACATAGTTTGCTGATGACTATCCCCTGATCACCTTTATAAACTCCCCAGAGAACACAATGATCCTACAGGAGGTCCTGTCCCAAACAAATAACAGGTGTCAAAACTATGGATTGAAACTAAATATCAAGAAATGTATAAACATATCCTTCGGTAAGTTTAAAAGTCGTACTGACATCACCCCCCCCCATGAAAATTAAGCCTGTAGTTAGAGATCTAGGAATCTATGCTGACAAAGAACTGTCATTTGATCACAATGTATCCACTATTGCAAGGAAGTCCTTGTTTTCATTGGACAGCTTATTAATTAAAGGATATGGAATCCTGATCGGGGACATCATTGTTTCTCTGTACTCCCACTCTTTATAACAATCATTGAGTATAATTTCGCTGTCGGTATGTACTTGTCCAAACACTTGTCAAGCTGGAAACATTACAATGTTTCTTCAGTAAAAAAAATAAAACAAAAACAAGAGGGTAAGTCATAAAAACTACTTAAACCATTTCTGTTCTCAGTATCATATATGCTACTGAGAAGTGACCTCTGCCTCATGTATAGAGTTTCAACAGACTCTGTTCTGTCAGACCCATTACACATTCAAAGTTCTGTAGTATCAGAAACACCTGCTCAGGAGACTTGACTCTCTTTTACAAGATTAGATTAACAGAACATACCAGATTGATATGTATGCATCACGGTACAACTTCTATGGGACTTGTGTTCCCTCCACATAAAGCAGAGTACATCTCTTCCTGCATTTTGCCATAACTTGGATGGATGGATGGGTAACCACAAGTTCACCCCATGCTTTAGCACCAATGGCCCTCATGAATAGGGGAAACTTGTAATTACCCAACATACACTTGTGTATCTCATCTTTGGAGATTCATATTGCAAAATATATGGGCCAATAATTACCATGGTAATATAGGGCTAGGCTTCTTCAGATCATGACAGATCAAAAACCTAGCAAATACCTATGAAACTATATAATTCCACTGGGACAGGTATTGTCTTGTTATATAATACTAATGTGGTATGCAGACTTTAAGAAATGATCGTTCGGCATGTTAATATTTTTGCCTTATCTGTGAACAGAAGAAAATTATGGCAGCTATAATTATGTAATACTTTTATCTTTGTGGTTGTCTGAAGCCCTTCAACTGAAAGCTACAGACAGACTAGGTACAATTTGTGTATTTTGTCAGGTTAACAATAAAAAAGCTAATTTATGAATGTTAAAATCAAAGTCTTTAAAAATGACTGCAATAAATAAGGGCTTAACAAAGAACCATTGATAAAGGATAGTCTTGGTGCTTCTAAGACCTTGTTAAATCTGAAAGCAAATGATTTTTGATAAAACATGGCAGCTGAGACCATTATGAAGTATTCAAATGGACCTTGTTCTAATGCAATCTGTAGATGTCTAAAAACATGATAAAAAATTGAAGATAATAAGACTGGATATAAGTCACAAGTACAGGAAAACCTATCAAATTATTTTTGATGCTGTAGGGAAAATACTGGTGTCATTCTTCGAATTGTTATATGATACAGTTTGGACAGCTAGTCATTTTCTAGATATGAGATTATTTTGATGAGTACCATTTTGATGATATTTACCACTGATGTTTCTTGGATTTCACACAACAATGTATTTTGTATAAGTAAGCCAGCGTACTATCATTTGTTTACACATCCAATATTTATCTTTCCTACTGCTCCTGAAATGTATTTTGACATCCTGTAGCCATATTTACATATTTATTCTTCTTGGGAAACAGCAACATTATTGCTGAAGAAATCATCATTATTATGTTCTTCAATGATTTCATGAAAAGAAAACTATCAAACTAAAGTAGAAAAATAATGACACAGTTTGATGCGGTAATCATAATACTTTATTTGCTTTTCAATAACAAGACAGAATAAATAAAAAAACTTATTTCACGTAATCCGCATTTGAAAACATATATTCATATCTGTCTATCTATTGATCTGCAAACATTTTTACATTTGCACAGATAAATAATATAATATAACCTGTTAAATGTTTTAATATAAACTGCAGTAGGGGTCATAGAGCAGGGAAAAGACAGTGACAAAACATGTTAAAATACTCACTTGTAAGGTCAGCCTGATGAAAATGTGTAGAGATGCTACTGGAAGCAATGCAAAGCAGAAAGTCAAGCTAAAACTGTAATTGCTGTCACTAATGAGAAAAGTACATCTGCATTATTTAATTACTAGAGAATTAACTTGCATAATTATCTTTAATAAAGCTAGTAAAACACATTAAGAGAAATTGGTGCTACAGTCTCTTAGGAAAGGCTACTTATTTTAACATGTGAATCCTTAGATTTCTTTTGTACATCTGTAGCGCAATATCTATCTTTTTAGAAATTTCTCCTTAGTAACACATATAACAAAAACAGGAACTGTGTTAGCGTGCAGTAATAAGGGGCTTCAATGCTCTGTAGGCAAAACTTCATATTCATTTAATTTCTAACTAAAGTTATAGTTAAGATATGTGCTGTAAAGTTAAATTATCAGTGTCAGCTTTTTAATACTTTGATCGTTTGAAGGCTCCGATGACTGCCTGTTCTGTCTACACGTCAGCTGCTTGACTATACTTTCAAATACTGACTCAAAAGTGCAATATGTGAGGTGCACTCCTGAGGTGCCATCCATTGGGAAGGATGTTAATACAAGGCGTCATTTTCTGAAGTGGTGGTTTTTTGGTAGATACTGGATTCTGACTATAAAAAACCCCCAGAAAAATAGGAATACTTCAGTGGCATGGCTAAATCCCCCATAGTCAGTATCAATACCACTTTTGATCTTCCCTGAAAAGGGATGACATGTACCCCAGACTCTACCAGCATAACAAAATGAAACATACCAAATAAGCAAATATTGTCTTATGACCCATCCATTGTAAGAACTTAACAGAATACTTATCTTTTCAAGAACATTTCTTTATATGGGAGGAACTGACAGAGGCACTAGCAAAATATTTTTTTTTCAAAAACATGGTTTTGCTAAATAATGATGCTATGGCAATGATATTATATTGTAATTGAAAGGAAAAATCAGTTATTTTACATTTATACAGATACATACTGTACATGTGTATATATATATATATATATATATATATATATATATATATATATATGTGTGTGTGTGTGTGTGTGTGTGTGTGTGTGAGCATGTGTGTGTGTGGGTGTGTGTGTGTAGTTTTATACACACACACACACACACACACACACACACACACACACACACACACACACACATATAGAGAGACAGATATATAAATGTATCTATCTATCTATATATATATATATATATATATATATATATATATATATATATATATATATATATATATATGGATCTATGTAGCAACATCGAAGGTTTGTTTAATTGAAATAATACACTTTCGCAAAAAAAAAAACACGCCAAAAAACTAAAAAAAAAAATAAAACACCACTCACGTTTATGCAGGGAGGCAAATGCCCATGCACCCCCCCGTATGGGGGGGGCTGTGCCCCCACCTTCCTACTTTAATAGTTTCACTCTGAGATCATGCTACAGTGGGGAAAACGGAATATTCCCTTATCCCCGCTGTACCACGATTTAAGCAACAGTTTGCTTAATTGTACAATCAACAGTGCATGTTGATGTCCAAGTAAATCTACATGCAAACAACTGTTTGCTTAGTTACCTTACAGCGAATTTGCATTTTTAACAAAATGCACGTTTACGAAAGTGAGTTTGATCATTTACGTTTCGATGAAACATGCTTTTGATAATAAGACCAGTACCCATATATATGCAGATAGATATAGATATAGATATAGATTAGATCTATAAATACATAGATGTATATCTATCTAAATATGTATATATATATATATATATATATATATATATATATATGTGTGTGTGTGTATTTATGAATGTAAGACAGTTTTTTTTTTCTTTTTTTAGAGGCATTGTGAACAAAAAAAAATTACAATCAGGTCACCATTCACAACCATCTTATTGTATTTTTGAGAAACAGATGTCAAAAAATTTACCTTGGCTTCCTTGTATAACTCAATTAATCTTCCGGCAGCCATCAGGCCCTTAGTTAGTATTCTGCAGATGGTGTCTCTCAGCTTTTGTGGACAGGCCTTATCTGTTTGACTTGTCCCATCTCTGACTTACTATCATTAGTCCTCACTGAGATCTCTGTCATCCAGGCCCCATGCTTAAGCCACTTGCAGGCCACATCCTCTCTCATTCTCCTTGTTGGTAGGTCGCATGCCCTGTTAGTTTTTTTTCAGCAGGCCAAATGTCCCATCCTTCCAACCCACTATGTCTTCACTAATTAACTTTTTTGTTATTCCACACTGTCACTACTAAGTTACCTAATTTAAACCATTAATTTTCATATTAATGGTGAATTTTGCAGAAGCAACCAAATGAGGCAGATTAGTTAGCTACAATTACTCATGTAGCCTGTGAGCTGACTTTTTGAACTTCTCACTCGGTTTTCTCTTTAATATCGTTCTAATGGCAGCCATTTTCTTTTCACTTTCAGTCAGCTTCTACTACGCCTACCTTGAAGGAAGAGTAAAGCATGCTGCCCATGGTATTTGTGGTGTTGTCATCGCTTCCTCATTTAATAGCACACCTTTTTCAGTAATTTGCATTCACTTATCATGCTTCTTTCTTTTATATCCAGCTAATTACTGTGGGCACCTTACCTGTATGCTCCAGGAAAATTAAATCGTGAGGGTATAGTGTCAGCAGGGACAGCTTATCTCACAAGCTTTTTTGGGTTATGCAACATGAAGGGATTTTGTATCAACTAAAAATACAAGCAGAAAAGGATAAACACTTATCAGATATATTCTAGATGTGTTAGTAATGGATGTGAAAGACACAGAGTGAGAAGAATTCCCATACTTCCAAATAAAGGGTGAGTATTATGACATATAGAAAACTGCAATGGACATTACTGAAGCATATGTATCATGAAGATGTGATACAGGTGATGTCAAAGTTACTTCTTCTACTGTGGCTTCTGCCCTGTGACATAGAGGAATAAGCCCTGACAACATGTCAGTTAACCAACATTTGATTGGATGTCTGGACACTAGATGGACTATCCCAGGGAAGAGTCAGAACGAGTGACTAATAAAATATCTGCATTACAAGCATACACTTTATGATGAAGTGGAATGTGCCCTTTTTGAGATGGTACACTACCCATGGGTGAAAAGGAATCACATAAATATAATGGCTACACTGATTTTTGAGAGATTCTCTCCCACCCAAACAAATTTTATTAATAACCATTCAGAAGTGATCCTATAACTGTTAATTGCTTTCATACAGTGTCTCCTGACAAAAAAAATATCAATATTCTGTATACTTTTAAAGTCTCATTGAGAAGATACCATAAAACATGGCAGCCACAGTAGTATAGTTCCACTTCCCATTGTGGAACATTAAATTCAGGTTATTCATGTTGTGGTCAGTGGGTATTGTTAGTGGTGCCCACAGTTCTATTTGGTTTTCTGCCACAAAAAGTGGAAAAAAACAGCCAGTCACAGTAATGCACTTCATTTCAGAGTGTTCAGACACTAAGCAGAGTCCTGAGCCCCATCAAGCCACTGCAGTGGTTACTTTAATATGATCTTGCTGTTTGCTTTCTTTCACTGACTGTCTCCAATAGCTCACAACTCTCCATCTCCCAGTTATGGAACAGTGTACTACCTCTGAGAATACGGAACAAACAGACAAAACATGCAACCTCCATGAAAAATGGCAGCTAAGGAAGTCCACAGCGTGGAAATAAACTATTTCTTCATACTTATAAAATGTTCTTTGATGAGCCAGTATGATTTAATATTATTTTCCATGGCTATTTGTTAAAAAAATCCTGGCAATGAATATGTGTCAAAAAATTTTAATAGCATGTGACATGGAAGTTTTAACACTCAGAGGAAGACATTGAGGAATAACATTGCCTCCCCTACCCAAAGAGACAGGCACTTCTGGGAGTCAGCTGTCATTACCAAAAGTACTAAAAAATGACAGAGTAATGTATGTGATACTGTTGCTTCAGAAATTAAGGTACTGCTATAAGAAGCCCCCCCCCACATAGGAACAGATTTTAAATATTGCTTTTATATACTTAAAAGTTGCTAGAATAACAAGTTTTAAATTAACTTACCATTTTTGAAGAATAGGCCATCTGAAATCAAATCTTTGTCACTACTTAATGACTTCCGTGGCTGTTGCACTTCCAAACCTAAAACATGGAACGCTACCTTTCTAATGTGGAAAAATGGGTGGAAAAATGTGCAACATTCATTAGCAACTTCAAGTAGGATGTTCATATTCCTAAAAGTTACAATATTTGGCATTATTTGACTGCTGTAAAAATGCGGACAGTGGTTGCCGCTGATCATAATGATGATGATTTACCAAGGATACTTGTTAAAATATTCTTTAAAAAAAGTGTATCAAAGTCTTTCAGTATGGAACTTATCATTTTTAAGACTCAACGTGAAGAGTGTTCCTCATAATGCATATAAAAATATAGTAACAGCTGGGGGATAAAGTTCTACTGGAATAAAAAATCCAAGAAATGTAAAAATAAAATCCATGGATAACACAATGGCTAAGGCAGCAAAACGTTTAATAGAACAGAAGCTAGCGCTTTTGAGTTCTCTCACTGAAGAAGTGTGCAATGAGAGAACATAAAAGAGCTAACTTCTGTTCTGTTAAACTTTTTGTTGCTACAGCCATTGTGTTATCCCTGGATTTTATTGTTCCCCATAATGATGTACAGTTGAGAGGAATTCCAAGCTTAAAAAAATTGCCAGAAAAAAATTACAATGAACAGACCAGAATATTAAACAAAATCAGGGACAGTTGACTGGTACATCCCCATCTTTAGGCCCAATATTGATCGAGGTTAAATTAAATTAATAGAAAAAAATATATATTCTGCTATGAGCAGTACCTATTGCTATAACAACCCACAATTTAATTTGCTTATCCTGCCTGTGCTAGGATTTAAACTGAAGTTGAAAAGAAATACCCGCTAAATCAAACCAAAAAAGTCCTTGATGATCTGCAAGTCTGCAAATCCCTGGCAATGGCCTCTAATCATATGACTAGAAGACTGCCAAGTGACCACTGCAATTGGTTGCTAAGGGCAGCTGAACACCGGTGCTAAAAATAAACTTCATAGTAATAGGATCCAAGTTGGCTGCTCATGTCTTATTTCCATGATTATGGGGGAAAACTGGATTGAGATTTTTATATATGTATACGTACACAGACACACACATGCATACATCACACACACACACACACACACACACACACACACACGCGCGCGCGCGCGCACATTTATACGCACACAAACATACACACACGCGTGTGTGCGCACACACACACACACACACACACACACACACACACACACACACGCACACACATTTATGGGCAAAACACACATAGAACACCCTGCCCCAAAAAATCTATCATTTTACTAGGATATGAAGTAGAGTACACTGTTTCAGAACTAGGGGCATAACAGTTCACAAGTCATACTTCTGAACCTCTTAGTGCAAGAAATTCTGGACAAGGCCTGACAAAATGGGGGGGGGGGCAAAGGCCCAAAAATAGGGACAGATTTTAAATATTGTTCTTATAAACTTATAAAGTTGCTAGAGTAACATGGTTTGTTTTAACATACATTTTCTGAGGGATTTGAAGTCAGAAGCTCAAATGTATGTCATTACTTAGTGACTTAAATCCTCTGATCATCCCAGTGATTTGCCAGAAAACCACCAATTTTTTGAGGAATAGACTAAAAATATGAGAAAAATCTGGACATTCTTGAAAATCTAGACAGCTGAGAGGCATAGGTGCATAGGAAGTTACAAGGCTAATGGCTCTAAGGCCTTAACAAGCCTAGCCATGTAATACCCTTGTTCCCTAGTTGACCATGGTTAGATGGTTATTGTTAGCAGAGCAAATCAGTGATTAGCACTGACTGCCGCTGTCCGTAAGAGACATAGGTGTCACCACTGGGGTGAATTTGCGGTCTCCCATCCAATTGTGTTGCATTTAAGTAAGGTCATTGAGAAACTCTGCTTCACATGAAGTGGGAGTTTATTCCAGAGGAGCAACAAGCTCTGGGAGACATATCTGTCTCTCCAACATGCTCTGTTAATATCGCAAGCTAGGTTGACATCCATGGAGTGAGTGACTGTTGTCCCATTTGATTTGAGGACATACAGCATTTCTATTAGAGCAGGGTCAGAGATCACTCTGTTGGCCAGGCAGAGGTCACCTCTCAGCAGCCTGTAGGATACAGAGTACAGAGGCAGGGCCTCCAATCTTTTCATGTAGGTCATGTTTTGGAGGACCTCAATTTTCTTGGTTAGAAACCTCTGTGTTTTCTCCAGTTGTTGCAGGTGTCTGGCGAGGTATATGCAAAAGGGAGTATTGTACTCAATTAGTGGTCTAATGAGGGTCAAGTATAGAGAGGTTATAACACCCTTACCCTTGGATGTGATGCCCTTATTTATGAGACTACAAGAGCAACAGAAAGGATAAAGCGAGACTTTAGCTGCCTTCATTTTGATTTTCTCTGATTATACTGCTTTATGCACTTGATTTAAGTCATCTTTTTCATTTAACTGCATTTATTTTAACTGTATTAACTTTAATATTTCTACACACTCAAGTGTGCTTAGCTTGCACTGCATTTAAAGTGTTTTTATTACTGTTTTAACTGTTTTTTCTAAAGAGGAAAAAAATTAAAAAAGTTCTAAGCTTGTTTCCTGCCTTTCCTGTTACTAGAGTAGTCCAGATACAGATTTGTTGTATCCAGAACTGTTTTGTAAGTTTCTGAGTTCCCCAGACCTTTCTGCGTTAGAGGGAAGCCTTCCAGCTTATCAGTGGGAGTGGTAAGAACTAGGTAATGTATCTACCACAGCAGGAGTGGTTTCTGGCTCTGAAATTGTAGTTTATTGGCCGTTTGGGCAGTTTTTCTATCCCATTCAACTTTCTGGTTTAAAAGCCCGTGTTTACATGGGTTTGCACTTGTTTAATCTCCGTTGATCCAGTTTTGCATCCTGTAGACTACAAGAGCAATAGAAAGGAGAAAAAGAGACTTTAAGTGCCTCCATTTTGATGTTTTATGATTATACGGCTTTCTGCACTTGATTTAAGTCATTTTTTCATTTAACTGCATTTATTTTAACTGTATTTGCTTTAATATTGCTACACACTCAAGTGTGCTAGCTTGCACTGGATTTAAAGTGTTTTTATTACTATTTCAAACTGTTTTTTCTTAAAAAAAAAAAGTTCTAATCTTGTTTCCCACCATTCCTGTTACTAGAGTAGTCCAGTTACAGATTTGCTGTATCCAGGACTTTTTTGAAAGTTTCTGAGTTCTCCAGATATTTCTGTGTTAGAGGGGAAGCCTTCCAGCTTATCAGTGGAAGTGCAAAACACTAGGTAGCCTATCTACCACAAGAGGAGGTGTTTTTGGCTCTGAAATTGTAGTTTATTGGCTATTTGGGCAGTTTTTCTATCCCTTTCAACTTTCTGGTTTAAAAGCCCATGTTTGCGTGGGTTTGCACCGCTAAGCTGAGGTAAACTATTACTGGTGCTAGAAAATCTGCTCTTCATTTTCCCTTAAATCTTGATAGTTCTCTTCTGTCTTGCACTTTACTTACCTTATTCACCTAGCACTTCATCAGGCTTTTTACAGTAATTATTGTAGCACACATAAGTGTTATCAGCACTCAATGTCCTATTAAAGAAACCGCTCCAGTACTAAGTAATGATGACCATCCTTCCTGGCATGTCTAAAGGTCAGTTCCCTGTGGTGACCTTGGGCATTCTGAGGCAGTGTAGCAACTGCCTCATGTACACAGACAACCCTCTACTCTTACTTCCCAACACTCAGACTTGAGAGAGATGCACATTTATCTACAAATTGAAAGCCACGCACTCTCCAGCCAAGACCGGAATAGCTGGTCAAGAGGAAAAGATCAACACCTGCACCACATCACATGGAACACATAGCCCTCCAGAACACCCACCATCACAGCTCTCACATAAAAACACAAACCACATACCCACCTTCACAGAGGCTCTTAATAGAAATCTACCCAAACATCAGAGACCGCCAAGGCAGAAACGCACTCAACCACCACAACACAGCACAAACCACAAGACACATACCTCACCTACACAGTGTGCCCCTCAACCAAAACCCCTAGGGCAAAACAGCTTGCCCAATACACTAATCATAGGTGACTCAATAGTGAGGCACATGGATGTCCGACTCACTAGGTTGAATAAGGAGAAGGTAACAGTCAGCTGTCTATCAGGTGTCAGAATCCCACACATAACACATGCACTCAGGTCACTCCACAAGTACAAATATGACTCTGTCATTGTCCATGTGGGTGTGAATGACCTGAGATGCACCTCCCTGTACTGAGACACAGTGGAGCTCTCGGATTATGTGGCCCAGACAGGTATGACCCTAGCCCTGAGCAGCATCCTACCATTGCCCAGAATGAAACAGCAGTACAAGCAGAAAATTATTGACTTCAACAAATGGCTAAGTTTCTGATGTCATTCTAAAGGGATCCAGTATCTGTCTGCTTGGGATGACATGATTGACAGACCTCATTGCTTTGCCAGAGATGGCCTGCATCTGTCACCCCTGGGATTCCGGGTATTGGCTAAGGCTCTTGCCACCCCTATAGTCCCTTTGTAAGCGGTGTTCCAATGATCAAATTACCACCATAACAGCTATAAATAAATGCAATCTGCGGGTCATGCTGCTCAAGGCTAGAAGTCTAAATCTCAAGATGCCCTCACTCAAAGCACTCCTCAAACTGGAGAACATCGACATTTGTGCTGTAACGGAGACCTAGTTTAAAGCAGCAGAAAGCACCACTGCACTACCAGGCTATAACTCATTCCACCCCTTTTGACCCCAGAACATGGTCGGAAGATCCAAAGGCAGTGTTGTCTCCATATTCATAAAGGATATGCACACCTCCAGACTAGTAGCCCAGCATAATGCATCTGAAATACGTCAGGTAGAACTAACATTGGGTAAGATGGTGATTCGGGTCATAGCCTGCTATAGGTCCCCAACCATGTCCCAAGACTCTCACTCCACATTCCTATGTACCATGAAAAATATTAGGGTCCAACCAACACTCTCATACTAGGTGACTTCAATTACCCCTCCATCAACTGGGAAAACTACTCATGCACCAATACACTGGCTCAACATTTCCTGGAATTCATCAATTCCAAAGCCTTGGATAAGCTCATTCTTACCCCCACTAGAGGAAGCAACATCCTTGACCTGGTTATTACTAAGATGGGCAACCATTGCTCAACACCAATAGTCAATTCCTCCCTGGTTAGATCCGACCACAAACTAATCACCATGGAAATCCATATCTCACCCACACCTCCCGCAAACATAATCACCATGAAAAACTTCTCCAACGCTGACTTTGGGCTCCTAAAAATAGAGGTGGCTAACTTTGTGGCACCCATGCCAATGGAAAATAGATGTGTGACTGCCAAATCATACACCAATGCACTGTACGAACACATACATAAAATGCATGGAACTAGCCATACCCAACAGAACCAAGATGCTCTCCTCCAAAAAAAGGAAGCCAATCTGGTGGTCCACTGCCATTAATAAACTCTGCAACAGAAGGAAGAAACTGTTATAGAAAAAGCTGAAGACCCAAGACTGGAAAAACTCCCTTATTAGCCGCAACAAAAAGTTGAGATCCCACATCAAAACCTCTAAAGACAAAGACATGTCAGACCCAGCTCTATTAGAAATGCTACATCTAAAGAAATCCCAATCCCTCCACACCACAGGCTCCAGAGACCTCAACTTTATTACCACAATCAACAGAACATGCTGGAGGGACAGGTTCATAACCCAGAGACTGCCCATGCTGTGGAATAGACTTCCCATACATGTCAAGCAGAGCACCTCACTGGCCCTCTTCAAGAGAAGTCTTGATGAGTGGAAGAGAAATAGAAAGTTCACTCCAGGGATCACTGCAGTGGCTCTACTTGATAGAGCACTGGGAACTAATGTCAGGTGGCTCGATGCCAGGGCACGTCTATGGGTTAGGCTTCTTAAGGCTCCAGGACCATTAGCCTAGTACACACCTATGAACCTATGAACCTATATGCAACATAGAAGGCTTTTCTTACTAATGTGGAGATATGGTAATTGAAGTTTAAATTGCTGACAACCTGTGTTCTCATGTTTCTCACCACTGTGTTTGAGCTTAGAGGGTGCTATCTATAATGTAATTTGCAGGGGCCACTTCTTTGCCAAAGGGGATAATGATGCACTTTTTTGCATTTGTTTTAGACTGTGACTCTGGCACCAATATTTAGTCTGTGTTAGCCCCTTTTGTGATATGTCAATACAATTGGGGACTCAATGATTGCACCTAGTTTGCAGCTATGTGCAAACTTGATAAGTCACAGTCCATCTACTTTTGCCTGGATGTCCAAGAAGTAGATTCCAAATAGTAAACGTCCCAGAACAGGTCCCTGTGGTACACCTCTGGTAACTGGTTTACTGTTGGAGCTGGAATCCTCAATGTTGACAGTATGCATTCTGTCAGTGAGCCAGTTTGCTACTCATCTAGTGATGTATGGGTAAATCCCCAGCTGGGGGAGTTTCTCAATGTTACTTGAATGGGGGATTGTGTTGAAGGCTTTGGCTATGTCAAGATAGCCAGTATGCACTACTTTGCCCTCATCCATTGCTTTGGTGACATTTTTGAACATTTCCACCAGGTTTAATAAGCAAGACCTGCCCTTAATGAAGCCAAACAAGGTCAGGTCAAGAGTTTGGAGTTTGCCTATGTCCTTGTTGATAAGGTCCATGATGATTCTTTCCCTGGCCTTGCAAACAAAGCTGGTTAGACTTACGGGAATATAATTCACAGGGTCAGTTGAGGGATTACTGTTGCTGTTCTCTGCTATGCTGGAACAAAGCCATTGTTCAGGCTATGGTTGAAGAGACTGCCAAAAGGTTCTGCTAGGTCTTGTTTTAGATTGTTTAGTAAGCAGCCTGAGATGTTATCTGGTCCCATGGAGGCTAGGTTTTTGGCCTTGAAGAGGATATTACTTGCTCTTTGGAGATATTAGGTAGTGAACTGGTGACAGGGATGATTTGGGGTGTGTCTGGTGGGGACGGGACGGGGGGGGGTTATGCCAAATCTGTCCACCAGCAGGTTGGCAATTTCTTTGGGTTCAGTGTGAGTATTACCATCCACAGTCAGTTTGACGCATAGATGGGCATTCCCTTTAAGATTTTGGACATGACTATAGAAAGTCTTATAATTGTATTTAACTAGAGATGGTAATTTAGCCTCACAGTTGGCTTTAGAAGACTTTACAAGATATCTGATTTGCTTGTTCAAGCTGTGGAGGGTATACTTTCTCTGGTGAGTAAGTTCCTTCTTGTTGTTGGACAACAGTTTCTAACTTTTGTTATTTATACTTGTGGTCCACCAGGGTGGACTGTCTATACAGTTGTTACATACTCCTTTGCATAAGAGTCATTGTTGGCTGTGTTAGCAGGGGGTTTGAAACCCTTTTATACACTCGCTTAGTAGGCTAAAGTTTGCTTTGGAGAAATTTTTCAGTTTGCTTGCTCCTATGGAAGTGTCCATTCTGATCTTTACTTCAAACAAAAAGATTTATTGTCTGACCTCACCAGGGAGGATAGCACACATGCAGAAGTGCAATGACCTCCCTATATTGGTGAGTACCAGGTCCAGGAAATTTGAGTACCTTGTATAGCCTGGTGAGGGGAACATCTGTGTGTCTCTCTATGGAATCTCCTATGACCAGAACATTAGGTGGTGAGTTGTTTTGCCTTAGGTACTTATTTGTTGAGACACTTGTTTGTGTGATCAGTTTGTGTTTGGGAGGTCACTGGTCCTTTGGTAGGCTCTTAGTGAGTACCTCCGCATAGGTGGGTCTATGCGACTTGACCTTGTCTTGTTTGAGAGGAGAGGTGTGTGTGTGTGTGTGTTTGATGTCTTGTTTATTGTTACATGAGAGGATTGATTCTAGCTTCATGGTATAGTTACATCTCTCACATACTGTATTTGTTTGCTTTAGGAGCAAGTGGTTGTCAGTATACATACATTGCTCTAGGATGCCCATGTCAATCAGGCTAGCTGGTGAAATGTTGGGAAACTCTCTGTCCATTGTAGCAGGGTAAACTGTAAGTTTTAGTTGGGGAGTGGGCAAGTTGGATTAGCTTTTACTCTAAGACTAATTTGGCTAACTAAACTAGGGGGCTTATTCTGTTGAGGATTAAGGGTGAAGGAGTGTGGTGATGCTGCTCAGTGCTCAGCTAAGTTACATGCAGTGCAGCAGTGTGCAGCTGAGTTTCCCACAGTGCAGCAGTGTGCAGCTAAGTTTCCCACAGTGCAGCAGTGTGCAGCTGAGTTGCCTGCAGTGCAGCAGAGAAGCATGGGAGGATTCAACTGACAAACGTCTGGGGAAAAAATAGTTTCTAGGAGTTTGCTACTATACAGGGCACTGCTAATGCTTGTTGTGCAGTGCACAGCTACACACAAACATGAGGCTTATATACAGGTGAAATTAAACAGTATTAAACTAGTCTGCCAATAGGAAATCACACAATGATCCTTCCTCCAGCAATCCCCAGCTCAGACAGGGCTATAGCCACACTCTTCTGCCACAATGGTGCAGGGGAGCCCTACTTAATATAAAATGGCTAGATCTGAGTTGAAGTGCATAAAGAGAAGTTGAGATTCAACAGTCTGGATCTAGTCTATGCTACCTAAGCAATATTACAGTGCAAAACAAGTGCAGATAATGAAGCAGACACTGACAGAAAAAATAACAGTCAAAAATATACCAATGAATGCAGTAAAACAGTTAAATACAGTACATCAGCACATTTGTGCTACAATGGTGCAGAACAACACCTTCTTAATTTAGAGTAGCTCGTTCAGAACCCAAGTGTAATAAGACCACACAAACTCCCTGCAATAGCTCTACAACTAACAGATACAATGTAATACAGTACAATTAATTACTTAACACAGAAAGAAACAATACAGTTTTTTTAAACTGCTGATGTACAGTCACCGTGTATAAGAGAATTGCAAAAAAAAAAATAAAAAAATAAATAAAAATACATAGTGCCCTTTTGTGCCTTTCCCAACTCAGACAAACCAAGCAAATACCTACCACTACCAGATGAACAATCCTAATCCTCCCATTGCAAAAGCACAGTAAATGAGTGTCCGGAGTGAAATGCTACCACAAACAAACTTAGAAGATATGAAATGCTACCACAAACAAACCTAGAAGATATGAAATGCTGCCACAAACAAACTTAGAAGATATGAAATGCTACCACAAACAAACTTAGAAGATATGAAATGCTACCACAAACAAACATAATGATATGGATACAACAGTGCAGTTTAAACAGCTTATAAAAGTGTGATTATTCAATAAAAGTACTTTGTTTTGTATAAATAAGCCAAAAGCCACTAAATTGTATAGAATGCATAAAGCTACTAAAAACAAGATAAGCTGATTAACAAGCCTTTCAGGCAATAAAACTGCATGCAGAAATCTCAAATGTTTCACCAACCTAAATAGACCAGACTACCTTTCAGGCCACTAGATGGAAAATCTCCTGGCCTCTTGATGTAAAAAACAAGTGCTTGTTAGAGTGAAAAAATTCACTACTTTGCCCAACAGCTACATAGATAATAAAATCAGATGAAGTAAATCAGTAGAACAGACAATGAGAGGCAACATGCACTTTTTCAATACACGCTAAAGAAAGGCAAACAAATAATTCAATACATCAACAGCATTCACTGTGCATTTTAAATATGACCCAAGAGACAATAAACCAATGGAAAAAAAAATTGTTGAATATATAGCCTAGATAATTTAAGTCTATCTCCCACTTAGAAGAAAAACACAAGGCAAACAGATTTCTTAAAAGAGAAACAAATCGGAGGATGTAAAACAAAAAGCAGCTTTATCAGTCTGTAAGTATGTAGCATACAGTATCAGTTTAGGGCATTTTTAGGTTTAATTCTTCTGATTATGTGCTTTGATCTCCACTGAAATTGCAGATAACTGCTACCCATAGGAAGTGGTAAGTAAGTTAATGATAACAATGGAGGATGGCTTGTTTTTTTTTTTTTTTTGGGGGGGGGGGGTAACTGGAACACCAGTTTAGGAATAAGCTGCCTCACCTCATCTGATGAGAAGTAAAGCAATAAAGTATTTTAGGAGGTGAATTACTCACTTCATCACTAGACAAAATCAGAGATGGAAAGGAAGAATGTTGATCTCAAGACAACATCTAACAAAAACTGTGGACCTGGGTAGCAGGCAAGGGGAGGGTGGCTATATCTAGTAGAATATTGGTGGTCCTTAAATTTTACAAAAACTCTTGATTTTTTTATTTTTTTTTACCTGTGATATATGGAGTTCTGCTTTTTTTTATTCTGTATGAAACCCTTCCTGCATCCAGGTGATAAGTTCAATCGCATACACTCCCTGACTAAAAAGAGAGCCTTGTGACCCATTTGTTCCCTTTTCAGGATGACTTTTTCACTAATTTATTCACTCCCCCAGAAGGTGTCATGGAGCAGACTTTCTCATGTTCATTTGACCCTTGCTACCCAAGCACCCACTGCAACCTACAGTGTGCGTCAACTCCTGATTATGTACCTACTTATAGGAGATCCCATGTGCGCTTCCACATACATGTGATATTTCCCAGGATTAAATGCAGCACATAACCACACCAACCCATCAGCTGATACTACAATCTCTCAGCACTTCAGTTGGAGTCAGAAATGCAGAAAGCCAAATCACCTCCTTTCCCAGCATTACTAAAACAAGGTCACCCATTTACGGTTACTTTCCCTGTTCTCGTCCATCTAGCAGTTGAACCATTGATTCATCTTTGATCAACTGTGTCATAAAATCTCCAATGGCTCAAATATATTAATAAAAACTGCATCACATAAAAAATCAACAACACATAAACTTTTGTGTGAAAGCATATGTGTTGTTGATGTTGTTATTTTATTTTAATGAATTGCAGTTTTCTTTGACATCTTTGAGCCAGTGGAATGTTTTACTGACTGTCCTAAGAAAACTTGCTTGAATTTTGCCTGTTTCAAGTAATTATCTTCTAGAATCATTTGAGTCATAGTCAGGACTTTATCTCATTATGCAAAAAGCTGGAGTTGTGTATGAATAACGCAGAGAGAGAGAGAGAGAGTGAGAGAGAGAGAGAGAGAGAGAGAGAGAGATGAATATTTTGCAGGACATTTGGTGAAACTGGACCCCTAAAATGTATATGATTAGACATCCTGATTCCAAACGTATACAGTTTCAAATATTTAAAGTGAGTGTAATAGGAGATGACAACCAAAACGGGCAAGCACAACAGTACACATTAACCTATTTAAAATGAAGGAACACAACAGTTTGTTACTGTGTTTTATAAGTCTAATTATTTTTTAATGGAACTGCAGTCTTGATTCTAATCACTATAATAAAACGCTTGAAAAACTGAATAAGTGATGTAAATGTGTTACTGTTTTATTTATTTTTTAATGTTTCAGTTGCGATACTGTTCTATGTTAAGTGCAATAAAATAGGGCAAGGTCTGTCATTACTGATTCACTGCACACACTACAATTTCCAAGCATGTTACTGGAATGCTACTCCTCTATTCACCAACACTGATGTATGCATAGCCTTATCTCCAATCTTCACATCCTGGTTTTTCTCATTATAGTGAAACAAGCCTATCTCCTGGCTAACCTACTTTTCACCTGCTTCCCATCATCAGTCAAAACATAGCCTGCATCCTGACCATAACTGGTAATGCTCATTGATAACTTGTGAAAATGCAGCATCATATTGTTATTATTATAATTCTTTATTTATGTGTGTGTGTGTGTGTGTGTGTCTGTGTGTGTGTGTGTGTGTGTGTGTGTGTGTGTGTCTGTGCCTCATTTGAAAATGAATGCAGGAGTTAAATGCCTCTATCCATGTGTTGCACAAAGCAAATCAACTACATTGACTCCTATAAAAGAAACATCATAGCTACAGTAAGTCAAATAAATTGCCACGTGTTCAGCTTTGCTGCATTTCTCAAAGGTCAGGCATGCTTTTTTCGGACACTGTACCACATCATGTTTGGAAGTACATTGTCTGCTGATGCAATGCTTGTAACAGCTGGGCTTAACTAAAGAAAACAAAATACTTTGCTAGATGCCTTTACCATAGCAAGTTCACAGGATGAGATCATCTTCACTCATCTTCCAGGCTCTAAATCAGATGCCTCAGAACTGATATGAAAAATACATACTAATTATCACTCATCAACATTAATCATGATGACAGATTTCTGTAAGTGATGGCATTTAGATGTTGAGATTGTTTCATCTGTGCTGTACAAAGGAAAGTTATAAATGTCCTCCAGGGAGCAATCATTGTGTTAGACCAGCTGCTGAGGCAACATTCAGAAAATGTAAAACATTGTCTGGTAATCAGCTGCTGAGCTGAAACCTTATTATTGATCAGACTTACCTCATTTATATGAAATGTGACAACTATGAGTTTTTGGTAGCAAGAAGTAGCTTTTCATTTTATATTCAGAAAATATTTATGAAATGGTGAGCAATTTATTTCACTATATTCAGATTTGAGCAAGTCATGGCATTGCATTTCTCATTTAATAATTTTGAATAGTGTTTACTTTCACTTAATTTTCATTTTCATATTCACTAATTTGCATAAATCAGTGATACTCTATATGTAGTTTATCTCTTAATATGATATTGAATATTCAGCTTCTATCTACTTTGTCTAAGAAAAATGAAAGGCTCGTCTAACAGCATCTTGCAGGTGACATTAGTCTGACATCAAAGTGACAGCAATTATTAGGGGATCTCTAATGTATTATTATGGAGGAAAAGATGGACAGCAGATGATAAAGCTACACGTGAGGCAATGCCCTAACTAACAATTCTGCAGAAAAGAATAAGGCCTTTCAGCAAAACAGAACTGAAAAAGGATGAAAGAGAAGCAGTGATCTCACAACATATATGATCCATTGTTCTAACTGATCTGATAATCCATTTTTCCATAATGCTTAAGCTTTGTGCCAAAGCTAATCGAGAAATTACTTCATTTTGTCTGTATAACTTTTCATATATTTCTGTTATACATTATGGAATACATTATAGCAATAACCCATGGCTGGGCGTGGGTAATGCTGGATTTACCCATGGTTGGTTTGGTTTGGTTACAAGGGTGAAGCCCGAGTGACCAAACAAAGCCAGTGGTGGGTAAATCCAGCATTACCCACACCCAGCTATAGGTTGTTACTATTATACAATGATATTATTTAAGAAAGAAATTGCTTACTTTCCTTAAATAATGTCTTTGTCTGATGATGCCATGGTGTTCTTCTGCGTTGTTTCCAGATTTTGCCCTTTGATGATGTACTGCACATGCACACGGGACTTACATTCCCTTGCTTACACAGTACATTAGTGCTTTAGAAAGTAAGCAACAGAGAAAGTATGATCTCTGTCACTATTTTTTTAAGAAAAAAAAGTAACTTCTGGGCTGTTTAGAAGTACAAGAAAAACAGGGGAAAATATGAGGACAATCCTTTAGTTTTGCTGAATGTACCTGATTTTCCTTGTATTTTCTCTGCTCTTGTTACATACCTCTCAACCTCTTATTTCAAGAAATATGGACAAAGCATAAATAAAGGAGGGGACTGATTGCTAATGTTGGTCTTATAAACTTAGAAATCTGTGAGAATAATTGTGCATTGTCTGTAGAAAAGAAAGTCTGAAACTGAAACGTGTGTAATTTTTTAATGACTTCATTCCTCAGTGATTTATTGGAAAGCCACAATATTTTTGAGGATTGAAGTTACTAAATAATGACATGATTTTTTAGTTTTAGACTTTCTTTCCTTCAGACTAATGCCTGTCTAACATGTGCCCATAGGAAAAAAAAGTCTGGCTGCTCAATGGTGCGTTAGCAACTGGACTTTTTTCTATTGGTATATGCTCAATTTACAATGGGCATACTGGTTGGGCTGTCCAATCGGTATGCCCATTTTTAAATGTTAATGGCCAGTCATAGAAAAGCTGTCTCATAGTGTGTGCATTGTATCTGGGCTCTACTATGGAAAATTAAAAGGCAATCCCCCAATCATCAGAAATACTGGAAACTAATGCCCAAAAGAACAGAAGTGTGAAAAGGTAAACAGCAAGTGTCTTTTGCGGGGGTGGGGTGAGGGTCCTGCACTCTAAACTTGAGGAACAAGCCCTCCATACACTGCAATTTTATAATTTCCAACTTCACAGTAATTCCTGCTCAAAGAGGGGAGATATATCCCAAAAGAAGGAAATGACTGCTGGCACCCATTTAGGAATCACACTGGCAATGATTTCCTATGGAAGGGTATGATCAGCATTTTGTTCCTCACCATCTGGTGCTTTAGAGAATAGATGCTTGAGGATTTTCATCTCAGCCAGTTAAAGATATACCTTGCACCTGAGCCTCTTATGCTCCACTTATGTAGTCTGCACGTGTTATATAGTCCAGTTATATATATGAAATTATAAAACAAAATCAAATGTTATTACATGGCTCTTGAACATATTCCTCAGCCCTCAGTGTCATACTTTCTTAAGAAGACATTGTGTATAACATATTTGCAGAAAAAATACAGAAAATCCACCCAAGAATGGCCAAGCAACGAAATCCACAAATGTTCCAATTAAAATGTAGTCCTTTAATACAAATAAAACTTCGACTTGAAATAAAATGAAAAATAAAAAATGAAAAAGCTCAAAACTGTCCCTTGAAGATATCCGATAAGTGCTTTCAACTGTTGTCTTCCTCAGATCGTATAAGACAGTAGGGACTTCCATTTCCTTTTCTATATGAAATTCTATACTGTTTGACCAATCACCATTGATGAATACTTGGCAACATCCAATCCTATCTTGTTATCTCAAGATTAATTTGCATGTAATCAACTCTATGCTTCTGTTTCCCGCCTTTATTGTGTATGTAAATTAGATGTTCCAGTCCTTCATTTTGATTGGATGTATATTGTGTTATTGATGATAATGTGAGCAAAGTGAGTATTACTCTTCCATTTTCCTTTAATTCTCAAGACCAATAACAGGTGGCGCTGTTCTAAATGATGTAGTGTCCATAAGTAAATAGAAGCATTCATAAACAATCCAAATATTAAATCTTCGAAGGAATTTGTGAATATAACTTTCTATTCATTACAATGCTATGCAGGTATGATGGATCTTTACCTGCATAATCAAAATAATGCCACTTAAAATTATGGAATTACATTAAGTATCCTTCAACTAAATTATATCACATTTCAAAAAATACAACCAATGCCTGCTTCGGATATTATCTCTAAAATACCAAAGTCTTGCCAAAAACAGGAAAGCGCATGGATAGAACAGCAACGCTAACTGTTCACTTTCCAATCTCTTTCAAGCAAATGAGGGAAATTACTTCCCTTTTTTCATAAATATTTTAGTTCTTCCAACTAACAGCAAAGACTTTGATTTTGTCACTGAAGGTGACTTCAACATGTATTAAACCATTGGTTGCATAATCTTATTTTTCATTGAATCATTAATGTAAGAGTTCATTTCTTTTTCCAATAAAAAATATATAAAATATAAGGAAAATTATGTTGCTCGATAAGCGAGCAGTATAATATCCTTTAACAATGGCCAGAATAAATTTGGCCTTAATCAGGTAAAATTCACTTGTTGTTACTATCATCAGACAAAATTCAAATTACAGGTTTGTCATATAGATGGCACAATAGTTTTGTTGTTATATACTTCTTCTGTTCTTAAATATGAAAGTAACTTTCATCATCATATTCTCTTCATTCCTTAATATAAGGATGTATTCCTTTTATTGATAAAGATATGAAGAAGATGGTGTTGGCTAATAAGCGGGCAATGAAATGTCCTTTGACAAAAGCTGAAAAATGACTTTGGTCTCAGTCAGATAATGCTCACATAGTATTGTCTTAATAATAATAAAAAAAAAAAACATCAAAGCATACACAGACGGACCTGAAAGGGACATACAGGTATGTAACAGTTTGTAGTTACCGGCAAGTAGTAGATGTTTATGATTAGTACTGTAGATCCTCTGAAACATGCATATATGGCAGCAGTAGGTATGTATGCACTGATGCCATGCATAAGTATTGCCATGGAGAAATTGTCATGTAGCTGTGTGCAGTGGGACATAAGTGTGACATTTGTAGCTCAGCAGTACATGTCAAACATCTGAACATGTTATCTGTGGTGTGTACAGTACTGCGTTTAATGGCAGTTTGGGTGAGTAGTGCAAACACCTATATAAACTTGAATGTCACAGAGTAAGACATGCATGATAGTCACATAATGTGTAGTTTAGCATTGGCAACTGCTGTAGCAGGCTAGCATAGTAATGTATCATTTGAAGCTATGTATACCCTTGTACTATTACTGTATGCACACATGTGACAACTGTCCATGTTGTAGCAAGGCCCAACAGGTCATCCGTGAGGTGTACGGACTTACAACAGTGTAGACCTTGTGTCTGTATGGCACACACATATGGCGAGATACACATGTGTCTGATTTATAAGCATCTGAATATGTGCATAGAGCAAGGGACATACTGCAACTGTTTGTGAAGGGTGGACATTTATATGTTGGTGCAGGTTGTTATGTGCATATTTATATGTAGGTTGTAGTGTGTGTCAAACAAGACAGCATACAGTGCTGGCATATGACATGTGTTGTTCAAACACCGTGGATATGATTTGTTAGGTATATAGTCTTCCAGATAGGGGGTCCTGCTAAAGATATACGGGCTGAGAACACCTTCCATGCATTCTGCACAAGACTATGCAATATCATTACATAACTGTATCCCCCTCAACCTTGCATAATTGATATTCCCACCATGAAAGGTGCACTGTATATCTGCCGATATGCATATCTATGTGTACACCAGTGGATGTTTATATGTACGCTCCAGCTGAATGTTGCACATGTATTGCCATCCCTGTAGTTAAAAGCCTGTACCCATGAACTACCACATAGGTGGTAGTCTACTCAACACCGAAGGTGTGATAAGAGACTACGGGACACAGGTGGACAGTATTGTCCCTAATGATAATCACTGTGCCACACTAGTCATGTAAACTTAGTACAGTCCACATGCTGTCAGTAAAGGTGTGTCATCCATGGAAACAGAGGTCAGTGTTCCACTCTACTCATCAGTCATAACACCCATCATAGAGTACAATGTCCCTGTTGGTATGTACCTCAGAAGACATCCACAGCAACAGTAGACGCCAGACACATACCTCACAAAGAGTATTACTGGACTCAAACAGATGCCCTATGCTGACTGTCTTACAAAACCTCAGCTACACTGTGTCGCATACCGCCTACCCAGAGGCTACCCCTGCCTAACATACAAAGCTATGGCAAACACACAGGTGTTGGACGTGCTCCATGTAAACAGATGGAACACCAGACAAGATACACACTCTAGTGATCTAAACCTTGTAATTTAAAAAGCAGAACATGCTCGAGTGGCACATTATCATCACAGACATATACCATACTGTGGAACCAACTACCTATCAACAGCAAATGAAGGTCCTCATTAGCAGTTGCCATGAATAATAATGATGATTGGATGTGAGATAGTAAACACAACCCGGTAATCACCTCTGTGGCTCTGCATGACAGGGGCACATGAACCTACATTACATGGGTGTTGAAGTGCAGAGTACCATATGTCTAGGCTTCCATAGGCCCTATGGATAACAGCCTATCAGCTACCTAGGACCCGAAACACACACGCATGTACCTGTTGCATCACATGCTATGTGAGATTGACTGGGTGTGATGGAGAATGTGTATGCGAATGTGTCAATGATGTGTATATGTGTGATAGCCTAGTGGGAAACTGTGTATACCATGGTATGTAGTGTTGTAGCTCTAATCCCATCAAAGGTCTGTATGCTATTGCCAGGCAGAAAAAGCAGTATGGCATACGTTGTGACGTAGTCCCATGATGTCGACTGGAGTGTGCCATTGTAGGCTAAAGCAGTGCATGTATGCTTATTGATTGTTAACACTAGTGAATACAACTCACGTATGGACAGTAGTGCTACCTGAAGCTGTGGGCCTCAATTGCACAGTAGGGTTTATATCCACATGGCTTGGTTACACTCTTTTGTTTGTTACCTGTAGTCCTCACACATTACATACCTCAGGCATGAGGTTATGTAGGTGCTGATACACAGTACTGTATGGTACACAGGTAAATGTAATCTGGGTTGCCATACCTTTGTGTCTTGTAGGTATGTCTGATGTGTGTGTGGGTATGCCTGTAACATGGCCTCGATGGTAT
This sequence comes from Protopterus annectens, assembly GCF_019279795.1. Classification (NCBI taxonomy): domain Eukaryota; kingdom Metazoa; phylum Chordata; order Ceratodontiformes; family Protopteridae; genus Protopterus; species Protopterus annectens. The sequence continues at coordinate 495,123,192 of NC_056744.1, forward strand.
GCGTGTCACGGGATATAAGTGCATATCTAGCAACATGTATAGTGTAGTACAGCAGTATGCCACCTATAGTGGTGAATGTGCACATATGTTACTGAGGGGTTTGCTATCAACAACTAGTGTGATGTACTGGTAGTACTGTAACCGTACTGTACATTCATTTCAATGGATGACAAATGTCTGTTTGCATTAGCTTCATATACACCTGCTGTGGCTAGGTGATGCATTGTGTCACATACAGTGTGCCATGTACTGATGTATAGTCTTACATACTGGTTTCACTTTGTTGCTGTGCAGAACATGGTTTGGTATATAGTATGTGCCAGGCACTGTCAGGCAGTTGTGGGCTTAGCAGTCATACATGGTATTAAAAGTGTGTATCTACTGACAGCCAGTAGGTTGCTATATATGGCATTTCATTGATGTCTGTACATTAGAATGTTGAGTGTGCCACATGACTTGCTCACAACTACTGTTTCATTGTCTTCCAGGGTTATGTCAAACAACAGGAAACCAGCTAATTCCCCTGAAGAGGAGGAAGTGATATCAGATTGCACTCATCCACCATTATAACCTTCTGTTCTCAAGAACCTGCCAGGACCAGCATGGTCGCACTGCACTGCGGCAGGATGTTGTCCATTGGGTGAATGATGTAGGCATGCATAACCCGACTTATGAGCAGGTACGTCATCACTGCAGTGATTTAATCAGACATGTCGGGCAACATGCCTCCGATGATCACAGACAACAGCTTTCCACAGGTGGTGGTGCTGCTACACACACCCCCTCACCACAGTGGAAGAGATGCTCCTCAGCGTGGTGACTCCTGGCCAACCAGTACAACACATCTGTGTCATCATGGAGACGGGAGTCACCCAGCACAGCGATACCGAGCGTGCAGGTAACATGGCATATCTGTAGACCACTGTTATCTCAAGTGTTATAATATGCATTAATCAGATGTGTACTGTGTATGCAGAATATGTGGAGCCTGGTGTCATGCAATACTGATAATTTGGGACATTATCTGCATGCCTGTGACTGTCACCTCATGTACTACTGTATAATTGCAAACTCACAGCAGCAATGCCATAGTTGTTGACACTGACATACTGTCTCATATCCTTGCAGGTCCCTCTGGTGTGATAGCAAGATAGCAGACCCATGCTGGTGAGTGGGCTACAGTTAATATAGCATATAACATGTGCATGTCATAGGAGAGTTGTAGGCCATATACACATGTTAAACACCTACACATAGTGCATGCTCTGCATGTTCTCTGTGTGACTATGCACATCCCAGTGACATGAGTAGCTGACTCATACACATGCAACACACAGAGCATCACAAACAAGTGGGGTACACTGTAGTGGACATTGTATAGGCAGAGTCAATACACATGCACACAACATACACCGCTTTGTCATATGCAGTATGTGTTAATATGATACACATGGCATATGTAGACACCTGCTGTAAGGTCATACTCCAGTATCCCATATGTCATCAACACAGCACACATACTATACCTGGGGTAGAGGCCTATCATTTTGCGGTGTGACATGCGTCAACACACAACACAGTCATGTTAGGCAATGCTCCCTATTGAACACCTGACATGCCCATGTAACAACTGTCTGTGAACTGTTAAATGTAGCCTAAGTGTTGCAGGTCAGGTACAGCAAGATTGTTGCCAGTGTGACATACATCAGTGGCCTTGAGTGACCACATGATGCTGCCTGATGATGGCTCATGGTACTACACTACATCCAGTTACATTACCTACAGTACTACACAAAGCATTCATTGTTATACACCTGACAGTTGTGTGCTTCCGGCCATGGTTTGTATACCTATAAGTGATGGTGCACAGGACATTGGAAAGTGTTTCAGACTTGCAATGCAATGTTGTGTCCATGTACACATTGTGTACCAGGGTGAGGCCAATCATTGAACAACACACATGCATCAACAACATGCATACTGTTATCAACAAGGACTCTCTATGCTCACACTGCATGCTGTTGAGCAACACACATCCTGCATGCTGACACGTGTGATAGGACTCTTTGGCTTGTGATACTGTACTCCACCATCAACCACTAACGACTATGTTCCATATTGCTGTTGGTGTGTGTGTGTGTGTGTGTGTGTGTGTGTGTGTGTGTGTGTGTGTGTGTGTGTGTGTGTTTGTCAACTTGACTGAGCAGTGTATCAGTGTGCATGTGTGCATGTGTGCATATGTGCATGTGTGCATGTGTGCTTGTGTTCATGTGCGCATGTATGCATGTGTGCATGTATTCATGTGTTCATGTGTGCATGTGTGCATGTGTTCATGTGTGCATGTGTGCATATGTGCATGTGTTCATGTGTGCATGTGTGCATGTGTGCGAACATCCTGTACAGATGGTAAAGTGTGCTTCCTGTCTCCCTCTCACAGGTGCTGAGGTATTGCTGGATGGGTGCAGCAGGGAACCTGAGGTCACTGCTACAAATAGTGACCATGATGATGCATGTGTTGTGGCACAGGCATGTTTGACAGGGTCTATCGTTGGTCCACCAATCGACAGTTCACAGCTTTCCACCCCATCTATGTGCACATACGTACTGCCATTACATCCCTCAATAACAATGGCCTTAGGTGAGGAACAGCATACGGTAGGCATTGACCAGGAAAGTGTGGTATCTATGGCACATGCAACCCCACACAGCAGCCATGCCCAGACACCCAGAATGGTACCACATAGGCATATGTCCAGGGTTTCTCGTGGGAGCACCACTGGTCGTAATGCCCCTGGCAGGCATGCCCGCACAGGTCACAACCTCAGGTATTTTCTGGGCTGTGATGCAAGCACAGGCACGTATGGAACGGTACACCAGGCAGGGACTAAGGGTGCAGAGGGCTCATAACACCGTGCTCAATGACAGTATCCGTGACCTTGCCGGTGCCATCCACAATTACACTGATGTCATTGATAGATGTTGGGGGGAGACACTAGATGTCCTCCGCAATGTTATGTCCATGTGCCAGGACAGTGCAGGATGGCTGGGATGTCGATGTGGACATATGCCAGCAACATCATCAGCTGGCAGTCGTCTCGGATGGCACCCAAGTGCCAGCCGCTCCCGTAGTGCCAGTACCAGCCCCAGCAATGTTGTGGCTGGGCTGTCCGTAGACCGTCCGAGATGACCACTTGCACATGGCTCTGGCCAGTCCCAGCAGGGACATGAGTCCAGTCAACATCCCTCTGCCTCTGACGATAGTACTCAGTCTGGCTTAGTACCCGATACTGTCTGTGTCACCCCTGCCAGGCACAGGTACTGCATCCATGGCCAGAGACAGTGATCTGTACAGCCTGGCAGGTACAGTCTGTGGCTGTCCCACAATCTCCCATATTTGGCAGCCACAAGGGGGTACTGTGTGCATGCAGACACACACACATACTACCAACACGTAGGGCAAACACACACATTACATCAACCCTGTCCCATACTGTACTGTTGTCCCTCTCACAACACACACACACACACACACACACACACACACACACACACACACACACACACACACACACACACAAACACATACATGTCGATTGGATGGGTCATTGCGGGCTCTGGAAAACCAATAACACACCCTGTGCATATGATGAAACTGTGCCACCTCCTGTCATCTGTGACATTGATGCAGGAATAGGGTAACATGATGCTGATGCACAGGGTGACCTACTAGCAGTGTAGCAATGTTAGCATGTTGTGAACAGTAAAGTGTAATGATATCCTTGTAGGTATATCTGAGCAGGCATGATGCATCACAGCAATGATTATCAAGTTAGTATTGTTTACGCCAGTGTTAATTCCAAACATGGATTGTCCGCAAATGTGCCAGTTGGCTGATGTGTGTGGTACTGGCAGCATGTGTTGGTGAGTGGATGTTATGTGTGTGATGTGTGCAGTACAGATTTCATGGTGTACATTTGTGAACATGGTGGAAGTGTACTATTTGCATGTATGTGCATGGTGGACACATGGGAAGGGTGACATGCCCTGTTAATACTTCATATTTCCTATTGGTGTCCAGTATGCATGTCACTACACGTATGTCACAACTTGGGTACACATGTGTGTATGACATGGTATGACACTATGCTGTGGGTGATACTGTTAATATCGGTCATTGGTTAGCATTCTGGTAGTGCACATATCCTCATCAGCCTGATTTTAACCAATCGTTAGATGATGTCTTGACAACTGACACACAGCTGTAGGATACACAGTAGCATTAGAATCATTCCGGTATTGTACTATACCAGTTACCAGTGGTATTGACCACCACACATTCCCATGATCACTCCTGTTTGGCATGTGTCCATCCTAGGTACAAGCAGACACACTAGGGATATGTATGTCCACATCTGGTGATGCATACAGTGGCCTACAATGCATTCCCCGGATTAGACACTTATCCTCCACAAGGGTATCATACAGACAGATACCTGTTGACAAACCCATGTTGTGAAGCTATGAGCCAACAATAGCATAGTCATCCACATTTACTACACATAGTATCCTGATAGTACAGCATTGGTAGTAGCACACAACATGTAGCAGGGATACCGTTGTGTACAAACAGCCACATGTGATTTCATCTGTCCTTTGATATCCACATTCCCAAAGGTATGCTGATGTCCTTCAGTGTATCACATAAGCAATAAGGGATCTGTATGCATATACACAGAGTTGTTGTATACCTACAATGAATGGCCATTATTGACAGACTGTGTTGTGTTTGAACATGTCTGAAATATGCCACAGGCATACACCCACACTCACACTATTCTATACCAACTGTCATGTGTGTGTGTGACACAGATGACCTAGGGCACAGCTCACTACAGTGGCTGGACTTGTCACATACATACATATGTGAGCTACGGTCCAAGAAGCAGCAGCAACAACTGTCAATGGTAACAGATGTAGTCGTGTTGACAGCAGGCTTCACACCTATGAAGTGAATGAGGTCACTTGTACATATATGCCTTGGCCACACAGTTACCAGTTTAGGTCACATGTACATATGTGTATTTGCCACACAGATACCTGAAGTGTGCAATGCACATACTGTTGTTTTACTGATATGTCATACAGTAGTAAAAGCAAAACCCACAACACATTGCTCATCAGTGTCTCACACACACACACACACACACACACACACACACACACACACACACACACACACACACACACACACTCAGCAATTGCAGGATTCAAACCCCTACCTACCTATGTTATGATACTAGACAGATATGCATTACCACAATGCGCTATATGCTTTACTGGGAGTTTTCATTTCCTCTGCTGTATTTGTGGGATACTGACATCATCAAACCGGCCAAAGGGGAATTCACCTCTTTTAATGTGTTTTCACAGTCTCCAAAAAGGCCATTCTTCTCATAGGATTAGACACACACACATACACCCCCACACACACACTCAGCAATTGCAGGATTCAAACCACTACCCAACTATATTATGATACTAGAGAGGAACGCATTACCACGACATGCTATAGGCTTTACTGAGGGTTTTCATTTCCACTGCTGTATTTGTGGGATACTGACATTATTAGACTTGGCAAAGAGGAAATCGCCTCTTTTGTTGTGTTTTCACAGTCTACAAAAAGGCCACTCCTCTCAAAGGGAATCACACACAGACATTCACACTCAGCATTTGCAGGATTCAAATCCCTACCTAACTATGTTATGACACTAGGGAAATATTCATTAAAAGGACACACTATATGCTTTACTGGGAGTATTTATTTCCAAAGCTGTATTTGTGGGATACTGACATCATCACACTTGGCAAAGAGGAATTCTCCTCTTTTGTTGTGTTTTCACAGTCTACAAAAAGGCCACTCTTCTCAAAGGGAATCACACACACGCATTCACACTCAGCATTTACAGGACTCAAACCCCTACCTAACTATGTTATGATACTAGGGAGATACACATTAACACAACGTGCTATATGCTTTACTGGGAGTATTCACTTCCAAAGCTGTATTTGTGGGATACTGACATCATCACACTTGGCAAAGAGGAATTCACCTCTTTTGTTGTGTTTTCAGTCTACAAAAAGGCCACTCCTCTCAAAGGGAATCTCACACACACATTCGCAGGATTCAAACCCCTACCTAACTATGTTATGACACTAGGGAGATACGCATTAACACAACACAATATATGCTTTACTGGGAGTATTCATTTTCACTGCTGTATTTGTGGGATACTGACATCATCAGACTTGGCAAAGAGGAGTTCACCTCTTTTAATGTGTTGTCAAAGTCTACTACTCCCAAAGGGGATCACACACACATTCATACATACATACATACACATACACTCCCACACACAGCAATTGCAAGATTCAAACCCCTATCTAATTATGTTATGATACTAGAGAGATACGCATTAACACAACACACTATATGCTTTACTGTGTAGTTTCTTTTCTCCTGCTATATTTGTAGGATGCTGACATCATCAGGCTGGACATGGTAATGTGTGTGCACTTTGTTTTACGCAATCCCAGGAATGTACCTTGTGGGTCAGCAGGTGTGAACAGCTTGAACAAGACTTCACAGTTCATAGCTTGTGTGATCTATCTGTGGACAAATTGCCATTCCTTCATATGACAATACATATTTATGCACAGATTGTTGGTTTTGTGGATACAACATGTGTCTGTGATGTTGATAAAGGGCTATTCAAAGTCTATGTGGGACATGTGTTGCTCCTTTCAGTGATATATGTCCTGGGTGGCTGCCTTGAAAACAATCTAGCAGGTTTGGGGAACATGATCTGCTCATTAACATACCACAGTTGGTTGGGTTGTGTGTTTGTCGGATTACAATAGCACTGTTTCTGACTGCAATCATGATGGACTCCATGGCCTAGCAGTTCAGACTTCATAGGCTTATAGGACTATAGTTCCCATGGTCTGTTGTGCATCAACACTTGTGGGGTGTGCAATATGTTGCTGTAACACATTCAACAGTGTAAGATCATGTAGAGAGGGTGAGGCTTAACAGACTGTTCAGGTTCAGGGTCTGTTTGTTCTGTTGTTCACTTATGACACATATGGGGAAACAATGTTATCCATGTGATGGCATTCATTTGGCTTTGGGAGGAGCAGTTTACACATTCTACATGTGATATCACCTGGTATGATGATAGGGCCTTTTGTCACTGGGGGGTGGGTATGTATGTATGTATGGATGTCGACATTGTCAGTCAGGTACAGTTGACCCCGACTCAGGACATATATGACTGTACATTGCTATTTCTGACATAGCTGAAGGAGGTGTAATGGTTCTGTCTGTACTCCTTTGCAGATAATCTTTCCAAAACAACGACAAACCTGACCACTAAACCCCTGTTATACTCTTCTACACACTTAATACACTACTGATCCTTTGTGATCAGTCAACAGAGTATGTCATCATAATATTCTGGCATGTCCAAAGGTAGGTTTTGTGTGCACTCTCCAGTCCAGCTGGTGCATATTGGAATTTTGACGCATTGTTACAACTGCCTTATGTACACAGAGAACCCTGTCCTCCTACCGACAAACTCAGATATATGTGAGAGATGCAACTGTATAGACAAACAGGAGGCTGAGCTCTCTCAACCCGTGACTGGCAGTCTATCAGGTGGTGAAGGTAACCACACACACCACAAATCCAGTCTCACATGGACCTATGACGACAGCAAACCAAATACATTACCACAAAAACACATACTCGGAGCCTCTAAATATACTCTGCCTAAGCAGCAGAGACATCCAAAGCAGACACCCAAACAACTGCTAACCCACAACTATACACACATATCACATAGTTCACAAAGTCAGTGTGCCACACAGTCACTGCCCTTAGGCCTACACAACACACCAAATACACTTGTAATAGGTGACTGTAATTGTCGGTCACACTGACATCCCACTCATCAGGCTGAACAAGGAGAAAGTCACTTTGTGCTGTCTGTCGGGTGCCAGGATCTGCCACATGACACATGCACTCAGGTCAATCCAAAGCAAGTACAAATATGGCTTCATCATTGACCATGCTGGTGTGTAAACCCTCAGACGTTCCTCCCTGGACTACATGACAAGAGACATAGAGGAGCTCTCTCATCATGTAGCCCAGGCCAGTATGACCCTGACCTTGTGTAGCATCTTACCCTCACCGAGAATGATGTCACAGTATACAGACAAACTGATCACTTTTAACAGTTGGCTAACATATTGGTGTCATTCAAAGGGGATCCAGTGTCTGTCAGCCTGGGATTACATGCTCGACATGCCACATAGCTTCGCTATGGACACCATGCACCTGTCACCCCTAGGCTTTCACATACTGGCTAAGGCTCTTGCCACCTCCATAGTGGCTGTTTTAAGTAAGGCTCAGAAGACAAAACCACCTCCATAGATGTTACAGGGTAAAGGAAACAGAGAGTAATGCTGCTCAACAACAGATGTCTAACCCTCAGAATGCATGCACTCAGGACTCACCTCAGTATGGAGACTGTCGATATATGTGCAGTAACAGACAACTGGTTCAGGCTCCCAAAAGCACACCAACACTACCAGGTTTTACTTCATACCATGCTTTTCAGGCACAAGACTCGGACCGGCCAACAACAATAGGGGGAGTATCCATATACATCAAACATACACACACCTCCGAGTTGGTAACACTGCACAAAGCATCAGAGAACGTACATGTGCAACTAACAGTGGGCCAAACTGCATTTCAGATTGTAGACTGCTACAGACCACACTCCCAAACACAGGAACAACACTCGGTACTCCTGGGAACATTGGGGAATGTGAAGGTCTCTCCAAACACCATTATATTGTGTGACTACAAATAAACCAGCATTGACTGGAAATACTACTCAAGCACCAACACCCTCGCACAACAGTTGCTAGGATTTATAGACTCAAATGCTATGGCAGAACTGGTCTCCACAACCACAGAGGGGTAAAACATGTGGGACATGATCATCACCAACATGGGGACTCTATGTTCCACAACAGAGGTATACCCCTCATTGTTAAGGTCAGACCATACATTTATCTCACTGGACATACATATCCCATCCACACACGCATCCTAGGTGATCTCAGTGAAGTACTTCTCATAAGCAAACGTCACACTTCTACAAACCGAGGTGGTATCCGTCAAAGACCCTGGGACAGTGTTAATTATGGCTCAGACCATGTAATCCTTTACAAACCCATTCTATGGACAACTACTGAAATGCATGGATTGTGCTATCCCAGATAACTACAAGACTCACTCCTCCAAAGGCAGGGGACCTGTCTGGTGGACCACGGCCATTAATAAGCTATACAACAACAGGAGGAGGCTACTACATGATAGACCACAATCCCAAAAAGGAAGGCATCTCTGATCAGTACTATGGAATAGCTACGATCACTTGTTGATTCATCTAAGGGCCACTTCTAATGGACACTTGCAACAGACACTAAGGACAATCACAAGGCCTTCTTTAGTTATGTCAGGGACCTGGGTGGGAACTCACAGATATGCTGTGAGTTACTGCATAATGACAAAACATACAGTGAACCCACTGACATTGCAAACATCCGGGCAAACATGTTCAGTGGAAATGTTTCCACCCATCCCCCCTATGGTGCAAATGTCCATCCCAACAGGGTGTAGCCTCCCTGATATCACAGATGAACAGGTGAGTGCTGCCCTCTCCATAGCAGACAACACAGCATTAATGGGACCAGACGGTGTCCCGACCTGCGGCTTACACGAGATTCATGACGAACTTAACACTCACATTATGTCACTGTTCAATATCAGAGTTACTACAGAATATGTACCCAAGGAATGGCATACAGCAACAGTGTTCCCGCTCCACAGAGGTGGTGCCACAAGGGACCCTGGACAATATCGCACTATAAGACTAACTATCCTGGTCTGCTAAGCTATGGAGCGTATCATCATGGAACACATACACATAGACATTGTAAACGTACAGACACTGGATCCTATACAATTTGGCTTTGTTGTGGGCAGATCTTGCCTCTTGAACCTGTTTGATGTCTTTAAACAGTTACCAGGTCCATAGACGTACAGAGGGTTGTCCACACAGCCTACCTGGAGCTCGCACAACAGTTCAACACAATACCCCACTCGGCCATTATACATAAGCTCACCAGCTTCAATATCTACACATATGTCACAAGATGGATTGCTAACTGGATCATGGATAGTGCCCACATGATCAGTATTGCAGGTGCCATGTCTGACTATACACCAGTTACACGTGGCATTCCACAGGGCTCAGTCCTGGGACCTCTCTTGTTTGGTATATATTTCTCAGATGTACAGGCTAACACAGGAGGAATATGGCTGACCATGTTAGCAGATGACTGCAAACTGTGTGCCATAATCAACTCTCCAGCTGGCACAAGCATCCTCAAAAAGGGTCTCACAGAGATGGATAACTGGTGCCAGAGCCATGGCCTACAGCTACCTTCCATTAGATGCATAGTCATCCCCTTTGGTAATAACAACGTGCCCACACATTACCACATAGGTGATGATACATCACGTACGGTGGGTGTAATTTGTGATTTGAGGACATGAATAGTTAGTACTCTCGCCTTTGACAATCACGTTGCCAATGTTGTTGGACACACCTTCTATATAGCCCACCTTATCCCATAGGGTTTTACATCTAGATCAAGTGGGGTCACTGTGCCCCTATACTCATCAGGCCCATGCTTGGATACAATGCCCCATTTCGGATGTACCTTACCCAACACCTGCAGCAACTGTAATGTCCACAAATGTACATAACCAAGTAGATCTAGGGACTCACACAGATGGTATGCACAGTTTGGCTATGGTGACCCCAGCTCTCCTCAGTCACTTGCTGCCTACTCGGATGCAATCTGTGCCTGTTGTTTAAAGCCATGTCCATCACAGCATTAATGGACAGGCTCCACCTCAGGATATTAAAGTCCCTTACAGCTACATGCTCCAGGGATGGGAACATCAGCACTGATATTAATAGGACATGCTGGAGGGGCAGATTCCCATGCCAGAGGCTCCACTCACTCTGGAATGAGATCCCAGTCCCACATATGCAGAGACCCCCCCACTGACCACCTACAGGTGACATTTTGACAAGTGGATGGGTGATCGTATGTTTAGTCCTGGGATATGGTCTGGGTCCCTGCTAGAGAGAGGCACAATAAAATGAACATTTGTGGGATATCTTGTGTGACCTACTATTCACAGGTGCAGTCTACTAATCTAGCAGGGTTGCGAAAGCCAAACACACTCTGGCTAGGCTTATACATGCCCTGGGGCAGATAGCCTAGTATCAAACTCTGAACCTATGATAATGTTCGGGATGCACATTGTTCATTGATGGTACTGATTGCAGGTTTTGTTTCTTCTTTGCTTTCCCACTTTCTATGAACAACCTAAGTATCTGCATAACATATTTGATTATGACAGGGTTCCACTATATTATATATGTGTCTGTTGTCATATAACTGTGTGCACAAGGCGGATTGGTGAATAGTGTGAGGTTCCTGGGTTAACACATGCAACTGACCGATATGTGTGGCCCACTGCTGTACTCAGACATGCCCTAAGTGTGTGAGCATGCCCAGTTCGGCCTTTCAGTGTTTTGTTGCCTGACATTTGTCTCATTTATTCAAGTGTGTGAGCATGCCCAGTGTGACCTTGCAGTATGTTGTTGTCTGAGGTCCACTACATTTGTTGATGTGTGTGTGAACATTACCAATATTAACATTTATACTATATGTGTGTTGAATATCAGGTTCTATTCTTACTGCAGGCCTCACCTTTGTATCTTAACTTGACAGGGATTATGCTATGCCTGCAAGGTTTCCATGAGATACTTTGCATAGAGCCTTATATTCTGATCACAGCTTTACTTTTAGGGTTCTACAAACTATAGGTATAAACAATAGAGGAGGTGATGTAATGAATTACTTAGAGACAATTGAATTGAGATGGATTTTGAGGTTGAAAGCCCACCTCGAGCCAGGCCTGAATCAATCTGTTAGTATCAAGCCTGTTTTAATGGCACGTAAATATTGATTAGGGCAGCCTTATGGTTTTTAACAGATTTACATTTTTAATTTTATTAGATCATAGTGTTGTTATTTCATTTTGCTTTCTTTATCATGTATTTATCATGTATTTATTGTTAGCATTTGTATATAGTATAATCATGATTTGATCTTTTTATCAATATATTTTTATCTTCTTTATTTTTCTTTTTATATTAGAGTTTAGGTTGTATTTTGCTGTTTTAGTCTTGATATACTGAATCTTTACCTTGCCTCACAGGGGTTAATGAAACTTTTTCAATTATTGTCTCTCTTGTCCAATTATACTGATCTTGATTGCCAATTATGTTAACTGATAACATTTGGAGATATGTATAAAAGTGCTTCAGTGAAATGTTTTAGTTAAACCTGATGAAGCGTGCTTTTGGATGCACGTGAAAGCGCTTGTTATTTTTTATTTTTTATTCTTGTAATAAATAGTTTGCTTCTACATCGTGGTGGTTTCTACCTGTTTTATCTTTCATTGGATTTCTGTCTTCTCGTGGAAACCTTTGTATGGTGGCAATTCTCATTTGCATAATACTTTGCATAGACTTATCAACATTTCTTCATACAAGCTGACCATTGACATACTGTCATGGTTTAGTGGTTCTGTACTATGACTATAGTGCACTGTATCCTGGGTTTGAGGACTGTAACTGCTTCATACTTTCATACATGGCAGAACAGACTACTTCAGGAACAGTGAAGCATATATGACCATGTTTACCTGCTTTTGCTGAACTATGCCCAAATTTGACCAGACGTGCACAACATTGCTCAATGTTAACCAACATTGCTGAACAATGCCCAGTATTGCTCAACGTTGCCTGAAGTTGTGCTACTTAGTGTGTGCAATGATGCTTACATATACCAAATAGTGGTGAGAGCTGTTTAGTACTGCTTTATATTGCTTAACACATGGCAATCATGCCTCAGGTGGTGCTGCAGGGCTGCCTATGTCGGATGCACATTTTACACTCCCTATACATGTTTGTTAACAGGTAGTGTCAAGTTAGGCATCCCTTTTACTATATGTGCGAGTCGGAGAGAGGTATCATTTCCAGGGTTCCTACTGAGCCAGTGTATATGCTATACGTTGCCTCTTTGCCAAGGCCAAAGCATACTGGGCACATCTCCTTCTGCCTACTGGGGCAGGCTCAGGTTGTTCCTCCTCAGAGTCACGCTCTGCCTGTGATGGCCTTGGCAATGGTGGGGGGTTGCTGTGTCCAGCCCTATACTGCTCCTGCTGCAGCTGTTTTCGCAGGATCATATTGTGTAGCATAGCACATACCATGACTATTTGGGTACATGTAGTTGGTGAGTACTGCAAGACTCCATCAGATGTGTCCAGGCACCGGGACTGTGACTTGAACAGCCCAAACACACACTTGATTACATTTTGTGTTTGTGCGTGTGCCTCATTATGGCGTTCCTGTTCAGGTGTGTGTGCATTTCTGATGGGTGTCATCAGCCACGGCTCAAGTGCATATCCAGCATCCCCCACTAGGTGACCATGAGGGATGTCCCCATTGGCAAATGTCTGGTACAGCTGTGTCAGATGCCAGATATGGGAGTCATGGTAGCTTCCAGGGCAGCCAGCCAGCACACACTTTCATTATTATGCCCTGGGCATCACACACGACCTGGCAGTTGATGGAGGGGTAACCCTTGCGGTTATAGTAGACCCTACCCCGCTCACCAGCTGGTGCTTTGATGCGAATGTGCATGCAGTCTATTGCACCCACTACCTCAGGGTATTCCGCTATTTGCTGGAAGAGATGCATATTGCTGGCCAATACCTCACGGGAATTGGGGAAATATACACAATCACCGATATGTGTTGATATGGCATTCAGGAACCGGTGCAGTACCCTGGATGCTGATGCCTGTGAAATCCCCATCATATCACCAGTTGGTCTCTGGAAGGTACCTGTTGCTAGTATTCTTAGGCCAACACATACCTTGGTTTCCACTGGGATGGTTCCCCTCTGTTGGTTCTGTGTGTGAGGCGTGGCCTGCACAGCTCAACAATTTTCTACATGAGGTCTCTGTCCACTCTATAGCGCTCCTCTATCTCCAGCTCATGTAGCCCCTGGTAGGTTACCATGGGCCTATACACTCTTCTCCGTCTCCTCACTGTGGGTTGCTCAGCAGCATTCGCATTGTCACCACTCTCAGCATGTTGCATATGTCGCCTTATAACAGCAATGGCAGCCCCTAACATTTCTTTGTCTCAGTAAAGCTTTTTCAGTTTTCACTTCTATTAGCTTACAGCAGTGTTGCAGTGTCTCTGAGAAAAACATAGTGGAAAGTTGTTTGCTGAGTTTTAAGTGCTGAGCTGGGCTAGTGTACTGCCTGTGTAATTGCCTGATTCTGATTGTTTTCACCTGCTAGCTCTGCAAGTACTCCCTGGTTAACTTCCTACTATTTTTTGTGCTTCCTTTTCCCTTTCTGTTTCCTCAGGGGGCAGCGCCGTGCAAACAAGCGCAAACACGCGCACACCAGCTCAGACACGCACACACATGCTTACATGGACTAAAACTTGCTTATTCTTGCTAAAACATGTGCACACAGGTGCAAACGTGCTTACACGGGTTTCAACAACCATACACTTACTTACTCCGGCTTAAACGCGCGCACACAGCCGCACACGCGCGCACACAGGCTTACTCGGATTTACAGGCGAGCACACACGCGCATACATGTTGCAGGCATTTCTACAAGAAACTTTGGTGTTGTTCATGGCATACCCCTTCAATTTCTTGCCTTTAGCTAGGGTACCTCTTCACTCACCTCTTTCAGTGATTAGTATCTGGCAGAAGACACATGCCACTCTACTCCAATGAGCTTCACTTCTTTCAGACATACCCCCTTGTGATGTCACCTATCTTCTACTCTGTTACACCCCTTATCCTACTCCTACACTCCACTGACTGTGCTCTTTTGCTATGTAAACTTGGGATTCACTATCCTTACCCTCATTTGCATAGGATTGCCTACTAATGCTTAGTTACATCTCTTAGACTGAGCTTCCCCCCTTAGCAACCTCTACTCGGTAGCCATGTTGTCTTTGGACTGCCATTCTCTTGCATTGTATATTAGGGATTACTGTAATATCCACATTTCTGGATTTTAATTATTGGTTTTCTGGTTATTAGAGCACAGCTCGTTTGCGTGGCACTGCGCTACGCTTAAACATCGGCGATCGGTATAAAAAATTATTTTATTTTAAATTTGCATTGGTGGACATTGCCAATGGCCATATTTTTGGCCATTGGCATGCTTCCTTGACTGGATGCATCCTTTTTTTGAAGCTGTCACGGCTCCATTTTGCTATTTGCAGAACCATAATCAGTTGTCAACAGAGTACATTTCTGCAAATAACACTACTCTTACTCGGACAGGTTAGGGTTTCCTGAATCACAAATTTACCTCATTTGCATACCTTTCAGCAGAAAATGAGGTAATTTGCATATCCTAGCCCTGTCCGTGTAAGAAGAGTTTTAGGAGTTCTCTTGCACGCCCCTGCCGGCTGTTCCTGGATCGCTCGGCAGACATGTTGGCTGCATGGAGTCTTACTCTACTCTTAGACTCCGTGCAAGCCTTCGTGAATCCGGCCTACTATTTTGTTACATTCTTTTATGCTGACCCATTCTCTAAAATTATCTCTGTTGTTCAACCACATATCCTTTAGAGAAGCATGCCATCCTTAGTAAGATCTTCATAATTATCATCCCTTCAGTTTTATTATAGTACTTGAATAATGAACATCTTTTTAAATTATTTCTATAATGTATGGCATAAACAATGAAGCTTAGCAAGAGTTTATGAATAAAATTGATTTTATTGGCACATTCTGTAAAAGGCTGATAGTGGACAAGGGTTATTTTATCTGTCAACCAGTACACTAGTGATATGGACAGGTGTTTACTTAGCAACAAGGCTTTAATTTCTGTCTGTCACTACCATTGAGTAGAGGAGTAGAGTATTGAATAGGGACACACTTGTGAATTGTCCGAATCAACACAAGGTGAAACTATCTAATGTACAGCAGACACACACACACACACACACACACACACACACATATATATATATATATATATATATATATATATATATATATATATATATATATATATATACACATATATGGCACAGTCCACACTATCACAATTTATATACATGCTATTAATGTTGTCAAACATCTCTGTATGTAGTGTGTGCATAAGAAGAACAAGTAGCACACGTGCATCCAGTGTAACAACTTGATTGGTGTGCTGCACCATCAGACAGTCATGTATATTCAACAGAAAGAATACCTAAGTATGGCCAGTAAGCTGTGTACATTTTAGTTACACATCAGTGGAAGATGTATAGGGAGGTACATGAAGAATGGTGTATTGTACACAGTTACTGGTGTGATGAAAGCTGGGAACCATGAAGGTATTGTGGCCTCTGATGTGGATGTCTTTCATGTACCCAGTACTTGTGTTACATTCAAGGGAATAGTGAGCACTGTGACCACATGCTGGTGAATGTACCACTTGCTATCTACCCCAACACATGGGGCACATGACTATTGGTCTCATTATAGGATGTGATGTCCACTTTAAACTTTGGTGGTGTGTTTGTTTACTGAATTAACAAATATCCCCCCATGTGTTTGTCAATGCAAGTGTTGTTATGCCTGTGGCAGCAGTGTTTGTTATGTGTTACTACTGTCTTTATTATGGTAAGGTCATAGTTAGAGTCAATGATTGCCCACATTCTGTAGTCCTTCAGGCAACTGTGTGGACACAGCATATGTATGTCATCTGTGATCTCTATCACTTAAGTAATGGACTGGAAAGAGCCTAGAAGACAAACTTGATGTATGGACCTGATCACTGGACATGAGATATAGGTCACATCACACATTTCAGCATAGTGAGATGTCACACATATGATACATTGGTCTACCCATTTAGTGATATAGCTGTTTATGGTCTCATATGACAGTGTTGCATGAATAACTCAGTGTTAAATGCCTTGATCTGTTCAAGCTCCACAAGATGATAATTTTCTCATCACACATGCCCTCGATGACTTATCTTGAGGACGTCTATCAGATGTAACAGACATAATGTAGCATTAAAAACTCACACAGGTCTGTTGCACACAGCCAGAATATGACTAGTGTACATGTAGAAGAGGTCCATGATCACATGTTGGTCGAACTCATAGTTGAGAAGAGTCAAGTTGCGTCTATAAATGCATCCATCAGGTTCTGTCCCCTCTACTCAGAAGGATGCATATTAATGTACACCTTTCTATGGGAATATAAGCTGTGTGAATGGTGTGTTGAAGTGTGTATTCAACATATCAGGAAGGTGTATGCGCTAAGTCATGCCATAGGCAATCTTTGATGTTGTCACAAGCCATTGCTTCCATGTGATAGGCCTGGATAAATTTAGGACAGTGCATACTACCTATCATGATCTGCCCTAGGGTTTTGACACAATCCCCCATGCAGGTATCATTGAGAAACCCTCCAAGCTAGGGATTAACCCTTACCTTAGTAGATGGAGAATCAGTTAGCTCATTGACAGAAAACATACTGTGAAAGTTGATGAATCAAACTGTACCAGTAGTGCTGTCACCACTGGCAAACCCCATGGATCTGTACTTGGCCCTTCAATGTTTGGACTTGATAGATGAGGCTAAAGTATATGGTCTTTGCCTTACCAAGTTTGCTGATTCTTGCATATTGGGTGCAGACACTGAGGCCAACAATGATGATAACATAGTGCAGAAGGAGCTAACAGAAAAATGAATGGAGGCAAAGGTGCAGAATCTACAACTAAATGCAGAAATGTGTATTTTTTATGTTGTCCATAATAACAGCATTGACAATAGCCCTGCTATGCTGATACCCAGTGATGTCAACACTGGAGACACATGTATATAACAGTCTGAACTTTGACCTCCAAGTGTCTACACTAGTATTGAAATCCTATGTTGTGCACATCATACATCATGCCATCATATGCAGATCTTAGGATTGTATGACACCACTATAGTCAAACCTCATCAGAACAGTAATAGAGTGTAATGCTTATTTTGGCATGTACCTCACCAGGCACATGCAGCAGCTGGAGAGGCCACAGAACTTTCTCAGCAATATAACAAAGGGCTTACAAATGATGACACAATGTATGTGGATAGAGTCAAAGCCATGTCACTGTAATCTGTCTGGTATAGGATGAGGAGACCTCTGACTGGCCTCCAGGCCAGTGTCTGACTCTGCCCTGGTAGAAGTAGTGCATATCCAAAAATCTGATATAGCGGATGGCATCAGCAGTGTCTGTTGAGGAGAATATGGTAATAACAGTGTCCCACATGCTGGTGTAAAAGTCTCTTTGTAATGTCAAGCCAGAGCTCACACACACACACACACACACACACACACACACACACACACACACACACACACACACACACACACACACACACACACACACAAACACTTGACTGCAGTGAGAATAGAAACCCTACCTAAGTACATAAGCTACAGAGAACAATACTTTACACAAGTTCCAAAGCACAAGTCTGACTTTTATTTGTGTCATGGCATGCATGTAAATTACTGTGTACTGTAGTCTGTATACTTAGATAGGTAGGGCTTCTACTCTCACTACAGGTGCCTGTGTGTGTGTGTGGGGGGGGGGGGCTGGTTTTAGCCAGAAGAGCAGAAGTGTGTATCCTACAGTTACCACTCCATTCATATGGATTGACAATATTTATGTGTTGCACTCTGCCTGAATATTGCTGATTTCTGGCTCCATTTTATTTTTCACCCACCCACCCAACTGTTGCATTCTTAAACTAGGTGGCTTTTGAGTTGACTCCTTCCCCACTATAAATCTGATTTTGGACACTGCTCCGAATCACACCTCATCAGCTCATTCTACAAAGTATGGAGAGATCGATTGGGGAGGCCACCCCCTTAGTTTCTTAACCTTGAATTATCTTCTGTTTCCTCCCTTCCCACTTAACTTTGAAAAAAAATGCACTTTATTCAGCTGATTTTACTGTATTTGTGTTTCTTCCTACTTTATTATTTTATTTTGCTTTTGCTGCTTGTTCTTAAAAGTGTTCAACTGCATTTATTCTGCTGCATTTATTACAGCTTGTTTGTAGCCTGATTAAATTTTAACTGTTATTCTGAGCATCTTAACTTTGGTTTAAGCACTTGGTCTTCAGGCCAGTTGTTTTAGATTAAGAAGGTTTGTAGTCAACAATCCTGTGACAGGAGTGGTAGCTCATATACTTCTAAGTTGTGATTTGCTGGTTAAAGGCTTATTATATCTGTTATTCCAAAAGTGTCTTAGTTCTGGTTTAAATGATTGGGCTTCAGGCCAGTTAATTTACTTTAAGAAGGTTTGTGGTCTGCACTCTTATGGGAGGAGAGGCTAGCCTCTGCCCTTCTGAGCTCTGAATTTCTCATTGAAGGCTTATTGTGCCTGTTGTTCTAAGTGTCTTTGTTCTGGTTTATGAACTTGGTTTCCAAACCAGTTATTTTACATTAGGACGATTTGTTGTCTAAATTCTTGTGGGAGGAGACAATAGTCTACACCCTTCTAAACTGGGTATTGTTGGCTAAAGGCTTATTGTGTCTGTTATTCTGAAAGTGTCTTAGTTCTGGTTTAAGCACTCGGGCTCCAAACCAGTGATTTTACATTAGGAAGGTTTGTGGTCTAGACTCCTATAGTAGGAGAGTGTAGCCTACACCTTTTTAAGTTGAGAATTGCTGCTGAAGGCTTCTTATGTGCTTGCTATTCTAAGTGTCTTTGTTCTGGTTTAAGCACTTGGGTTTCTTGCCTGTTATTTCACGCTAGGAAGGTTTGTAGTCTACATTTTTATTTAAACTTTTTTTTTGGTGCTGTGACTGTGATTTTTTTATCCTTTGAATTTCTAGTGCTGTTTGGTATCATTTGAGTACTAAAACCAGCCATTTTACATTAAAAAGGCTTCCCTGCACCCTTAAGGCAGAAGTGTGCAGCCAAAGACCCATCTGAGTTGGAGATTGCTGGACTAAGACTCAGTCTTGGACTTTCCATTTGGTTACTTTGTTTCAAATTGTTTAACTTCACTTGTGTTTGCTCAGGTTTGTGCTCAGTTTACTGGACATGCTCATAAATTGCACTACTGCCCTGCAAGCAATTCAGTTGTGTATTGTGAAGCATTGACACAGTTTTCTGCCCCATCCCTCCAATGAATAGCCATTTTTTGTTAGTATTATAGCAAAACCTGGTCCATCTAGCCCACTCCCCACTAGTTACTACAGTATATACCTGCCATAATGGATGGACAGTTTCCCACCATCTCTCCAGCCAGCAACTGCATCATGTATACTGACAAACGGTTACTCCTAAAATAAATAAACACAACATGTGAGAGCTGTATCTATTCTATGAATTTGGAATCAATTATCTAACACAACAACAAACCAGATATCAAACAGGTTGTCAGCACGCACACTTCACCTCTTGCACATAACAAGCTCACAGCACATAAACTCACATATGTGGAGGTACTCACTAAAAGCCTACCTAATGATCAGAGACCTCCCAAGCGCAAACCTACTGCACACACTGCAGACCCAACAGAATCCACTACACATAATAATACACACAACAATGTCTCACCCAATAATCCCCTAAGGTAAAACACCTCAAAAACAAATGTCTTGGTCATAGGCCACTCCATAGTGAGACACACAGATACCCTCTCACCAGGCTGGACAAGAAGAAAGTCACAGTCAGCTGCCTGTCAGGTGCCAATATCAGTACAGTTATGACTCTGTCATACTCCATGTTGGAGTGAAGTAAATGACTTGAGGTGTACCTCACTGGATTATATGATGAGAGACATGACTGAGCTCTCAGATTATATGTCCCAGGCAGTTTATCCCTAGCCCTAAGCAGCATTCAAACTTTATCCAAGATGATGCCTCAATATAAACAAAAAAATGAATGACTTCAGCAATTGGCTTAGCTTCTGGTGACAATCCAGGGGAATCCAGTATCTGTCAGCCTGGTTGACGGACCATGCTGCTTTGACAGAGATTGTCTTCACCTGTTACCTCTTGTTTTTCAGTTACTGACAAACGTACTCGCCTCCCCATAGTGTCTTTTTAGGCAATATCATAACAACAAAATGCCTGACATAAAAAATCCACTACAGACTAACTCAGGATTATTCTGCTTAATGCTAGGAATTTAAATCAGAAACGGTACTTACTGGAAGCACTCCTTACTTTGAAAGATTCAAATGTCTGTGCAGTCATTGAGACATGGTTGAAGACTGCAGAGAGTATCCTGGCTATGCATGGATACAATGCCTTCCACATATTCAGATCTCAAAATGAGCATGAAAGAGTGAAAGGCGGATGTGTATTCATCTTCATTAAAGACAAATACATCTCAAGACTGGTCAACAGTATGACTTCCTAGAGCTACTCCAAGTCCAACTAACTGTAGGTAAAACTCCCTTCCATATTATTATTAGATATAGGTCTCCCACCACGAACCACGAAAACTACTCTGCCTACCTGGACCTACTTGAGTCACTCACTATACAGCCAAACACCTTGGTCATGGGTGATTTCAACTATCCCTCCATCAATTGGGAGTCATATATGAGCATAAACATACTTCCCCTAATGTTCCTGGACTTTGTTAATACAAATGCTCTGGAGCAGATAGTCTGCACTCCCACCAAGGGCTCTGATGTCCTAGATTTAGTACTCACCAACATAGGGGCTCTCTACACTATCCCTTGTGTGTTGAACTCCCTGGTAAGGTCTGATGATAAATCATTATCATTTGAAATGATGATTATACCTGACCCCACTCCAACAGCAAAAAGGATAAAACATTTCTCCAAAGCAAACTATAGCCTCCTAAGTGATGGCATAAATAGTTTCAAAACCCCTGCTACCACAGTCAACAATGACTCCTATACAGAGGTGTACACAAATGCCCTGTATAAACACCTATACAAATGTATATACTTGGCTGTATGTGAACGGATCAAAACAAGGTCCTCACAAAAAAACAAGCCACCCTGCTGGACATCAAGCATAAATAGGTTATACAACAAGATGAAGAAACTAATGTCTAAGAGTAAGAGGGAACTGACTCAACAGAAGAAGGACACCATCCACAACTTGAACGAGCAAATTGGATATCTTAGAAAATACTCTAAAGCCAATTACAAAGCTAAACTAGTACCCCTAGCTAAGGATAATCACAAAGCATTCTTTAGCTAAGTCAGAAATCTAAAAATGAAGGCCCAGCTTTGTGCCGAACTAGTAGTGGATTGTACCACTCATACTGACCCTGAGGGCATCACCAACCTGCTAGCAGACATATTTGGCCCAAACTTTACCCCCCTGTCACCACCAGAAAAACCCTAAAGCATACCTGTCATCAGTCCTCTACCTAGTACCTCGAAAGAGCAGGTCATAACTGTACTCTCCATGACCAAAAACACAGCCTCTATGGGACTAGATAACATCCCAGACTGCCTACAAATGGACTAAAACAGGACCTACTAGAACCACTTGGTGTTATCTTCAACCACAATCTAAGTACTGCCTTTGTCCCAGCAGAGTGGAAAGCAGCAACAGTAATTCCCTTGCACATAGGGGGGTCCATCAACCAACCCTGGGGGCTATCGACCCATAAGCCTATCCAGCCTTATCTGCAATGCCATATAGAGAATTATCATGGACCTTATCAACAAAGACATAGATGACCTTCAAACTCTTGACTCAATCCAATTTGGCTTTGTTAAGGGTAGACCTTATTTATGAAACCTGGTGGACTTCTTCAAGAATCTCACCAAAGCTCTGGATGAAAGCAAAACAGTACATACAGCCTTTCCTGACTTAGCCAAGACTTTTGACACAATCTCCCACTCAGTCATCATTGAAAAACTCACCCAGCTAGAAATTAACCCATATGTCACTATTTGGTTAGCCAACCGGCTCACCGACAGAACACATACAGTCGGGATTCCATCTGTATGAGCAGACCAGTTACCCGTGGTGTACCACAAAGATCTGTGCTGGTCTCCCTACTGTTTGGAATCTATTTCTCAGAAGTCCAGTCAAAAAACATGGTCTATAGCTTATCAAGTTTGCAGATGACTGCAAACTGGGTGCAATTGTTGAGTTCCCCCAATTATGTTGACATACTACAAAAAGGGCTTACACAGACAAATGATTGGTGCCAAAGGAATGGAGTAAATGCCAAAAAAAATGTATGATCATCACTTTTGGCAAAGGGGAAACCCCTTCAAATTACAATATTAACAGCACACCCCACAGCTCAAACCCTGTGGTGAGAGATTTGGGAACACAGGTTGATAGCAACCTTTATTTTGATCACCATGCATCTATAGTGGTAAGGAAGGCCTTCAATGTTACACATCTCATAAGTATGGGCATTGCATCCAGAGCTAAGGATGTTATATTGCCACTGTACTCATCCTTCACAATCACTAATAGAGCACAATGCTCCCTTCTGTATGTACCTCATCAGACACCTGCAGCAGCTGGTGAGAACTCAGAGGTTTCTCACCAAGAAAATTCAGCACCTTCAACACATAACCTCCATGGACAGACTGAAAGTCCTGTCATTGTACTCTGTATCTTATAGGCTGCTGACAGGAGACTTGTGCCTAGCCTACAGAGCAGTCTCGGACCCTGCCCTAATGGAAATGCTGCACATTAGCAAGTCAAATGGGAAAAGAATCACTCACTCTAGGGATCTTAACCTAGCCTGCAAAATTAACAGGA
The DNA here is from genome assembly GCF_019279795.1 of Protopterus annectens. Classification (NCBI taxonomy): domain Eukaryota; kingdom Metazoa; phylum Chordata; order Ceratodontiformes; family Protopteridae; genus Protopterus; species Protopterus annectens. Next base: position 495,147,235 of record NC_056744.1, read on the forward strand.
CATGCTGGAGAGACTGATATGTCTCCCAGAGACTGTTCTCTGGAATAAACTCCCAATTCACATAAAACAAAGCTTCTCAATGACCCTATTTAAGTGTAACTTAGACAACTGGATAGGTGACCATAAATTTACCCTGGGGGTGTCAACTATGTCCCTCTTGGGTAAGGGCAGTCAGTGCTAGTCATAGACTCTGCAAATATAGACCATACAAACTGGTCAATAAGGGAAGAAGGGTATAACATGGCTAGGCTTATAAAGGCCTTTTGGACAATAGCCTAGTAACCTCCTATGAGCCTATTTAAAAGACAGCAGGTGAACTTATAGTAAATTATATTAGTAAACCATGTGGGGGACAAGATGTTGGGTGAGCTGCATGAAATGGATGTGTAGACATCTGCAAGGATCAAAATACTGTCAGTCTGTGGTATTGGAGCAGTAACTGTGAGATACACACTTCTACTCTTCTGTCTGCAGAGACACACACACATACACCCATTTGATTGCAATGAGAACAGAACCCCTACTTATCTCAGTACACAGGCTACCAAAGACAGTGCATTACACAAGCACCATGGCAAAAGTCTGACTTTTGCAAGACCACAGATGAGCTTATAGTAGATGACAGCTAGGCTACTAGCCTAATGGCCCTGTGGTGTTCAGAAGCCTAACTGTGTAAAAACACAAGTACCCTTACTGAGTATAGCTGTATGGTCATTGTTAGCAGACCAATTTTGTGAGCAGCACCAACTGGCCCTGTCCATGAAGAATATAGTTGCCACTCCAGATGTGACTCTACAATCACCCAACCAGTAGTCAAGGCTGTGCTTGAACAGAGTCATTGAGGAGCACTGATTCACATATAGTGGGAGCCTATTACAGAGAAGTGTGAATCTTTGGGAGTTATATCTGTCTCCCCAATATGCTCTGTTTATGTCACAGGCTACATTGAGAACCCTTGGCCAAGTTATTTTTGCCCCATTTGATTTGCAGATGTCCAGAATTTCCAGTAGGGCATGGTCTGAGACTGCTCTCTAGGGCAGGCATAGGTCACATCTCAGTTGCCTGCATGATACTAAGTACACCAGCAGGTCTTTCAATCTTTCCATGTATGTCATATTTGGAGGCCTTGGAGTCTCCCAAACTCAACCCTGTGTTTTCTCCAATTGCATCAGTTGTCTGGTGTGGTACAGACAGAAGAGAGCATTGTACTCAATTAGTGGTCTGATAAAGGTAGGGTACAACAGAGGTATGACCTCCCTGGACTTGGATGTGATGTCCACTTGAATGAGGTGCACAATGCAGAATGTGTGTGTCACTACTATGAATATATAGTGATGAAACTGTAACTTGCTCTCAACATGTGTTCCTAAGTCTTATAACACTGTCTTTAAGCTTAGAGGTGTACTATGTATATCATAAGTAGCAGGGGTACTTCACTGCCAAAGGGCACAATGAGCCATTGTATGCTTTAAGGTTTAGTTTGTGAGTTTGGCAGCAATCATTTATGTGTGGCAGCCCTTTCTGTAATATGTTACCATCATTGGGAGACTCTATATTAGTGCATCCAGATATCAGGAATCTGCAAACTTAGTAAACTACAGGCCATCTACCATTGCCTGTGCTTCAGGGAAGTAGTTTGCAAACAGTTGTTAGCCCAGCACAGATCATTGTGATATTCTAATGGTAAGTGTCTAGTGCTGGATGTGCAGTCCCGAACTCTGAGAGTGTGTGTTATGTCAGTGAGCCAGTTGCCTATCCTTCTACTACTGTATAGATTAATTACCACATGGGAGATCTTCACTATGACACATGAATGGGGGATAGGTGGTATGTCCTGTTATCCCTCATCCAGGTCTTTGAGATCAGCATCCAAGAAGTCCACAAGATTCAGCAAGCAAGCGCTACCCTTAACAAAACAAAATGGGTAGGGTCAAGTGTGTTGAAGGTCACCTATGTCCCCGTGGATATGGTGCATGCTGATTCCTTCCCTAGCCTTGCAGATAAGACATTTTAGGCATATGGGTCAACGGCCGAAGGTCTACATGTTACCAGATCGATGTGCATTGTATAGCACACAACATTTGATATTATATTTTTTAGTGTGGTTGATATATGTGTGGAAAAAGTGCTAAGACCCCAGGGTTGCAGTGTTTGGGGGGTGCCAATACACAGATGTATTGTAAATATGTGACATATTGTTAGATAGACCCCTCAGTTTGCAATGTTTCCACATGTAATTTCATGTCATACCCAGGAAATGGACATTAAGCAGCAGTAATACAGCATAATATGTACATTTCCATAACACTGTGGTTAGCAAAGTATATGTGCATGCGAGATACACATGTTTGCTTGTAAGTAAGCAATGTGCAAATGTGATCTGCATTGGTAAAGTCTGAAAGTTTGTACTGAGTCTATGAAATATACCTGCTATGTAACTGACTCTGTGGCAGCACGTGTTAATGCATAGATACACTCCTTGTTGGGGTCAGATGGTACTGGGTTCAAATACAGGTATATCTAATACATTAAGTGCATTGCCATCATATCTAATACATTTAAATACATTGCTACCATTCCTCGTTGTTGTGCAGTGGTGCACAATGCAGAACATCATGCAACAGTGCTTTAAAAAGGTGAAATGGTTAGATAGGACAGTGGTGAAATGGGAGCAAGCAGGGAAAGAACAAAGGGAAAGCAGGGCAGGAATATAGAGAAGGGAGATAGGGCAGATTCATAGCTATCCATTTCTTTAACAGTGTAAAGTGAAATATGTGGAAAATATTAACTGAATTTGGATTGTTACCTCCAGCGAGAGGGGTGACCACAACACAATCATGTTATATAGCCAATTAAACTAAACCAAGTGTGTTATGAAGACTCGTGCAAAATTTGTTTTTGTAAGGCAGGTGCCCCCCCACTTTTTTTTTTTTTTTTTTTTTTTTTTTTTTTTTTTTTGTAGAGAGAAGGAGAGGAATGTTGGGGAAGGGATGTAGGAATGTCTGGGTGAGGTAAGTTGGGTAAGTGAGGAAACAGTTGGTTCAGACAAGACAAACAAGACAAGAGAAAGGGACAGTGCTGCACACAAAAGGTTGGGAGACACCATGATTGAGGTGAGGATAGGGACATCCCGAACCCATGGTCATCAAGCTGGGAGACAGTAGGAATCAAGTCCTCGCCCACTGGACTGTCATCACTGTGACCTCACTCTGATGCTGTCTGGAGTGCCTGAAGTCTCCTTCTCCTCCTCCTAGTACTATGCAAAATGAGGGAGAGCAGCTTCTCTGGCCAGCATAGGTGTTCACAACCCTATGCACCATCCCTGGCAACTCAGTGTGGTTGATAAAATCACCACCTCTGCCACTGCTCCTGGAGGATGTCAATGCACCAGCTTCCAGGACAGTACTACCTGAGGGTGCAGGTAGTGCAAGGGCAGCACAGGCTGTGCTGCCAGGTTGGATCCCAGATGGGCTAGGCATCAATGCTGGAGCTGTGGATGGGGGCAGGTGGACACATTTTGAAGACACATAATAAAATTAAAAAAAGAAAATAAAATAAAAATTGTTACAATAAAATAAAATAACAAAAATAAAAAAATCATAAAATAAATGAAAAAAATGATGAAAAATATATTTTTATAAATAATATGAAATAAAATAAAAGTAAAATGGATGGTGCAGTGGTGCAGCAGTAGCATTGACGCCTCACAGCAAGAGGTTATCCAGTTCGATTCTCAGCTAGGGTGCTTTCTGTGTGAAGTCTGCATGTCCTCCCTGTGGTCATGTGGGTTTCCTCTGGGTGCTCTGGTTTCCTCCCACTTTACAAAGACATGTGTCTGGAGCATTTCTCCCCAGGCCTCTACTGAAAATTGGCTTCATTCCAAGTCAGACTTTCCTGGTTAACAAATGTTAAAAAAATGGAAATGAGAGATAAGGGTTGGGGTGAAAGAAAAATGAGATAAGATTAATACCTTCATATGTCACATACAATGCATTAGTACAATTATCTGAGTCTATTATCTTAACTTTTACAGTGTACCACCTCCTAACAGATGCACACTATATTACAGATTGCAGCAAGTAATCCTTTACATGTGCATATATTGCACATATGGGTGTTCCAATTATGCAGATTACAGTTTACAGCAGGGCATATGTGCCACTGGTATGGCAATTTTACTTTAACTTAAATATTATTGAAGAATTAACAATATTGTATAGTTGGGAAGTACAGTATTTGAACACACAACCTCTGACTAAAGTCTGATATTGTACTCTTGGTTTGTGCTACAGACTAATGCATGCCTACTTGATTTTGCAGTTGAGATATGCATGTTCAGCTTGATACAACTCTATAAAATACCAAAAAGGTCTCTTTAACTTTCAATCCTACAATAACACTACTTTTCTGCTACATACATATCACATGCCTCCCTCATCCTCCCCCAATCTAGCCCCATGGGTTCTAACATTTACCTCATGATCATGAGCTGTTGTGGAAAAAAACAGAACAGAAAACCATTATGAATACTGGTCTTGCCTATATTTAGTTTTCTAAGTCTTACAAGTACTATCTGTAGATGATACTTACACAAGTGTGGGATGCCCTCAGTCCTAAATTCCTCAGCCTGGTAGTTGAGTTTATCCCTCTTCCTCCTCCATAGGTCATTATAATGATGTCTACATTGCTCTCCAGTATGCGGTATACTGGTGGCACTGGATACAGCCAGGGCTAAACTATCCCAAGCCTCCAACTTATACTGGGAACCAGAATAGTCCCCCTACAGAAGCCTTTGGCTGTGGTTTTTAACTAGGAGTCCAGTAAAAATCTTGGACTCCTGGACACCCCACCTCTGTGCCCTAAACATGGCACCTTCCCCACAAATAGCTACCATGTCTATCATGGATCTAGAGCAATAGAGACTGACGCTGTCCCACAAATTCCAGTTATTGCATTTACTGGAGTAATACACTGTTTGAAACTGTTGCTCTCTGGTAACAATCACACAAACACACTGCTCGGCAGTGCGCACCCCTGAACAATGCATTTGTGTGACGGTAAGGGAAGGGCAGCAGTGAGGCATTACATAATTACAATTAAAATTCCCATTTTTACTGGACTTACAGACAGTTGTGTATGTGTGTTAGGTAAATGTGAAGGTTATGCCAGTCCAGAAAGCAGAATTACACATACAGTAATATAGTACACAGTATACCCACAGCCATACATCTGATAATAAATATAATACATAGATAAATAAGTAAATAACTGACAAAATACTGCTATCTCATACCTCATGCATATAATTCATATCATCTCCACTATCTCAAGTATTACAACTGAGAGTGACTATAATAGGAAGTGGAACAACAGTAAAAGTGCATGGAGTATCCCGTATTAGAATCCAAGACCCTGTATATAGCAGTCCTACACTTACACCTGTTGCCATTAGAAACTGAAGTAACACTTGTCTATGTTGCAGTTCACTGCTATAAACTGGAATGTCATAACAGTAAAACAAAGGTTGCTCACCTTGTACTAGAACCCAGGACCATCTGTACTCCAGCCCTACACTTACGCCTGCTGCCACAGGCCTAATTGCATGATATTCCCTATTTCACTTATCATTCTTAAGGTCATGTTGTTAACTGCAGCGTGATGCCACTTAGCATGTTTGTGCAATGCCCAGTGGAATTAATTGAATGAATCTGGTTTCCATTTTTGGCTATCTGGGTCCTGTCTGCTTCCTGTGGGTTCTAAATACCCAGTTTGTGTCTGGCTGCACTTCACGCAAATGAGATAAGCACAACCAAACCTGGCATTCATTTCCTCCATTCCCATGATTGTGCTACATGCCACACCGTGCAAATGCAGGTCCCTCCTCCAAAAAAAAAAAATAGACAAAAACAGAAAAGGAGAAAAATAGAGAAAGTGGCAAGTGGTTGAAATAAGAAAAATCATTGTATGGCATACACACAAGAAAATAATGTCTCACATTAGATAGGTCTACACAGTTATGGATTTAAACTCTCCATCCAATGCACCTTCATAACACAGGAGGTGTGCCTTATATGTCTTTGGTACATAAACAGCTTTGCAGTAAAGACCTGAGCTCAATCTGCACACAACCAACTGTAAAAGCATCTACATTGATATCAAACCATGCAACTGTTATTTGTACCTTTAGTATTTCTGGATGTAGTGCACCTAGTGATCACACAGCCTGTTATGATTATTGATGGCAAATATACAGCTCTGTCTTACACTTCTTTGTTTGCTGGCCATTCTTCAGTTATCTGATCAGTAATCTGAGACATGCAGTGTGTAAGCCATTCTATATCATTGGCCTTAAAATGTGTGAGGATATTAAGTGGAAATAATATTATATGCAGTTGCCAACAAATGAAAGCCAGGTTGGATTTTAGGGAACACAACCTGTGAATTGTGTTCTGCTTACTTACATTTACACCCTTACATCTAACAGTTTGTAGATCTAACCTGACACACACAGTGTACATAAGCCAGCCTGCAGTGCTGTTGTGTTTTCCTTCTCGCAACTAGTAGTCATTCACAGTTGCAATCCATTAAACACAAACACTAAGAGATTGTCTGCACTATGTTTACACCTCCTACACAGATCCAAGTATTTGGGATTCAGCAATTCTAATGAATTCACACCTCATTTGCTTATTCACCATACTAACAACCCTGAATCTACACCATATAAAAAGGCAACTGCATAGCTAGGTGAACTGATGATGACCTGGAGACTTGTTTATGTTTGGAAGATGTCCTGTATGCTATTTCTTCAAGATATATTTGTACAGAGGAGTACTGAACTTCATAAGGTATGCTTTAGTTTTGTCAGCTGCAAGCTGCATATGCTGGAATATATTTAAGAAACATCTGAAGCAAAGGCTTTTACACTTTTATTTGTATGTATTACTTAGTAGTGTACTGATGGCATGGTCATGTTTGTCAAGTCAGTGGGTAATACTGATTGGCTACCTTTTCTGTTTTATCTCATACTCTGTAGTTATGTGATACTTATGTGAGTTATTTTTTGTTGTCTTTTAGGGCACCGAGGAGTATGTCACCAAGGTGTGTCAATCCTCGGAGACCCCCTTCACCGATGCTGAGGACCATGTGATAGTGGATGCCTTTAGGCAACATGGTGCATTTCTCCTGGAAAGGAGATGGGGAGAAAGGATGCAGATATGACACTAGATAGTTGATAATGTGAATGCCGGTGGTGGCATGGCAGGACATATGAGCAGGTGTGCTGCAGGGCCACTGACATGATCACATATGAAAGGTGGAGAGCAGCTGTGGTGGGCCATGAACAGCTGCTTACCTGAGGAGGGCCTGCCTGGAAACCACCACTAACACCCAATGAAGAATTCCTGGCCAATATCAGTGATCAAGTCAGCTCCCAGGAGAGTATAGTACAGCATGTGCTGGATGTCTGAGTAACAGTTTCAGAGACAGCAAGCACTTCCTAGGAGGAGCTTCCAGGTAGGCATTGGTATATCAACAGTTGAATACTGTTCTATAGTAAAACAATTGAAATCAGCAAGTTACTTCTGTGTCATATGCCTTTTTGGGAGGGATTGAAGGTTTCTACAGTTATTAAGTTAAGTTGGAGTTATCAAGCCGAGATCTTGTTGAAAATATAGTTAATGGACATATAACGGGGTAAAATTACTACCCACTGTATTACTGTTAATTGTGATGATGTTGCTCTTACCTCTTGCTTAACTTCTTCCAGGACCATCTGGATTGCATTGGAGCATGTCATTATCTGCAAATCGTAAACCAAATATGTTTATGTCAGTACTGCTGAGTAATTTAAATAAATGTTTAGTGTGTGCTGCTGATGCCAGGCCTGCTGTTTGTATTGCTGTACTGTTTGTAATAGTGGCAGAGTTGTTACTTTGTTAGCATATAATGGACTATAGTAGTGTAGATATTTTTTCCTGTGTTTGTTGCTTCTTATCACAGGTGATCTTGACAGTGGGAGTGTGGGCACTCTGCCACCTGATGTCAGTGTATCAGCAGACTCTGATGATGATGGTGGCCAAACTGAGGCACAAACTGGGGGTGCAGAGGTTGCATCTGACATTGAGGTTGACATACAGCCATCTCCTGTAGTTCCATTGGACATAACCAGTAGGCCTACACCTACCCATTAGAGTGAGCCCTCAGATATTGTACAGGTGGATGGTGAGAACATTGATCAGGTAAGTGTGGCTACTGCAGCTTCAGTTGCTGTTGACTCTGTCCATAGCCAAAGTGTGGGCAATATGCCATGCATGAGGGTTGGTAGGAGTGCTCGGAGGGGGCCTGTTGGCCCTCTTCCACCAGGTGGAGGTTTCTTTTCCTGTGCCACATAACATATGTTTAGGGTCATCATGGAGACACAGGAATGTTCTCATAGGTGCTTCAGACAAATGCTCAATGTTGTAGATGTGGCACAGTCTGACATGCATGATTGCCTCCTCTGTGTTGCTAATTTATACCTCTCAACTGTACAGATTTTCACAGAATATCCAGATTTTGACTCATACTTTTGATCTGTTCCTCATAAAAAAAATTTTTTTGACAAATCATTTGGATGATCTAAGGATTTAAATCACTAAATAGTGACATACATTTGAGTTTCAGACTTCATATACTTCAGAAAATGCATCTATAAAATGCATAACATATCCTGTTATTCTACCAAGTTATTTAAAATGTCTCCGTATGTTGGGCATTTGTCTCCCCATTATGTCAGTCTTTTGTCCAGATGTCCTGTGCTAAGAGACTGAGAGGTATGTTGCTGATTCAATGGATCAGATGAATGAAACATTGGAATTAGGGGTATCTGTGATGACCCAAGTGGTGCCTGTCATGGATCAAGCATTGTCTTTCATGAAACATCTGCTGGTAGGGGAATGGCATCCTTATGGGGTAGGTCAGCCACATCATCTGCTGTCAGCCAATATGGCCTTGCCTGATCATGATCTCATTGTGGCAGTACTTCAACCGCTCTGTCAGTAAGTGTGCTGTCCACACCCAGATGTGGCAGACCATGGCATCATGGTCCTAGGAATCGCCATGAAGGAAGCTCGTCCAGCCGACATCAGCCACATTCAGGTAGCAGCAGTGCATCTGACCATGGGCATGGACATGCCAATGCTACTCTTGGCAGAGCCAGTTTTCATGTTTGGGGATGACAACAATGAACTGCCACGTCTACCATGCATGGCTCACACCTGTCTAACATAGTAAGATGTAGAGCCAGTACAGAGCTTGGCTGTGTTCACGCAGACACTAACACACCAATTTGACTTGGAGGACTCCTACAGACACACACACACACACACACACACACACACACACACACACACACACACACACACACACACACACACACACACAAAACAGTTACGCATTTTGCCTCACTGACCATTTGTTGTTTTATCCAAATGTCTGCCTGCTTCTCTTTCTTACTCAAACACATACACCAACCTTTTGTGTCAGCCTAGGCTTCCTGCCTCTCCAACACAATGTCATGTGTAAAGTGATGATAACTGTGCCATATCCCAGTTTTCTATCTTTTGGATTCAGGGATACACGAGCTTTGTGTCTGATGGTCAGGGTACATAGCTAACATAGTGCTTAGTGTATCTGCATTTGTAGTATTGAACTGGTAATAGTACCTTTGACTTATATTGGCCTTGGAACATTAGACAGTTAATAGCATAATTTCCTAACTTTATAGTGAATAATCCTGTGTGGACTGTAATGTCAAAAACTGCAATATGTGTCATTATCATTACTTTCTAACATCTCTCTCTCTAATTATCTTCTAGTACTAGCACATGGTGCTAAACTGGAACATGCAGTGAGCATCAGCTCTTTTGAGAGGTATGACTGTTTGAATCTTTGATGCCTGAAGCCTACTACTTAGTAATGGTCACATATAAGTGAAATAAGTCTGTACTGTCATATGTTAAGGTAAGTTCTGTACAGATCTCCCACCTTTTAATTGCTTACTAAACCAAGTAATGAAATACAAGGATATGAAACTCATTCAGATTATTAAACAATACACTCCAGGTTTAGGGCTTACCTTGTAAATGCAGCAGTTGCCACAGTTTTATTCAGGGATGAATCTGTCTGATGCAAGCAGTCCACAGCCCATACATGGGGTGATAAAGTATGTGTGAGTTGCCTGGCATCAGTGTTACTATATATATGTGAGTAGGAGGAAGGTTTTAGGCCCCTAGGTGGTGAGTGAGTGAGCTATGTACTGTCTCTTAGCCAATGCAAAGACATACTGAGCATGCCTACATCTGCCCACACACACAGCAGCTGGTGGTTCCCCCTCTGACTCCTCATCTGCCTGTGGCTGTGGTGACCCTGGCATTGGTGGTGGGATGTGCGCTCCTTCTCCTTGCTGATCCTGCAAAAGCTATTTCCTTAAGATTATGCTGTGTAGGATGGCACATACTGTGAATTTTTCTGTACATGTCCATGGATTGTACTGCAGAGCTCTGTCAGATGTATCTGGGCACCAGAACCACGACTTCAGCAGCCCAGACACATTCTCTATGCTATTTCTGGTTTGAGCATCTGCCTCATTATGGTATTCTTCCATGGGTGTGTGCAAATTTCTGATGGGTGTCATCAGCTTCAGTTCCAGTGCATAATTTGCATTCCCCCAATAAATGACCCTGTGGGATTTCACCCCTAGTGAACATCTGATACAGTTGGGTAGTGTGCCAGATATGTGAGTTGTGGTTACTGCCAGGGTTGCCAGGACACACATTCAAGATGATTCCCTTGGTAATATACATGACTTGGCAGTTGACAGAGTGGTAACCCTTTATGTTTACGTACAGCTTCCCCTGTTCTCCAAGTGATGACTTATTTTCTATATTTTCAACACCCACATATAGCAACACTAAATCCACATATGCAGAGGCCCTTAACTGTAACCTGCCCAAGCAACAAGGACCTCTGAAGCTGAAACGCAAACAAACACCAATCACAACCAAAGTGTCACATAGTTCAAAACACCTGTGTGCCACCCAGCAACATCCCCTAAGGCAACACAATGTACCTAACACTTTAGTCATAGGTGACTCTATAGTCCGGCACACTGATGTCCCTCTCACCAGGTTGAACAAGGAGAAAATTTCAGTCAGCTGCCTGTCGGGTGCCAGGATCCACCACATAACGCATGCACTCAAGTCATACCACAACAAATACAAATATGACTCTGTCATTGTCCATGTTGGAGTGAATGACTTGAGACGTATCTCCCTGGACTACATGAAAAGATACATGGAAGAGCTCTTGGATCATGTGGCCCAGGCAGGTATGACCCTAGCCCTGAGTAGCATCCTGCCTTCGCCCATAATGATACCACAATATAAGGATAAAATGATTGACTTCAACAATTGGCTAAGCTTCTGGTGTCATTCAAAGGGGATCCAGTATCTGTCTGCCTGGGATGACATGACTGACAGACCACGATGCTTTGCCAGAGATGGTCTGCACCTGTGGCCTCTGGGATTCAGGTTACTGGCTAAGGCTCTTGCCACCCCTGTAGTGCCTTTTCTAGGCAAAGTTCAAAGAACAAAACCACCACCGTAACAGGTACAAGCATGCAAAATCTGAAGGTAATGCTACTCAATTCTAGAAGTCTAAACCTCAAAATGCACTCTCTTGAGGCACTCCTAAAAATGGAGAACATCAATATCTGTGCAGTAACTGAGACCTGGTTCAAGGCTCCAGAGAGCACCCCTGCAATACCAGGCTACAAGTCTTACCACACTTTTTGGCCACCAAAGCAGGACTGAAACACTAAAGGCGGAGGAGTGTCAATATTCACCAAGGATATTCCCACCACCAGGCTAGTTGCCCAACACAATGCGTCTGAAATTCTCCAGTTGCAACTAACACTAGGTAAGACTGCAATCCAAATTGTAGCTTGCAACAGATCCCCCACCATACCCCAAGATTCTAACTACACCTTTCTAAACATACTGGAAAATATTAAGATAGAACCAAACACCCTAATACTGGGTGATTTTAACTACCCTGCCATTAACTGGGAAAGCTACTCATGTACCAACACCTTTGCCCAACGGTTCTTGGAATTCATAAATTCCAACGCCCTGGATCAACTAATCCATAGTCCCACCAGGGGCTCCAATATCCTAGACCTGGTCATTATCAACATGGGAAATCGATGCTCCACACCTATGGTCACTCTTTCGTTAGTCATGTCTGACCATAAGCTAATCACCCTTAGCATCCACATCCCAACCCCACCCCCCAGTAAGGAAACCTCGATAAAAAACTTCTCCAAAGCCAACTTCATGCTACTCAAGTCAGAAGTGACAAACTTCATGACACCCATGCAGACGGGAGCTAAAAGTTCAACTGCTGAATCCTACACTAAAGCACTGTATAAGCACATCCACTCATACATAAATCGTGCCATCCCAAATAGAACCAAGATGCTCTCATCCAAAAAAAAGAAGCCAATCTGGTGGTCCCCTGCCATAAACAAACTTTACAACAAAAGGAAGAAACTGTTGCAGAAAAGAGGAAAATCCCAGGATGCAAAAAACTTCCTTACCAGCCTCAGTAAGAAAGTGAGATCCCTCATAAAATCCTCCAAAGCTAGTTACGAAAATAAAATTGCCAAAGATTCCATAGACAACAACAAGGCATTCTATAACTATGTCAAGAATCTAAATGGCAATGCTCAGATCTGCTCTGAGCTAAAACAGAATGGCATTAAATATACTGATCCCAAGGATATTGCCAATATCCTGGCAGATCGATTCAGTGCCAACTTCACCCCCCCTCTCACCCCCTAAATGGCCCATCGTAATACCGGAAGATTGCCAAATTCCGGTAATAACGGCCACACAGGTAAAAATGCACTCTCCAAAGCTAAGAATACAGCATCCATGGGACCAGATGACATCCCGGGCTGTGTACTACATGAACTACAATATGAACTGGCACCTCACCTACGTGTCATGTTTAATCATAGCCTCACCTCAGGTTTTGTGCCCACTGAGTGGTGCACAGCTACAGTTATCCCACTCCACAAGGGGGGATCCACCTTGGATCCCGGAAACTACCGTCCCATTAGTCTGACAAGCCTTTTCTGCAAAGCCATGGGGCGTATTATCATGGAACTTATAAACAAAGATATTGGCAACCTTCAAACACTGGACCCCACCCATTTTGGGTTTCATGAAGGGCCGATCTTGTCTCCTGAACTTGATTGACTTCTTTGAATCAGTCTCCAGAACCATGGACAAGGGTAAGGTGGTCCACACAGCCTATCTAGACCTTGCCAAGGCCTTTGACACCATCCCCCACTCTGGAATTATAGATAAACTTACTAAGCTGGGCATTAATCTCTACGTCACCCAATGGGTTGCTAACTGGCTTACTGACGGAACCCACACTGTAAAAGTAGCCGACTCCAAATCCAGCTCCAGACAAGTGACAAGTGGAGTACCTCAGGGTTCAGTCCTGGGACCGCTCTTGTTTGGCATCTACTTCTCTGAAGTACAGGCCAACACTAAGGGACTCTGGATAACAAAGTTTGCAGATGACTGCAAACTGGGAGCCATTATTGAATCCCCAAATGATATGGATATTCTACAAAAGGGCCTTACAGAAACAGATGCTTGGTGCCAGAGCCATGGGCTCAAGCTCAATGCCAAGAAATGTATAGTTATCCCCTTTGGGAAAAAACATGTATCTGTGAATTACCATATAGGTGGCAGTACACTAAACACCGAAAGTTTGATAAGAGACTTAGGGACACAGGTGGGCAGTGGTCTCACCTTCGATAACCACATCGCCACAACAGTCAGGAAATCCTTCTATGTGGCACACCTCATCACTAAGGGCTTTTCATCCAGAAAAAAGGAGGTCATTGTCCCACTGTACTCATCCCTCATTAGACCCGTTATAGAATACAATGCCCCATTTGGTATGTACCTCTCAAGACATCTGCAACAACTGGAAAGGCCACAGAAATACCTCACTAAAAGAATCACAGGTCTAAAGCAGATGCCCTACGCTGACCACCTTAAAAAACTCCAGCTATACTCTGTCGCATATCGTCTACTCAGAGGCGATCTTTGCTTAACATACAAGGCCATGTCAAACCCAGAGCTGTTGGACATGCTACACTTAAAGAAATCCCAATCCCTCAGAGCCACACGCTCCAGGGATCTAAACCTTGTCATCACAATAAACAAAACATGCTGGAGGGATAGGTTCCTGACCCAAAGACTCCGCAGACTCTGGAATAGATTGCCCATACATGTCAAGCAGAGTGCCTCTTTGGTCCTCTTCAAAAGGAACCTTGACAATTGGATGGGAGAAAGGAAATTCACCCCGGGGATCACGTCAGTCCCCCTGCTAGACAGGGGTCCAGGGAAGTAAATAGTGTGGGAAGAAATAGCCAGGGAATTGTTATGGCTAGGCTTGTATAGGCCCTAGGGCTGATAGCCTAGTACCAACCTATGAACCTATGAACCTATATTGTGTGCAATCTATGGCACCCAGCACCTCAGGGTATTGTGCTACACAGTAGATCTCCTGCATATTTCTGACCCTCTTCTCAGAACCTCAGGGAATACATATGTGGTCTTTGGCATGTTAGAGCATAGTATTCAGTAATTTGTGGAGGATCCTGGATGCTGACGTCTGTGTCACCTCCAGCATATCCCCTGTTGTTCTCTGAAAGGTATCAGGGGTTAAGATTCTAAGGGCTACACATACCTTTGTCTCCACTCTGATGGTTTCTCCTACTTGGCTCTTGCTCTGAGTTGAGGACAGTAGAAATCACAGAGTTCCTGTAGTGTGTCTCTGTACTTCGTGTAGCACTCTACAATTTCCATATCATGTAGGTTGTAAAAAGTTAGTTAAAAAGAGTGAAAACTCTTCTTCTCGGCATAGGCCTACTGGCAGTAGTAGCTGCATTGGCTTTAGCCTGTAGTAAAAGCAGCAGCAGTCCCTAACCTTCTGTCTGTGTAGACTCCATTCCATGGCTGTATTCCAAAAGTTTTAGAATTTACAGGAAAAAAACAGCATAGAGTCTACACATTTGCTTTATATCTTGTTGAATAGCTTCTCCATCTTGGATTTGCTGATTAGCATACAATTCAGCTGCTTATGCTATAATTAGCATGCCACAGTGTTTACTTTGTTTGCGTCAGGTTGCACACCTGTACACGGTGCTTACCGAATCTAAATTGCATTGCTAATATGTAGAGTTTATTGAATCCCCCTAAATAAGACAAAGACTTAGGATGAATGGAATGAGACCTTTTTTTGTCATATTTATACATTTCCATTAAATAACAAAAGCAAAAAAAAACCAAAAAAAAAAAAAACAAATAATCAAAATTACTTAAAACAAGGGTACACAAGGACAACTTACATTAAACAACTTAAAAGGATCAAACTAAACAATTTACAGGTATTTAAAACAGAAAGTGATATGTTCTTCAAGCACAATAATTGAATATAATATAATAATCCAGGTCCAGGTTAGTGTATGCCCATCACAATTTGATGTGATCTTCTGTATGATGTTTTCTAAGTTATGATTTTTTTCTTCTTGACAGACAGCTTATATGCATGTAAGTATCTAGTTATATTAGAAGAAAATCTTGTTGAGGCAATCTCTTTCATATTTGTGCACAACTGAAACAAGAAGTGTTAGAATTAATTAATTAGTTAATTATGTATTTATTTATGTGTTTATATATATATAT
The DNA here is from genome assembly GCF_019279795.1 of Protopterus annectens. Classification (NCBI taxonomy): domain Eukaryota; kingdom Metazoa; phylum Chordata; order Ceratodontiformes; family Protopteridae; genus Protopterus; species Protopterus annectens. Next base: position 495,163,047 of record NC_056744.1, read on the forward strand.
ATATATATATATATATATATATATATATATATATATAAATAACAAGGATGTCGAAGACAAAATAATCAATCTAGGAATGGTTTTAACATGGGTCGAGGTAGGTGTTCAGTATTATTCCCTACTACAAACATCTTCCCTACCTCGACCCATGTTAAAACCGTTCCTAGATTGATTATTATGTCTTCGACATCCGTGTTTACGACCTTATACGTTCGACTATCCAACTGTCGCCCAAGTGCCGTTCGCATTTTCAATAGTAAACCATATATATATATATATATATATATATATATATATATATATATATATATATATATGTGGGTCTACTTTCCCTTATCGAATTTACAGTTCACTGAACTGCTAATAATCAAGACCACTCACCCAAAACCTCAGTATAATGAAAGTTCACTTTTCCGAAATCTGTTTCATTGATATAGTTACTGTGTTACTGGTAGTGCAAGAAGTACAAGTATATAGCCTTTATGTAACTTCTCATACAACATAACAGATTTGAGGCATGATGGATGTTATGGTAGTACCAGCAATCTTTGGCTTATGGTATGTTATTTTTACACCACTTGGAACTTTCAAATGGAGAATGCACAACAGTAATTATAAGGAAATCTAACATTGCTTTCACTGTAGTGCGATCTCGGATGTGTGTGTGTGTGTGTGTGTGTGTGTGTGTGTGTGCATGTGTGCGCATTTATTTATTTCAGTTTATATAATGCATTATCTTTAGCAGTAAAACTCACCTCGAAATTTAAGACAAACTACTGCAAGGACAATCATGTACATGTTAGTGTCTGATTTCTTGTGTGTAACAGAACTGAGTAGTGCCAGAATTCTAAAAAGAAGACTTAAGCTTGACTCAAGACATTCAAAACTGCAACAAATCTAATTAAACTCAGTTAGAATCCGAAGACAAACCCTATGATATACATTCTAGAAAATTAACTTTACAAACTTAACTGGATGGACCATAAAGAATACTCTCAAACCCACTACAGAAATATTGAAGTTACCCTATACCCACCCCAGGAATAACCAATATTTCTGTGTCCAAATATGGTTCAAAGAAAAGTTAATGCATCTTTAATACAGTGCAACATTGCGATTAATGCCAATGACCTTATTAAGGACTATGAACTCAGTTCTAAAACTAGGTGCTTATGACAGCTCTCCATTGAATGCACCAAGTAGAAACAAGAGGCTTGCTTAGGTCTGATAAACAAAATTAAAGCATGAATTGCACTGAAATTTTAAAACATGATATAAAGATAGTTCCCTGGATTCTCAAATGCTTGCACGGCGTGCATGATTAGTGTAAGAGGTAATGTTGGCAATATGGTGGCCGAGCGATACACGGACATGCTCATTTGATGTGCACGAGCACTCTTGCACTAGTCCTGCACGTTCCCAGCCCCCATATGCAAATTACCCCATTTGCAGGTGAAAACCATGCAAATAAGGGAAATTTGCTATCCAGGAAGCTGGAATCAGGTCATGCAAGACTAGCGTAACCTACAGAAATGTACTCAGTTAGTAACCGATTACTGGTCTGCAAAATCCAAAACGGAGACATGACAGCTCCAAATAAAAGCTGCATATCATGGAGGAAGCATGCCAATGGCAAAGTATAAGGCCACTGGCATTGCAAACAATACAAGAAGTAAAAAAATACAACTTTTATTGTAGTTCCCCCAATCACGGCTGTCTAAGCATAGGGCAGTGGTGAGCAAATGAGATCGGTGGGAAAATAAGAAAATAAACCTAAAACAAGCATTCTAACTAAAATCAGTATTCTGCCATGCAAGTCAATGGCAGGCAAAAGACAATCTGGCCCGTGAATAGTGGCTGCTAAGGGGGGAGGCTCAGTGTGACACATGTAACTATGCATTAGCAGGCAATCCTATGCAAATGAAGGGAAGGATAGTGAATCCCAGTTTTCCCCAGCATGTGAGGCAGGTCCCAACAGTGCAAGAGTATGAATAGCTGAGTGCAAGACTAGGAGGTAGGTGATGCCATGGGTGGATGTGTCAGGCATACTGTAAGCGGATTGGAGCCCTGTGGCTTGGGTATGCACCTAGCTTAGCACAGCTAAGCTAGGGGGTGTGTCTAAACCTGCCTAGCACTCTTTACAAAGTGTAAGCGGGTGTGTGCTCCATGCACCAGGTTTTAGAGGAAGAAAAAAGAAGTTAAATGAGGAAACAGCAGCAGTGTGCACATCTGAGTACTCTGTTTGCGTGGCGTGCCCCCGGGCCCAAACAGAATGGCAATGGGAAGGGAAAACTGCAGTAGGAAGGTAATCAAAGAGAACTAGCTTATCTGGCAGTTGAAATGTATCAGAAGCAGCCAATTACACAGGTAGCAGCCCAGCCCAGAATACTACTATAAACTAAGCAAACACCTTCCACACTGGTTTTTCCCACACCCTACACCATCGATGTGTACAAGCAGGGAAATTTTAACAAGCAATCCTTCAAAATGAGAAGGTCTGCATCAGGCAACATAGAACAACATGTGCAAGAGGCTGAGGGTGGTGAGGATGTGCATGCTGCTGAACAACCCACAGTGAGGACACAAAGAAGAGTTTACAGACCCAGGGTAACCTACCAGGAGCTACATGAGCTGGAGATAGTGGAGCGCTATAGGGTGGACAGAGACCTCCTACAGCAAGTAGTTGGGTTGTGACGGCCACACCTGACACACCAAACTGACCGAGGGGAACCCATCCCAGTGGATACCAAGGTATATGTAGGCCTAGGTATATTAGCCACAGGTACCTCCCAAAGCACATCTAGGGATATCATGGGGATCTCACAGGCATCAGCATCCAGAGTATTCCACCAGTTCCTGGATGCTATATCAGCACATGCCAGAGAGTATGTATATTTCCTCAATACCCGTGAGGTGTTGATCAGCAATATGCGTCTCTTCCACCAAATAGCAGAATACACTGGGGTAGTGGGTGCTATAGACTGCATGCACATATGCATCAAAACACCACCTGGTGAGCAGGGTAGGGCCTACATCAACTGAGTACACACTGGAGCCGTGGCTGATGACACTCATGAGAAATCCACACACACCTGAACAAGAACGCCATAATTAGGCACACACACAGGCCAGACATATAATAGAGCATGTGTTTGGGAAGCTCAGGTCATGGTTCCGGTGTCTGGACACATCCGGTTAAACCTTGAAGTATTCACCAGCTACATGTACCCAGATTGTTATGGTATGTGCTATGCTACACAATATGATCCTGCAGAAACAGCTGTAGCAGGAACAGCATGGGGCAGGGCCACACAGCCCCCCCACCAATGCCAAGGCCTGCACAGGCACAGAGTGACCTGGAGGAGGAAGAACCTGAGCCTGCCCCAATAGGCAGAAGGAGGCATGCCAAGTATGCCCTGGCCTTGGCAAAGTGGCAACGCATAGCACATGCACTGACACATTAGGGTCCCAGGGAATGACACCTCTCTCTGACTCACACATACAGTAAAAGAGATGCCAAACATGACACCACCTGTACTCAACCATGTATAGGGACTGTACTATGTGCATCCAGCATAGGCAGCCCTCCAGCACCATCCGCAAGTCTGGCACATCCACAAGGTAAGTCAATCAACCTACCAATTGCCAAATTGAGTAGAATGTGCTGTCACCTATAGCTATGGTATGGATGTGAGCATGCAAGGGAATTGGGTGGCTGAATGTTATGGCAGCAAACAGTAGACACCCATAATGGCACCCTGACATGTGTAACACATACTGGAGTCACCATAGTAGCCAGTACTACACAGGGTGACAAAAAAACATTGCAGGAAATGTGCTGATTGAAATGTGTGTCCATATGACTCACACATGCCAGTCAGGATGGTTCACATACCCAACAACAGTTGCAGCCAGCAGAACAGGTGGAGACAAACCCAAACAGGTTCTGTGCCATGGCCCCAGAATGATGGCTATGGTTAACCACACCCTAGGCCTACACAGATAGACCACAGTAGGGCAGGTAGTGGGTTGTTAGTTCTGAAGGGTAGGACATCAGACAATAATATGTAGGACAACCAAAGCCACGATCTGTAGTACACTGGTGTGCCGCTAGTCAGCATGATAGTTATCAATACAGAATGAAACGGAGTACATGACATACCAGTACAGTCACTTGTGCCCCACCCATCCTATATAGCAATGTAATAACACTCAGGTGTGCCTCCCCACTCCCATGTAGACATGTAGAAACAGTCAGGTGTGTCCCTACTCCCAATCCAGTGTAGAAATGTAGTAACAGTCAGGTGTGCACCCCCACAATCCTGTGTAGAAATGCAGAAACAGTCAGGTGTGTCCCCCACAATCCTATGTAGAAATGTAGTAACAGTCAGGTGTGCCCCCCCCACTCGTATGTAGACATGTAGAAACAGTCAGGTGTGCCCCTTCCCTCAATCCAGTGTAGAAATGTAGTGACAGTCAGGTGTGCCCCCCCCCCCCAGTCCTTTGTAGAAATGTAGTAACATGTATGTGTAGGTATAATATGAGTGGAGCAGAGATGCCCAGAGGTGGCCAAGGTAGCAGGATAGGTTGTAGCAATTGCACAATATGCAGGTCTGTGTGTGTTAGGATGGTGTGTGTGTCATATTGTGTGAGAGTGGTCAGTATGTATGCATGTTGAGGTAAGACCTGGTGGCCATTGCCTACTACTGCTGATGACAGGGACAAGCCCTCACAACTGCAGTGCCAAAGACAATCCCCACCAGTACACCACTTGCTAGCAGTAAGCCATTGTAAATGTATGGTGGTGATATGTGTCACCATCTGAAAGACTGACATGGGATGGTTGTTGGTCTAGATATATAAACAGTACACAGGGTAAAGTACCCCATACATACAGTATATATTGTGTCACTGTGAAATGGAGACACCCTTGGAATTGTACATACAGATATGCATCACAGTAAATGGTCCTGTAGTAGGGGATACCGGTGATGTTTACTTGCAGATCACAAAGGAGGTATGACTGATGTATTGGGAAACTGATGTACCTGCACATGCCAGCACAACTGGAATGACCCATGCATATCTGTGTGTCAGATGCAAGTAGTGTCCATAGCACACATGCACCCAGCTCACACAAGCACCACCCACAGATACCTCTCTGGTCATACACCTGCTGTGTGGAATGGGTACAGTATGACTCCACCTGTATATGGCAATAATGGCAGAATGCAGCATGCACTGCAGGTGTCCCATTCAGGTGTGACCCTAGCTGTATGTAGCACCCTGCCAGCATCCACATCACCTGATCGAGACTGATGGAAGGTATTTGCATGAACTCCTATAACACCTACCCTCTCACCCCAGGGGAATATACTGTATGGTGGTCCGAGACTGTAGGCCTGACAGAATGCAATGGCCTGCCACATGTAACCCGCAGCAACACTTAATGCCCCACAGGCCTCTGCCAAAGGCCTGTGTCTCACACGTACTGCCAATGCATGTTATGTCATGGACACTCAAATAACAACATAAAACACTCTAAACCAATAAACCGTAAACCAGTGACACCAATACAATAGTTTAAAACTTGCTTTACTGAATAAATAAGGAGACCACAAAATAACTTTAAGCGCTTTTCGTCAGGTCAAATACCTGACTTCTTCAGAATATTCACACACTTCTGACAAACATTTGCAGTTATATATTAATTAGAAACTAAGAGCCTGCTTACATCATTAATCAATTATAGATTGTTAAAGGGCAAGTAACAAATAACTAAGTGTACATAACAGTTAAACATAGATAATTAAAATATAATATATAAAATGTACGTGGTACATAAGTGTAATCCACAGACCATACACAATGCTCATTGTTGTAAACTATAGTAGTGATGTTCATCTTTTTAAACTCTTTAATTTCAACAGACTAGAAATTGAGCAAGTGTCATTTATGCCTGGATGACAATAGGCATACAACCTTACTTGCCATAGTAGTTCAGCTTCTTCTAATTGTACAGATCTCGGACCACCTCTCTTATTAACTGGGATATGTTCTATAGCAGTAAATTTAAAACTGTGGTTAGAGTTAGTAACAACATGTTTAGCTAGAGCATTTTCCATTTTGGATGTCTTAATTGCGTATAAATGCTCATATATACGCTCTCTCAGCCTTCTAATGGTTTTCCCAATATAGAAGGCCGGACATTGTTTGCATCTAGCTAAGTAAACCACGTAACATGAATTACAATTTAATTTAAAACCTATTTTGTATGTGCAATTATTAATACAAAATTGTATACCCTCTTCAATATGTTTACAATAATTGCAATTCTGACATTTGTGCATTCCTACATTCAACCTGTAGCACCATTTCTTGAATTCCAAAATACTTTTTAAATTTTTTCCTTTCTTATATACAATCTTGGGGCAAGGGCCTGTTTTGTTATGAATGTCCGGGTATGCTCTAAACAGTTCCCAATTCTTAAATATGATATCTGTGCATAATCTACTGTCTTTACTAAAAGTAGTGATGAAAGTGGGCTTACAATTCTCATCGGCCAATGTTGGAAGTGGTAACACTGAATTTGCTGGTGTATCAAGTCCATCAGTCCCATCAATGTCATCAATCGCACTGATACGTGTGTTGATAAAGGGGCCTGTGAGAGAGTTGCTGACATTATTAATAGTGACTGGTAATAATGGATTATAAATGTGTTGGCATCTTTTGTCAGTAACTTCTTGTATTAATTCATCCAATAAATCGGTGGGGTATCCACGTGCCAAGAACATATTCTTTAATGTAAAGCATTCAGCGTAAAAATCGCTGTCCAACGAAACCATTCTAGCAGCACGAACCAGCTGCCCTTTAACCACAGATCTTTTTTGGAAAAATGGATGGCAGCTGGTGAAGTGCAAGAATGTTTTCGAATATGTTTCTTTCCGGTGGATTTTAGAAGTAAAACAATTAAGTGTTAAGTCCTTACTGAGAATTACGTCTAAATAAGCGATATTCACTGTTGAGAATGTGTGGGTGAACTGTAAGAAGGTGGTACTTTGATTAAAATATTGAACCATCCCTTCTACCTCACACTCACCTGCCTCCACAAGTATAAAGATATCATCCAGGAACCTAGTGTATAGTAGAAATGATTCAAAGTGTGGATTTTGCTGTGAAAAAACATAATGGGACTCCCAGTAGGCCATAACCAGATTGGCTATACTACCGCCACATGGGGATCCCATAGTGAGGCCTACTTTTTGTTTATAAAATTCGTCTCCAAAGATAAAAAAATTGTAAGACAAAATTAAGTCGCCCAACAGGGTGACTAGATAAATCTCCCTGTCTGGCGCATCATGTTTCTTCATCATGTGACCAACCCATTCCAACGCAATATCTTGAGGTATGCTACTGTACAAGTCCTTAACTTCTACTGTTACAAAATTTGCATCCATATTAAACTCAATAGCTCTTACTGTGTCCAAGAATGACCAAGAGTCCTTGCAAATGTGATGTTCCATGTGGACGTATTTCTGAAGCATACTATCAATTAACTTTGCGCATGTATAAGTAGGAGATCCCCTGCTATCCACTAATAATCTAAGTGGTGGGTTGTCTATACTTTTGTGTATTTTCGGTACGCCAAAAACACATGCATAACTAGGGTAAGATGTAGTTAGGTATGCATGTGTCTTAGAATCAATTCTACTTTCAATAAGTAAATCTTCAATGGTATCCTTGATTAATTTGTAGGCACCATTGACCTCTGACCTAGAACTAAGGTCGTACCTATCCGATTGTAATACCTGGTACATTCGTTTCTCATAATCATCAATGGTAAAGACTACCAACCCTCCACCCTTATCTGGCTTACAAAAACGTAAGTTTTGTGTACTAAAATATTGGATAGATTCCATGTCTTCTTTAGAAGTCTTGTTATTATTGTACTTGTGTGATTTACCGAAACTCAAATGTCTCAAGTCCAGTTCACAGCACTTTTCAAATAATTCCAATACAGGGTGTAAGGGAGGATTAAAAGTACTAGGTATATGTAATGTGTCTGAGCTCATCGTGTCCGGGAAGTCTCCAATTAATACTTTGAAATTAAGTTTCCTGACAAATAGTTTGACATCTAATATAATGTTAACTATGTTAATGGGCTTCGTTGGTATAAAACTACATCCCTTTGACAATAGTTCCACCATGCTGGTGTCAAACTTTACCTCACTAAAGTTGTATAGATTAAAGTCACCCGATTCATTTTTAACTATTTCTGGTAGAGTTGGAACTACAGTTGTGTTAACTAGTGGTGCTAAAATACTGACATTTGTCAACCCTAAGTCAGGCCCAACAGTATTCACAAATTCAGTACATAAATCTGATGTTAAGTGATCTTCTATAATTAATTCATTAGAACATAATGTCTCATTACACGAGTCCATGTCTACTTGTTGTTCACCCATCTCTGTCCAAATTTGTTTGGATAAGAGTTCTTGTTCTTGGGTCTTGCACCTAAAAAAGAAAATCTCTCAGTTGCATTGTTGTTATGATTACCCCCCACCCGATTATTGTTCCCACTCCTCAATCTTTGGCTCCACGGTGTACTAGTCACTTCACCAAAGTCATCTAGATTGCCTACTCGGTCAATATCATCCGGCCCTCTGTTTGGTACATGCATGTGTTGAGTATTGTCAGATTGGAGTGGAACAAGACCAAATTGATCATATGCTACGTCGTTCGAACTAAAATTAAACAAGCCTTTCCTCCAAATTTGACCAATCGGTGGTTTAGGGTACATAAAACACTCCACATAAGCCATATGCAAGGCCATGTGGACAAACCCCAATAATATGTCCACCATGTCCCACTGCATGAACTGTGGACCAACACTAACATACACCTGTTATCGGGTGATACCCTTAGGGAAAGTATCAGAGAATGTATGCATAATGTATGGAAGAGGTTAGAATAACAGAGGGGGGTGGGAGCATGGGCAGCATGAAATGTGCATGGTCTGACACCAAGCTGTGTGCACACACTATCCCTGGCTGCAAACTCATATATGGCTGGCTACACACCTGCCCGTACACCACAATAGGGTTAATGCCCTGACCCATGGCCCCTGCCTCTGGGTAACCTGAGCAAATCTGTACAGCTGTGAGGCATTGCCACAGCAAGATAAGCCCATACTGTCATGTCAATGGGTGTACCAGTATGGGATCCTCTGCCAGCACTGTACCAAGGTGCTGAACTGAATACACAGACCCAGCAGCAAGTGCCTGCAACTTCCCCTCCAGAATGGCATAACTTACCATGAATACATATGTATCTGCCCACAATACCGGACACAGCTGCAGTCACCCTTTTCCCCTAAGACATCACTGTGAGCAAGAATGTCCACCTGACAGTACATGAAGACAGAAAGCATCACTGTGTATAACAGTACACATGTCTTAATATCTCTGCTAACAGCAGTACCATGCAGCTGAAGCAGTACAGGCACAATCACCTACAGTACACACTACCCCCTGCACAGTTTGTCCACATATTGCCAAATGATCGACAGATACCCTGCAGAAACACTTTGCTACCTGTAGGTGTACAACACAAAGGTCTGCACTGGAGTACAAACTACCTGGAATTGATCCACACATAATATACAGAAGGGCATACTAGGTATGCTCACACACTTAGAGAAATGAAGGCAATGTCAGTCAACAACATACTGAAAGGTCATACTGGACATGCTCACACACTTAAACAAATGAAGCCCATGTCTGCAAACAACAGTGGACCAGACATATCTGATAGTTGCAGATGTTAGTGCAGACACTCCTCAGTAGGTACCACTCATGCTTTGCACACACAGTGGATAAGAATACAGGCATATAGCCAAGGACAATACACTATAATAATCCAAAAGTAGACATACATAGATGTGTGGAAGAGAGTGACTGTGACAAGGAGCCAACCATTATGAGGCTTATCCCACCCAGCACACAGCCAAATGGCTACAACCACATGAGGCTCAGATGTCACTCACTGTAGACATTAGCCACCAGTATTTGTCAGCATTACAGACTATTTGGTGCAAGTGCTAGCTGTGCAACATGACTGTACAAGGAAGTAGTCATCTAGCCGCTGTATACATGTACCTGTGGAATATAACCCTGCGTGTGCCCGCATGTGGTGTGTCAACCTCTAGATGAATGGGTTGTGGCCCATGCACACAAACAGCCCTCCCCATAGTCCTACTATGACCATCCTGCTGAGGTCATCCACTTTGAAATACACCCTTGGGAAAAGTGTAACCCAGTAATCTCCGTAGCACATCCTGTAACTGCATACTGCTGTAGTGTGATAAAGTAGCTAGGTAAGTGTTCTAACCCCAGACTTGGCAACTGTGTGTGTGTTAGTGTGCATGTCTGTCTCTCTCTGTGCAGAGAGCAATGCTTTTTAGGGTAGTCACACTCCATATGATTCATATACCTGACTTTGGCAAGGCTGCTGATGTCACCCACCCAGAAATACACCTCTGGGAAGGTTGTAGCCCAGTAATCTCCTAAGCGCATCCTGTAACTGTGTACTGCTGTAGTGTGATAAAGCACCTTGATAGGTGTTCTAATCCCAGACTTGGCAACTGTGTGTGTGTTAGTGCACGTGTCTGACTGTGTAGAGAACAATGCTTTTTAGGGTAGCAACACTCCTTACAATTCATATACCTGACTTTGGCAAGGCTGCTGATGTCACCCACCTAGAAATGCACTTCTAGGAAGGTTGTAGCCCAGTGATCTCCACAGTATGTCCTGTAACTGCATACTGCTGGATTGTGATTTAGAACTGTGGATAGGATTCCATCCACATCCATGGCAGTTCTGGATGTTTTGTGTGTGTCAATGTCTGTATACGGCGCAATGCATTATAGGCTAGTCACATGCAGTACATTTCAAATGGCCCACTTTGGCAATCCTGCTGATGTCATTCATTGTGAAATACAGCTTTGGGGAAAGAGCTCTCTAGTAATCCCCATGGTGCATCCTATAATAGCTCTGTGTTGTAATGTGATATAGATCTCTGTCACGGGTTCTATACCCACACATGTCAGTTGTGGATGTTTTGCATGTGTCTCACTGTCTGTGTCAGGAGCAATGTATTTTAGGGTTGTCACCTGCAGTACATTTCAAATGGCCTACTTTGGCAATCCTGCTGATGTCATTCATTGTGAAATACACCTTTGGGGAAGAAGTACTTCAGTAATGTGCTTGGAGCATACTATAACTACGTAGTGCTGTAGTTTAATAAACTAGTTAGGTAGGGGTTCTAATCCCAGACATGACAGGTGTGCACATGTGTTTGTAACTCTTATCCTGCATAGAGGTGGCTGTGTGCATGTGGTCAATGTGGAGTGGGTTTTGCATATTTCTTATATGGTGGCCCTACTATAGATCACAATGTCCACCATACAGGGATAACAGATGTGAAATAGCTGAGGGGTGGGGTGCAAAGCCATACCCATACATGTGATATCAAGGCCAGGCAATCACATTTAGCAACTCCAGTATTACCCAGAGCACACTCTCAACCCATGTCTCATACACACACACATGCATAGGCAACAGCCAATATGTGGGTAGTACACTGCATATTGGCCACTGATAGTAACTACAGAGTGATAACAGTTGGCTACAGTGGGCATGTCACCCTGTCCATCTGTCCAATATGCATGTACATGCTGACAGTGCACCTCCCCCATGTTCCCCAATGGACACCTGCACCACCTGTGGTGCCATCACATGTGTCCCACAACAGACATAACATGCCTGACAATGCCACAGACACCAGGAAATTATGTTAGCATGCTATCAGTGTAGGTGCAGAGTAAACCCGGTGCCCATTACTGGTCCCTGCCACAGGTGGGTAAGACTGGCACATAAGATGGTAATCTTTGTTCACAACATGGGCCAGACATCCCAGGTACAGTTCTACATGTCACTGTACATGCATGTGGGAGGTGTGCATATCCCAGATCCCGTCCATGTCATGGACTAAGGAACACATACATGGCAAGTGATGCACAGCATTGGCCACACACAATAGTCACCCAGGTGGCTGGATGGGGGATACAATACCCACCTTTGTGGGTAAGTGTGGAAACTACAGCCCTGAGACACAATGCAGACCATTGTCATGTGGCCTGATGCCAAGGTATACCCACTGACAACCCTTGTATAGCTTGCTGCCACAGTCGACCACCATACACCTGTGCAGACATGCACCCATGCATGTCAGTACTGGCACCCTGTGTGTTTGCCTGTGTCTTGTATGGTGCATATGTTCATATCCACACTCACTACAACCCCCATGGGCATTCTGAAGCAAGCTGTCTGATGTCAGACACCTCATCATACCCTTTGCCCATACAACATCCATATGACCCATGTGGAGCTTGTGATACCTGCACAGTGATGTGTTGTGGCAATTCCGCTACTGATGAGTTGCACTCCTGGCCCTGCAAAGTGTGTCGATGTGTGCATGTCCCTGTGAAAGTGTGGCTGTGTTGAAGCTGGCACCTGTTCATGCGGACTGGCACTTGTACGTCACCTACTGTATAGCTACTGTATCCCTGTTGCAGATGTCACTCACCATCAAAGATATGTTCTGAGGGCTCTACAACAGGTGACCCATGTAGCGCATCCAATAACTGTACTGAACTGTGATAACAGTACATAGTTGTCAGGGGTTTGATACCCTGTGCTGGTAGGTGTGTGACACAAACAAGCTGCAGTTTTACTCTCATACCCCTCCCGGACATGTCTTTGCCTCTGTCTGCCTCTGCCACTCCCTCTCTGGTGGATGTGGAGACCCACACCTGCTTTGCTTAGGCAGCAGCATGTGTATTTTAAGTGATGCTCATGATCAGTTGATGGCCTCTGCACAAATTGTAGCCCTCTCCTAGCTGATTGCATGTGGAACAGCTGTGGTAACATTCCCATAGCCAATTGCATGGAAACATACTCCGATATCTAGGAACATTGTGTTGATGTTGGCCCTTGTCATTCACTGTGAACAGAAACTAGATCTGTTGGTTGTCAACCAGCATCTGAGATGGATTGGAAATTTACCTCTAACAACATACACTGTGGAAACAGGGCAACACACAGTAGGGGGATGTGCCTGACCTGCCTACAGACTGTAAGTGCTGCTGTACTGCATGTGGTGTACTGTTGGTTTAACTGTGTGTGTGTGGATATGTCTTTCCAACATGTCTCCATACCTGCCATGTAAGTTCCATGTTTATGTGGAATCCCATCTGCAGAGTCATCTGCAGACAGGGCAGTGTGTTGTGCCTTTGGTTTCATGTGTTACCAATGGAGCATCTAACTGTGGACTGCAGACGGTAGTGTGAGGATTGCAGTCTGTTGATGGTGAAAGCTGTTACAGTTACTGACGTCTTATCCCTCATAGGACATATGTTGCCACAAACCCTGTTACAACAGTAAATTTATGAGGTTATCACAGCAACATGTCATTATTGGCCCTGTGTATGTGCTACCAGCCACAACTCTGCCAACCTGTGGACATATATTGTGCATGATGTGTAAATGTGCTGTACACCATAATTAGTGTCATCATATTCGCTAACAAGCCAGTAAGATATCAGACCACTTCACATATTATGTACAGTAGGGGCTATATTTGATGACATAACCTGGACATTCTGTGGATGTTTGTACAGTCTTACATGTGTGGGCATCAGTGTTACAGACAGCAGGTAGCAATACCTCTTACATGAGAACCGGCACTCTCAGGGCAACTACATATTTGTAGGAGGTACAGGAACTACAAACAGAGTGTGAGTAGAGTTGTGTTATGCTTTGTATAGTGCTGGTGTACAAGGTGTGTGTGTGTGTACATACTATTAACCTTGGAATGCAGTCTGTTTGCATAGCTCTCAACTGTGGGCCTATCCTCTTGGTGGCCAGAGGTGTGCCTAACATGTGTTATCTGTCCACCACACAGGTCCTGTGTCTGATATTCCACTGGCAGTGTGTGTATTGAGTGCTATCAGTAAATGACCTACATATCAAGCTTTGCACATATGACATGCTGTGTGGGGGGTGTTCTGTAGTGGGCTGTGAGTATATCACACTGCCATTGCTACCATCAGTCCACTTCTGTTGTATTCCCCACAGATATGGTGGGGCTGGGGCCATATATGTGTGGGCGTCACCTACACAATAAATGTGTGCTCTTATGCACTCCAGAGGCCAGTGTATGTTACAGTGGTTTATGGCCCTGTATTATTGATTCTGGGGTGGGAGCACCATAAATGACCTAGGCTGTTAAATATGTGGGGGTATCAGGGGTGAGCTGCCTTAAGGTATCTGGATGTAAAGTGCCGTATACGTCACCTATATTTACATCACTTACATATATTTGGTTACTGGAAGCCTACTGCCTCCTGCCAGACAGACTGCTCTGTTTGTCAATGTGCATGTGATAGTGTCAGTTATGCCTTGTTATTTCACAGTTACAACCCATTTGGTCACATGACGTCTTTACAACCCACAGCTGTTGTACAGAGTGTAGATAGAGGCTGCTGAACTATACACCTATATTACATACTGTTGATCATTTGGTATTCTGTGGCCCAGTCTGTCCTCACTATTGTACAATTTTAAGGGCTTGGCCTGGACAGCAACAGTTGCGAGCCTTTCTAGACTACTGTATTAGTATAACTGTTTCACGGTTGCATTCCTCTGTTTATATGGATGCCAGTGTCTGAACAGCTATATGACATGGCATGTAGAACTGTAATAGTACACAATGAAAGGTATTCCATTTCTGCAAACCTGTGAGTGGTGTTTTTTCTATGACCTCTCTGTGGGTATATGTTGCAGGCAACGACTGTCATTTGTATGGGTGGTGCATACAGTGTTCAGTTGTTCGGGAGCTAACAGTAAGCATAGTGGCTGTTCCATATTGTGTGCACATTCTACATATGCATCTTACTGTACATATATCTGCGTGTGTATGTGTAGTCACAGGTATATCCATATATATGTATTTATATATATATATATATATATATATATATATATATATATATATATATATATGTACATATGTATATATGTATCTGCATATCTGTGTCTGTGTATCTGTATCCTGGGAATGTTGATGGCTACCACATTTTACATTACCTATGGGAGGCAGAATGTACTGCATGATATGTCAACAATACCAGCCTGACATCATACATGTGGGATGTTGTACTGTTAACGTCCTGTGCCCATGTCGTGTCAGGTCCTGGTTACGGGATCTGCAACACTTGGTGGTGTATTGCGGGATGGATTTGTTTGGCCATGGGGGGAGTGCCTAGTTGTACAAGATGTATAGTGTGTGGGGTCTCTCAACCCCAGTAAGGGTGCATGTGGACATATGTGTTTGTTAATCTTCCATTGCATCTACAGATGTATGGCCATATATACCTCTGTAGATATATATATCTGCTGATATATATAAAACTATGTCTGTATATACCTACATAGATGTATATCTGCCTACACTTATGTAACTTGCTGTGTATATGTATATATACACATATTTAGATATGTTGCATCAGTGTAGATATTAATACATTTACACACTGATACATCTAGATGATGGTATACATTCTCTATACAGTTGCATGACTGGACTGGATGATATGTTTCAGATATTGCCCTGACTTTATACACTTGTAGTGGCTTACTGTTAGACCATTGTAGCTGTGTTGCGGAGGGTCCTGGGGTCAAGAGCTGCATGCACTGGATATTGCATTGCACAGCATATCTGTTACAGCTGTGGTGGTGGGGGGGAGGACATAGGTTCATAGGTTGGTACTAGGCTATCGCCCCTAGGGACTATACAAGCCTAGCCATAACAATTCCCTGGATATTTCTTCCCACAATATTTACTTCCCTGGACTCCTGTCTATCAGGGTGACTGACATGATCCCAGGGGTGAATTTCCTATCTCCCATCCAGTCATCAAGGTTCCTTTTGAGGAGGGCCAAGGAGGTGCTCTGCTTGACATGCATGGGCAGTCTATTCCAGAGTATGGGGAGTCTCTGGGTCAAGAACGTATCCCTCTAGCATGTTTTGTTCATTGTGATGACAAGGTTTAGATCCCTGGAGTGTGTGGCTCTGAGGGACTGGGATTTCTCTAAGTGGAGCATGTCCAACAGCTCAGGGTTTGACATGGCCTTGTATGTTAAGCAGAGATTGCCTCTGAGTAGACGATATGCCACAAAGTATAGCTGGAGTTTTTTTAGATGGTCAGCATATGGCATCTGCTTTAGGCCTGTGATTCTTTTAGTGAGATATTTATGCAGCTTTTCCAGCTGTTGCAGATGTCTTGTGAGGTACATACCAAACGGGGTGTTATACTCTATAATGGGTCTAATGAGGGATGAGTACAGTGAGACAATTACCTCTTTTCTGGATGAAAATCCCTTAGTAATGCGGTGTGCCACATAGAAGGATTTCCTGACTGGTGTGGCGATGTGGTTATCGAAGGTGAGCCACTAACCACCTGTGTCCCTAAGTCTCTCATCACACTTTCGATGTTTAGTGTACTGCCACCTATGTGCTAATTCATGGATACATGTTTTTTTCCAAAGTGGATAACTATACATTTCTTGCCACTAAGCTTGAGCCCATGGATTTGGCACCAAGCATCTGTTTCTGTGAGGCTCTTTTGTAGAATATCCACATCATTTGGGGATTCAGTAATGGCTCCCAGTTTGCAGTCATCTGCGAACTTTGGTAGCCAGAGTCCTTTAGTGTTGGCCTGTACTTCAGAGAAGTAGATGCCAAATAATAGCGGTCCCAGGACTAAACCCTGAGGTACTCCACTTGTCACTTTTCTGGAGCTGGATTTGGAGTCGGCTACTTTTGCAGTCTGGGTTCTGTCAGTAAGCCAGTTGGCAACCCATCGAGTGACATAGGGATTTATTCCCAGCATAGTAAGTTTGTCTATGATTCCAGTCATCACCAGGTACCCCTCATATGAGCTGCCTCCCCCATCAACTGTGCATAAGGACAGTTATTTTGTGGTGAAGGTTCCGGTTGTTATTCCTATTTGGTGCTGCAATTCACATATCTTTCAGTATATATATATATATATATATATATATATATATATATATATATATATATATATATATATGTGTGTGTGTGTGTGTGTGTGTGTATATCTATATATATATCTAAATATATGTGGACATATTTATCCATCTACTTATATACCATTGATGTGATATGATGTATGTGTGAGTCATACATTTATATGTACCTGTGTATCTTTCTACATTTACAGATCTATAACTGTCCATATGTCCATGCATGATTGGCTCACAATATTGGCCTGTCCCATATTCGTCTGGCCAATTGACGTAGATGATGTCATGCATGTGGTCAGTCAGGAATGCCGATATATTACAGTTGCAAACATCATGTTGTTCAGATTATGTGTATTACAACAGATCACTGTTTAACTAGCAGTGTTTTACATGTATCTGAACAATATTTCACATTTATCCCAATTTGTACCCCACTTTTGTCACACTGTGTCCAGAATGTTTGCAATAAGAGGTTGAGTGTTATTATATTAGTAAAATTCTCCTTATGCAGATTGACTTTTTTGCATGATATATCTGGGAATACATGGGATGTATGTATATCTGACATGGTGTATTGTTAATTCACTATGATTGTGGTATGCAGGGTCCTGGGTTTGGGCTGTGCAGTGGCTGTCAATTATGTTGCAGAGTTGAACAAGGGAGGAGGGATACAGGATGATTAAGGCACTTGTAAGCAGTTGTGAGTGTGTTTGTGTGACAGTAAGCATTGCCAACTGCAGGTAACATCCAGTTAAACCAGGTTAGCCTCGAAATTGCTTACTTTGTGTACGCAATGCTCACCATCACACAAACCTCTGGTTACATATGCCTACAGATAGTGTGCATCAGATTTGCTGAGCCTGTAAACATAAACTTGCTTACTAGTGCTGACATATGCTTACTACAGCTTATTGCTGCTTAACCTAACTACTGCTTTATGGATTATGATACTGACACCTCACATGTGCATTTCCTGCAGTACTCCAGTTCATATAAATATGTATGTTATTTTGTGGGCCGCAGTACTCCAGTTCATATATATATGTTATTCAGTGGGTTATGCAACATACATGTTACCCATAATGTGGCTTGCCATGGGAAATAGTATGTTCCAGTACCTTCCCTGTGTCCCCCCCCATTCTCGTTGACATCCACGGGCTGGTCCCATTAGAATGGGTTCATCCAACCCCGGCACGCCTTGGTCCATAATGTCATACCCATCATTCCCTCCCCCCATTCCTCCTTCACATCAGTCATCCTTCCTACAGGTTCCAGCTGAATCTAACCACACCACTACACATTGCCCACTCTCCACTTCTCAGGACCCTTCACGTATGTTGTCCCAACCCATGGATCTTCAGGCTTCCCACACATTTAGTCCATGAACAGACGTTACTGTCTTTGCTTACCTTTGAGGCTTGGTATGTTACCCCATGGACTCTTTTTAGCAGAAGTTTGGGGCCATCCCACCAGGGACGGACATGCTTTTGTTTAAGAGTAGACTTATCAGGTTGACACTGTTTGTCCCACTGGTAGTATCCTGCCAGTAGTCTGTGAGCCAGTGCTGTGCTATGCTTAGCGGTGCGTATTATTAGATTTGCATGATATTTGCCTTTTGGCATTGATTTTCCCTTCATCACTTGTTATATATGTGTCATGTATCCTTGACACATGTGTACATACACTGTATGGGGTCCTGGGAACTTCTACACTTAATTACAATAACACCTCACATCTGGACTTACTGCAGTAGTCCAGTTCACATATGTATGTTCTGTAGTCAGTCATGGCACATATGACTGTAAACTGATGCCTTTCACAGGTTCAGTTTGGTTATACTATGGTGAGAACATGTTTGCTTCTACCTCATTCTTCTCTACTTCTGTTATGGCTTGGTGGATAGCTACTGGGACTATGGTGTATAGGGTCCAGGTTTGTGACCTGCATGGCTGTTTATTTTGTTGCAGGGCTGACAAAGGCCCATTGGATACAGAGTGATTAAGGCACTTTAAAGCAGTTATAAGGCCTTAAGCCCGCTTACTAGTGCATACATATGCTTACTATTCCTTATTTGTGCTTACACCTGCTTACTAGTGCCTTATTCTGTCTGACACTGATACGTCACATGTGCATTTCTTGCGGTACTCCAGTTCATATATATATAAGCTATTTAGTGGGTTTTGCAACAAAAATATTGGTTATAACGTGCTTTCCCATGTAAAATAGACTGTACTACAGTGGGACTCAAACCGGGACTGCCTGCTCATTGGTCAGATGCTCTACCCACTACACTATTGCTGTTCTGCTTCATTTGCATATTTCTACCATAACGTAATACCCATGTTTCCTTCCCCTGGCCCCCAAGCTCCACATACACAGCATCCAACCATTCTCCAGTTGCTAGATCAGCCATACCACACCTCCACACATTTCCCTCTCTGCACGTGTCGGTACTCCTCCATTATACTGTCTCGACCCAAGTTTCTGCAGGCTCTTCATCCATTTAGTCCACATGCATATGATCCTTGCCTTGATCCTCCTCTATGATACTGGTGTAAACATCTATGTGACTCACAATTTTTGGTTCGTCCTGCCAGGGACAGACCTGTTGTTATGTCAAGAGAAGACTTAGCTGGTCTACACTGTTTCGCTCACTGGTAGCATCTCGCCATAGGTTTGAGAAGCAGCGGTTTGCTCACACACCAGGCCAGCCTCATCTCCCGCTTCCGCAAATCGACACCAAAAGTGTGACATTCTGTGCATGAAGCATGCCCACACACCCCCATGGTGTGCACTGTTTTTCATTATTCTCTTCAGTATTATGCAAGACTACTGTTCTCACAGTATGATTGGACAGGCACTGTTCTTTGATACACATAGACTGCTCAGAATACTGCAATTGACCAACGTGCTCATGTTTAATGGTATTAATCTACATACTTACATACATTTCTTATACTGTTGAATGACTGTGCTGGATGATATGTTTGTGATAACAGCAGCTAAATGCTTATCTGCCATGGCTTAGTGGTAACTCACTTAGACTGTAGTGTGCAGGGTTGGGGGGTTGCAACCTGGGAGTGCAGATTATTTTGTTAATAGGCATGACGAGAGCTGTTGGCTACAAAGTGACTAAGGCACTGTAGAACAAGTGTAGGTGGGTATGCACTGGTTTGCATGAGGCTCAGCATTGCTGACCTCTGGTTATGGCGTCTTACACTGAGTTGGCTTCTACATTGCTTAACCGGTGTGGGCATTGCTTACCACCGCCCAAACAGGCTTAAACCTGCTTGCTCCCCCATACTCTTGCACTACTTCCTGTATTTATTTCACATTTGTTGACCGAGATAATCCGACTGGATAATTTTCCATTTTCAGCGGTGGCCTGAGGAGTGGAGCTCCACAGTAAACCCCAGCTACACATTACAAGTAATACTGAGGTGTACGCATTCATAGAGAATAAGAGACTTAACATAGCTACATATCACATTCTTCATATAAAATCTCATAAATCTAATATAGCTAAAAATATATAATTGTGTTTACTTTATACATTTTACATATTTTATGTAAGATGAGGATGGATTGTTGGTTAGATTATGGGTATGTATGTCTTTAAATATGTAAGAGATTTAAAAGTTGTTGGCACCAAAAAACTTATTTAACATCTGAATTTGTCTGTTAGAGTGTTCTGAGGAAGCTTGTGTTTTTACAAGTGAAAGCACTTAACTGTGGAGTTTTTAAACTGTGGAGTTTGTCATTTTATTTCATCAGATAAAAGTTATTAACTACTTCAGTTGCCTTTTTGGTCATTCATTTGATTCTTTTCTTGCTTGAAGTGGTTGGAGCGTTTTACAGAGTTGTGGTGTGGATTTCCCAAGACACGGAGGCATCAGCGACACAGTGGTTTTCAGTTTTTCTGTCATCAGTTTTTCCACTGGTCTGCTTTTTTCTGGATGAAAAGCCCTTAGTGATGAGGTGTGCCACATAGAAGGATTTCCTGAATGTTGCGGTGATGTGGTTATCAAAGGTGAGACCACTGTCCACCTGTGTCCCTAAGTCTCTTATCATACTTTTGGTGTTTAGTGTACTGCCACCTACATGGTAATTCACGGATACATGTTTTTTCCCAATAATCTTCTTCTTCTCTTTCGGCTGTTCCCATTAGGTGTCACCACAGTGGATCATCTGTTTCCATTTCTTCCTGTCCTTTGCATATTGCTGTGTCAAACCAACCACCTGCATGTCCTCTCTCAGCACATCCATAAACCTTATCTTAGGCCTTCCTCTTTTCCTCTCACCTGGCAGCTCCATCCTTAACATCCTTTTCCCAATATACCCATCATCCCTCCTCAGCACATGTTCAAACCAACGCAATCTCGTCTCTCTGACTTTGTATCCAAACCGTCCAACCTGAGCTGACCCTCTAATATACTGATTCCTAATCCTGTCCATCCTTGTCGCACCCAGTGCAAATCTTAACATATTTAACTCTGACACTTCCAGCTCTGACTCCTGCCTTTTTGTCAATGCCACCGTTTCCAACCCATATGACATACCTGGTCTCAGTACCCTCTTGTAGATCTTTCCTTTCACTCTTACTGGTACTTGTCTGTCACAAATCACTCCTGACACTCTTCTCCACCCATTCCACCCTGCCTGTACTCTCTTCTTCACCTGTCTTCCACACTCACCATTACTCTGAACTGTTGATCCCAAGTGCTTAAACTCATCCATCTTCATGAACTCTACTCTCTGCATCATCACCATTCCTCTAGCCTCCCTCTCATTCACACACACATATTCTGTCTTACTCCTGCTGACCTTCATTCCTCTCTTCTCTAGAGCATATCTCCACCTCTCCAGGGTCTCCTCAACCTGGTCCCTACTCTCACTAAAGATCACAATGTCATCTGCAAACATCATAGTCCATGGAGCCTACTGTCTGATCTCGTATGTCAACCTGTCCATTACCATTGCAAATAAGAAAGGGCTCAGAGCTGATCCTTGATGTAATCCCACCTCCACCTTAAACGCATCTGTCACTCCCACTGCAGACTTCACCACTGTCACACTACCCTCGTACATATCCTGTACCACTCTTACATACTTCTCTGCCATTCCTGACTTCCTCATACAATACCACAACTCCTCTCTAGGCACCATATCATATGCTTTCTCCAAGTCCACAAAGACACAATGCAACTCCTTCTGACCTTCTCTATATTTCTCCATCAACACTGTCAGAGCAAACATCGCATCTGTAGTGCTCTTTCCTGGCATGAAACCATATGGCTGATCACTAAATCATCACCTCCCTTCTTAACCTAGCTTCTACCACTCTCTCCAATAACTTCAAGCTGTGACTGATCAGTTTTATCCCTCTGTAGTTACTACAGCTCTGCACATCACCCTTATTTTAAAAATAGATACCAAAACATTTTTTCTCCACTCCTCAGGCATCCTCTGATTTTCCAAGATTTCATTAAACAATCTGGTTAAAAACTCCACTGCCATTTCTCCTAAGCACATCCATGCTTCCACTGGTATGTCATCTGGACCAACAGCCTTTCCATTCTTCATCCTGTTCATAGCTGTCCATACTTCTTCCTTGCTAATCTGTTTCACTTCCTGATTCACTATCCCCACATCATCCAACTTTCTCTCTCTCTCTCATTCTCTTCATTCATCAGCCCCTCAAAGTACTCTTTCCTTCTCCTCAACACACTTTCCTCTCTTGTGAGTACATTTCCCTCACTATCCTTTATCACCCTTACCTGCTGCACATCTTTCCCAGCTTGGTCCCTCTGTCTAGCCAATTGGTATGGGTCCTTTTCTCCCTCTTTAGTGTCCAACCTTTCATACAACTCTCCATACGCCTTATACTTAGCCTTCGCCACCTCTCTCTTTGGCATGCTCCTCATCTCCTTATACTCCTGACTACTTTCTGCATCTCTTTGACAATCCCACTTTCTTCTTCGCCAGCCTCTTCCTCTGTATAATCTCTTGTACTTCCTCATTCCACCACCAGGTCTCCTTGTCCTCCTTCCTCTGTCCAGATGTCACACCAAGCACCTTTCTAGCTGTC
Organism: Protopterus annectens; assembly: GCF_019279795.1. Taxonomy (NCBI): domain Eukaryota; kingdom Metazoa; phylum Chordata; order Ceratodontiformes; family Protopteridae; genus Protopterus; species Protopterus annectens. Next base: position 495,186,302 of record NC_056744.1, read on the forward strand.
TCCCTTACCATCTCTGCTGTAGTTACCCAGCTATTTGGTAATTCTTCACTGCCCCCCAGTGCCTGTTTTAACTCTTCCCTGAACTCCACCTCACAATCACCTTTTTTCAACTTCATAATAATAATAATAATAATAATAATAATAATAATAATAATAATAATAATAATAATAATAATAATTTCTCAATAATAATACAACCAATAAAGTCTTTCTTTCTGAAAGACAGAGAAATACTCAACCTGTGTTGCAGTCTGTCCCTGCACCAAATATCTGCTATCTCCCATCTGGACACCACTATATTATAGGGAAAAGTAAAGAAAACCTCTAACAGCTCCCAAAGAGACAATTTGTTTCTGAAAGACAGAGAAATACTCAACCTGTGTTGCAGTCTGTCCCTGCACCAAATACCTGCTATCTCCCATCTGGACACCACTATATTATAGGGAAAAGTAAAGAAAACCTCTAACAGCTCCCAAAGAGACAATTTGTTTCTGAAAGACAGAGAAATACTCAACCTGTGTTGCAGTCTGTCCCTGCACCAAATACCTGCTATCTCCCATCTGGACACCACTATATTATAGGGAAAAGTAAAGAAAACCTCTAACAGCTCCCAAAGAGACAATTTGTTTCTGAAAGACAGAGAAAGTATGTATTGATATTGGTACACACAAACTGTTAACTAATGGCTGAAATGATCCATGTTTAGATACCTAAGCCTCCCAGACAGGTTTGCCAGCAGCCATACCTTTCTCAAAAGCCTTTCTTCTCTATCTAGCATTGTTTCAAGTACTACTTCTAACCCCCTTATTCTCTCTTTTTTCACTCTTAATATCAGTCTGTAACTGGGCATCTCCCTCTAGCTCCATAGTATCTGACCCTTTGGTGTTGTCTTAAACTTAGTTTATTACTTAATACTTCATCCCTTACTGCTAAAACTCCTTACCTTATCCACATTGTTCTTTAGCTTGCCTTTCTCTGCTCCTAGCTTTCTCAGACTCTCTATACTCCTTCCATCCTTGCACTAGCCATTTGCTAATACTCTCGCTTCCTTTAATATCCTGTCCATCTTGCTATCAGTGCCCAAACCTGTGGCTAACCTCTCACACTCCTAGACTTACCTGCTGGATTTTCCAACTTTGCTGATTGTCTTCATCCACACTCTGCTCTCCTGTCTACCGCTCGTTGCCTCTTCGGGCTCACTCCGCTCCCCTACCCTGCCCCCAATTCCCACCTGCCCCCAGTGGTCCTACATTTATATCTCAGGTAGACACACCCCCAACCAATCAGGCATAATCTCCTCATTATCATACCCTCCCCTCTCACCTCATACCACACCCAGCTTTCTCAAACCCATCCTCCACACTACCTCTTAAAGTCATAATACTACCTTACTTTCTTCTTCTTTCTATTCTTCTTCATCTCTCTTACTTCCCTAACATACACAATGTGTACATTATCTCTCCCAATATACTTTCAAATAACTATCTGTTTAACACTCTTACCTCCTCTTGTAACTACTTATCTCCTAACCTCCTATGAACACCCACTTCACTCTACTCTTGTGTTTCCCTCTAAGTATACCTCTACACCTACCTCACCTTTTACACCAGCCACCTTAAATCTCACTACCAAACCAAACTACCTATTTACCAAACACCTCAAACTTGCTTACTTTAAGCTAAGCAAACAAAAACATAAAAAATATATTGACATCTTACATAATCAATTCCAGCTCCAATATTTCTTATTTCCCCAATCACTATTGGATGGAGACATTCACCCTAACCCTGGCCCAAATAGCACAAACACCAATAGTTGCATTAAACAAGACAAAGCTTCTCCCATATCATCAAACACTTATACCAACTCTCTTACTATAGCTCATCTTAACATACGAAGCATTTGCAACAAAATCTCTCAACTCCATGCCCTTTTAGATGTTCACCATTTTGATATCTTATGTTTATCAGAAACATGGCTAAAGCCAACCATTAAGGATAATGAAATTACCCCTCCCGGGTATAGTATCTTTAGACTGGACCGTAAAACCAAAAAGGGAGGTGGAGTAGCAATTCTCTACAAAGCACAACTTCAAATTAGTATAATAAATCTTAACCTTCCTCTAGACAATAATGCAGAAGTAATCAGCTCAAAACTTCAAATCAACCCTAGTAAAGCTATTAACATAATTTGTGTTTATCTCCCCCCAGGAAATAACACTAACACTTTAGAATGTATCCTTAGCTTTCTGTCAAACAACCTCCCCCAAGAAACACTAGTTCTAGGTGACTTTAACATTGATTGGTATTCCTGTAATAATATTAACCCTACATCCCACATAAACCTATATGGCTTCACTCAACTCATTAACTGTCCAACCAGAACTGTTAAATCCAACAACCATGAATCTATCCTAGACTGGATTCTGATTAATACCCCCCAACAAACCTACCAGTCTGGTACCCTCCCAGATGATCTAAGCGACCACTCTATAACTTATGTCATTAGACACAAAATCAACCTAACCTTACCTGCCACCCTTAGAACACTACGAACAAAAAAGCATTTTAACTCTGAACATTTTCAAGCTGATCTAAAATGTTGTAATTGGTCCTCACTAAAATATCTTCCTCTTAATGGTGCAGTAGAATACTTTAACTCTACATTCTTATCAGTTCTGGACCAACATGCCCCAACCCGTACCATCAGAACCAAAACAAAAGTAGCTCCCTGGCTAACTAACGATACTAGGCATAAAATCAATCTTAGAAACAAATCTTGGTCTAAATGGCGTACCACTAAAAATCTAACTGATCGCCAAAACTTTAGAGAGCTTAGAAACAGCACTAAAAGAGCTATCCTGACAGACAAAAAAAACTATTACCTTCAGTTACAGCACAACACTAATAAGGAACCTAAAAAATTCTGGACCAGTATTAACAATCTTCTATCTCCAGGTCATTCCATTACACCTAATCCCTGTGACTCTAACCAAGAGAACCCTAAACAAACAGCAAATGACTTCAACTCATTCTTCACGAATACTATCCAAACACTTGCTAGTCATCTATCTCCTGATACCTCTAATCTACTTCAACCTACATCAAATTCACCTCCTACCCTCCACTTACAACCTGTCTCTACCTCCTTTATCACATCACTGCTCCAAAAGTTAAAACCTACCACTCCCTCTGCAGACAAACTGCCTGCAGAATTCCTGTAGGTAGGTGCCAAAGCCTTAGCCTACCCTATTTCCATTCTGATTAATAGATCTATAAAAGAAGGAATCTTCCCCTCTATCTGGAAGATATCTCATATCATCCCACTACATAAAGGGGGAAACTCTAATGATTTCTCCAACTTTCGACCAATAGCTCTCCTCTCACCAATCACAAAAATCATGGAAAAATGTATTCACAAACAAATACTAAATCACCTTCTCAACAACAACCTAATTTCTAACTGTCAGCATGGTTTCAGACCCTCACACAGTACCACCACTGCTTTACTCTCCTTCACTAACTCCATTAACATTAACCGCAACAAAAACTATATATCATCCTCAGTCTTCATCGACCTGTCCAAAGCTTTTGATATGGTGAATCATAAACTTTTACTACATATCCTAAAATCTCTGGCTCTTGATCATCTTGCCTTGTCCTGGTTTGCATCTTACCTAGAAAATCGTCAGCAGGCAGTACTTTGGAAAAATTCACTTTATAATCTTCTACCTATCTCCTTAGGCATACCTCAAGGCTCTATCCTAGGCCCTCTGCTATTTTCAGTCTTTATTAATGATCTTCAATCTGCTATCCCATATACTACCTGTATACAATATGCAGACGACTCAACTATAATCTGTACCGCTAACTCTCAAACTGAACTCCAGTCACTTACTCAAAAAGCTTTTAACGCTGTAGAACAATGGTTCTCTTACCGCTGTCTACTCCTTAACCCCAAGAAAACCAAACTATTACTTTTTTCACCTACTCATAAATCTACTCCACCTTACTTTACTCTTACGTCCACTGACGGAACACTCATCTCTCCTGACTTGACCACAAAACTATTAGGAATAACTATTGATAATAACCTCAACTTCGACTTTCACATCAATAACACCATAAAATTAGTTAATAAAAAAATAGGATCCCTTTACAGAATCAAACCTTCCCTAACACCTACAGCAAGGTCCACCATTGCTAGATCTCACCTAATCTCCACTCTTCTCTATGCTTCCCCCATTTACACTAATCTTTCCAAAAACAACATGAAGAAACTAGAAACATCCTATCATAACATAGCTCGATTCGCTGCTGGATCTCCTTTTCAAACTCATCACTGCTTGAACCTAAAAGAACTAGGCTGGATGGAACTTCCTAACCAACTTGCACTTCAACAGATCTTAATTGCTTATAAGATTCTATATCAGCCAACCAACACACCAATACTTTCTAGCCTTATTTCTCCATACAACAACCTGAAACAACTACGTTCTTCTAATAAACTTCTGATTAATATTACCAAACCTAACAATAATGCAGGTGACAGTTTATTCTCCAACTCTGTTGGAAAAATATGGAATAAATTACCCTCTGATATCACTTCTTTAACCTCTTTCCAACTTTTCAAATACCAACTAAAAATTTATCTCAATAAACACTGGCTTTGCTCCTGCACTAATCCAGACTAATGCTAACTCTTTTCTCTACCATTACCCTTGTTAACAAAAAAAAAAAAAAAAAAAAGATTACAATTTTATTTTTTATCTGTTTTACTTGCTATGTTTCTTATGTAACCTTTTATGCGTTTTTGTGAAAGTGTACAACTAATGGAGCTTTTCTCCCCGGGCCTCTGCTGAAAATGGACATATATCCAGTTGGACTAGCCCTGTCAACAAATGTAAAATAAAATAAAAAAAAATAAAGTCACTTCTCATATCAAATTATTAAGGATGATAGCAGATGATAATCTAGAATTTCATCTGTATATACAAAATTGCATTAAGAAACTCACCAAAAACTAAGGATACTTTACAGAGCTAGAAAGTTTCTCACCAATGCAATTAAAATTACACTTGCCACTACTTACCTCCTCCCCTCACTACTTTATGGCATTGCCAGCCCTACTAACCTCCAGGTATCACTTTAAGCTACTTAGGTATAATACTAGGTATAAACTTAGAAGAAGCCATAACTATAAATTATGAAAATATTGTAAACACAATAAAGACTAATGTAGTAAAATTGAATAAATTATATTTAACATTTGAAGATATTTTACAATTAATAAAGATGATTCTACTGCCAAAATTTATATATATATAGCACAAGCCATCCCAGTAATACCAGATACATTTTTTTAAAGAAATAAACATTATTATTAAATTGTCTTTGGTATCCTAACAAAAACAGAATAGCCCTCACTCATTACATTAGATCCTGGAAACAAGGAGGGATAACATGTCCAGGTGTTGAAACCTATATTAAAGCCTCCATTTTCAGAATTATTATAAATTGGATAGATCCAAATTACTCTTCCAATTGGAAATCTCTACACACTGTTATATACTCAGTGGATGATAATCTTGAGTTTCATCTGCATATACAAGATTGCATTAAAAACTCACCAAAAGCTAAGGATACTTTACAGAGCTAAAAAGTTTCTCACCAATGTAATTAAAACTACACTTGCCACTACTTACCTCCTCCCCTCACTACGTTATGGCATTCCCAGCTCTACTGACTTCCAGGCATCACAAAAATCAAAACTTGAATTATGGTATAATAAAGTTTCTAAATATTCAGTAAAAACCCCTTTCAGAACCCCCTACTGTATAATACCAAAAAGACTAAACTGGTTAGAACAGGTTCCTATCACATCATCGAACTTTTACAAGTTCGACCCACATATGATCAAGATCATATGCTCGAATTTGTAAAAGTTTGAGCATGTGAAAGGAAATCTCCATAGGTAGAGGTTTCCATTCTGTTCAGTGTGGTGTGATCTCGGAACTGGTATATTTAACTCATTCCCTCCAGTAGACCTCTTTTGAGTGTGTACCTTTAACTCCCAGTGGGTGTGGCTTCAGCCTTTAAAAAATGAAGTTATCACCTTACAGTTCTAACAAATACTTATTGACAAAGGTCATATATCAATACAGTTATGTTTGCCATCATATATGCTTCAAGATAAAATATTCTGATGCCTTGTGTGTAGCATGGTTTTGGAATTATTAATGCAAATATGAACAGGCAATATTTGATGCCTAGAGGAGCAGTAGGAGGTAACTGCAGAAACGCCTGTAGACGTCATTCGGCTGTAATGAGTTAAGAAGCTGGGGGTGTGGGGCCACAACCACCCATGTGGGTGGTGCAGGGAGGCATGCCCCCCTGCTTACAACAGTTTATTCTGTTGTACATTGTGTTTTTTTTTTTTTTTTTTTTTTTTAGGTAGTCAAAGTTACGTAACTTCGAACATAATGGTTTGACCATTAGGTGTTCAAAGTTACATAACTTCAACTATGTGATATAGACCCAGTTAGAACTACCCCATCAACTAACATGTACACAGCTTCTTACCACCTATAGAATTATCCCACATCCATCTACTTGTCCAGCACTAAATGCCATTTTACTCAACTATCTTCCCAATTGGTCATTACAATCCAATGACCAAAAACTCCTCTCTCTCTCCACAAACCTATTAAATCTGCTGTGTATGATCTGTACTCATACCATGTCGTTAAGGTCTGGAACTCTTTATCTGTATCCATCAGATCAAAACCCTTACTCCAGACCTTTAAAACCATTCTGAAAGTCTTCCTATCCAAAATCTGTCTGTTTTTTTTCAACCCTAAGATAAACTATATCCCTAAATATGAAGAAGTACCTATTCATACATTGCACCTCCTTACTCTCCCTACTTCATTCACTTCCTTACTTCAATCAATTTTTCCATCCTGACTCTTTTTCTAAATATGCTATAACCTTGTTTTTCTTCTCACTTTGTATTGCAATTCCTGCTTGTATTATATTAAATTACCTTTAATAATAAACTGGATTAAAGTTCTCTAAATATTAAATCATTGTCATATAAGTAGTATCTGTTCTTAACCAAAGTTTTCACATTATGTCTGACTTGGAATAATTAAACTGTAGATTTTTTGTATTATTTTTTGAGGATTGTAAAATGATTATTCTTAAAATGTTTTTGTAATACTTTTGAGCTTTTTCCTGCGTCTCTGTTGAAAATGGGCACCTACCCAGTTGGACTTTCCCAGCAATAAAATGTTAATAAATAAACAAATAACATCTTCTAATGAAACCTTGAAATTATTATAGCCCACTGAAGTCAATGGAAAAGACTACTGAACTATAATAAAACAGTAAAAAAAAAACAAATCCATCATATTTTTGGGATTTTGGTTTATGCAATACATGAATTATGTTGTAATCTTAGATTATGAAACTCGATTAAATCACATGCTCTTCCAAGTATCACTCCAGCCACAATGTATTCCTTATAGGTAAAATTATTGTTCTTAAATTGTTTTTTTGTAATTTTTTTTTGCAGATTTTCTCTCCGAGGATCTGCTGAAAATAGGCATCTGCCAGTCAAACTTTCCTGCTAATCAAATGTCAATATATAAATAAATACAAATTACACTTCACCTAAGATATTTGCTTGAAAAGCAGACTTTCTACATTGTCATGCATAGTGACAGAAATGTATTAACACTCTACATATGGTCTTATACCTGAAATACAATATCTAGAGTTAAGAAGTGCAAAATAATCTAAGGTTGAAACATATATACAAATCTGTATGAACTGAGAGGTGCATGTGGAAGGTACTTGCAATGAACACACAGCAAAGCATCAGGTAGGAGTCTGAAATTTGTCATGAGTTTAATGAGAGAATATAAGTATAGACTTTCTTTATAGTCACATATACTGTGAGAAAAGTAAAAAGGAGCACCAACTTTATACAAAAAATAAGATATCCAGATTCCAGAACAATAAAGTGAGATGTGGCTGAAATCTTCTAGGTGACCTGAAGCAAAACTAGATGAACCAGACAGTGCATGCATGAGGACATTGTATACAACACAATGTAAGCTAGGCAAATGTAGAGCTGAGGCTGAAATTTTATCTCACAATACATTTGCAAAAATGGACCAAAATACCACAGCAAAGAAAGTTTAACTAAGGCATAAAATGTAAACTATAATCTATTTTGATATTCATTGTTACTGCAAAGGCAATACTAATGTGCAGACTTTCAATACTTTTATGGTACTTTATATTCAAACTGAACAATTATACTTTTATACCCAAAATTATAATATCAAGAGTGTGAGTAAAAAAAAAAAAAGCTGAGGTTGAAATATACTTTCAGCAAACATTGTGACCTAAAATAAAACTGCATGAACCAGTAGTGGAATTAGGATGTGATGAGATGTAATGCAACAAAGATCTTAGTAAACTGAGTCAGAAATAGCAAATTAATAACTGGTAAATCAATGTACATGTTTAAATTCAGGCTTATAGAAGGAAATAAAGAAAAAAGGAATGAAAGAAAAAAGAAAGAAACAAAAAAAAGAAAATGAAAGAAAGAGAAACAGGTCAGATAAATGAACGTGCAATTCGGTGTCAGAGCTTATACTTCACACTGGTGGGATTTTGACTAATAAGCTTACAAAACAAATAAAATGGTGAAAAAATAAAATAAACAATACAAAATAAATAAATAAATAAATAAACAATCAAATGCGATATAATTTATAAGAACATGTCTGTTAGAACAGTGTCATAAAAGAATATCAGCTGTCCACTCAGCCTGCACTGAAAGGTAATGCTTCAACACAAAAAAATCAGGTCATATTAAAATATTTTAAATATCTAAGGTACCTAAAACGCATGATTAAATCATGTTTACATCGTGAGTTACAACTAAGAAAAAGCTGCAATAAATCAAAAAATTGTATTTTTCTGCTTCACCTGATTGCTATAAATAGAAGCATGTTTTGAACAAATATATAAAGTCTCATCCTTTGAGCACATTACTCATTTGCCAGTCATAGACACAATACAGAAAAAAAAATGTGTATCTTTCAGCTAAGAAAGGGACAGTTTGCGGACATGGCTAGAGATCAAAGCAACATGAATTTGCAGCAAAGTAGTCTACTAAAAGGTATAGAATGATTTTCAATCCTATAAACAATAGCAGAGAGAAAGGTATAACATGTGTGGCATATATAAAACTCCAGACAATGCTCAGACTAAAGTAATGTATCCCAAAAATCTGGGAAAGGAACTTCGCAGCTCAATGACCTGAAAATCAAAATTAAGGCATGTCTGTCTGTATAGTTATCTATCTCTATGTATTTGTCCCTTTATCTTTACAGACACACACACACGCGCACACACACACACACACACACACACACACACACACACACACACACACCTATGTTTCTATTAATCTAGGTATCTATCTATATGCATATATATGTTACTTACCTGTGTGTGTGCATATAAACACAGAAGTCTTAACACAATTGTGACATTCAACCTATGCTAACTTATTACATCAGATGTACATATGGTAAACAATCTTTGAGATAAAGGGTATGGGGAGGCCTCTTTCCCTGTAAATGGACACATTGTAACTGCTGTAGATGTCATTCATGCATTACAGTATAAGGCTACACAGTACTAAAAGGCACTGAATGTGGATGTTGAACACCTGAGCATTTGGTTACAGAAAATACATGATATTATCATGGATGACTGTGCCACGGTAGGTATCACTACAATTGTGAGATATGTCAGTATGTGAAGGCAGTGCATTTTTTTGCTGCAAGGGATATATGTGCCTGTAATTGCAGTACTAAGTCAACACCATACAGAATGTGATCTCATTAACCTCATACCAGAGGATAACACTTCCTACATGTGTTATATAAGGAAAATGTACCCCTATGTCACCATTACTCTGAATAAAAGCATTGCTATTTAAGAAATTATCACAGCTTTTTGTAACATGAATTAACATCTATACATGTACACAGGAGATGTGCTTGACAACAGTGTTATTGACATGTATAGTCACAATATGACTGACACTGAACTCCAACTGTGAGATACTGCAGTTATGGCAGCATTACATAATCATTGTGTGGCCAAAAAGTTATTTTCCCTGAGAATACTAAGGATTTGCTAGTATAACAGTGTACCACAGTAAATCAATCTCATATGTGGAAGTGTACTTAAAGGTGGTTGTGAAGTGGCCAGCAGTATATGACAAGGTCACACTATTTAAGTAGAGACAGACTCAAGCCACCTACCTGTCCACTTACACTATCTATACAGCACATTAGCAGCAACCAGTGGCACAGGTAAAGACTGTACAAGTAAGGCAAATAGCATATATGAAGGGATGACATCAGTGTATTGCCTAGGACATGTGTCAGTTAAAAGGACTTTTACAGCCATTGGGGTTGTAAAAGTTGGCCCTGCAAATGTGTGTAAACCAGTCCTGAATTAATTTGTAGTCAAAAAGCATATGTGAAAGTTAAACACTACTGTATTCAAATCTAGTACATAGCTGCTTACATTCTAGAGAATAGTGTAAAAAATACTCGTAGCACAAGAGAAATCTGACATTTAAAGTGTGACACTTCACTTTAGAAAGAAAGGCTTTATTGGTGTGCTGCATTAAGGGTGTAGGCAGAGAATATAATTTTATAATCATGTTCTCTTTTTTGCTATCCCACAAACCATCTGTTATTTAAAAAATGGAAACGTTCCGCCCACTTAACAACTTTTTGCATCACTTTCCTTCTAAAAGCAAGAAATTGATATATTGAAACATTCATTTAGACAGCTGTGGACATAGTATGTGGACATAGTATGGCCTAAAAAAGCCATGGTTTCTTTAAGTAATGGACAGAAAATTGTACTCAGAGTACAAAGAGTATGCCTAGCTACACCCATGTTGCAATTAAGTATGGTTGTGAAAGAAGGGATTAGAGGAAGCTGGAGTCATGTAGCAGTTTAAAATGTTTGTTCAGACTAAAAGTTGATTGACTCAATCCTTACCTAACTGTAAACACCTTTACACACACACACACACACACACACACACACACACACACACACACACACACACACACACACACACAGCTTCGACATATTAATCAATAAATATCCTACCTATCTAGTTACACAATGTAGAAAGCACTGTATTAACTACAAGCACCATAGCACAGGTCTGTCCCTTAGGGGGAGACAGTGTATTTTTGTCAGGATGACCTCATCTGTGTGTTTTGGGGATGATGTTTCACTAAAATGTTTGATAACAGAGCTGTGTGCACATCTAAATGCATTCACTTTAGGGTTATTGGATATAGCACCAAGTATTTTACACACACACACACACACACACACACACACACACACACACACACACACACACAAGTTTCCCATGTTTGGCATCAAACCTCCTACATATCTAGTTACACAATCTAGAGAACGATGTATTAGTTTCAAGCCCCACTGGTGAAGACTGACATTAACAATGTGAAATAAGACATTTGAACTTTTTTAAGATCCAGTGTTTGAAAAGATGTGCATGTGCAACAAATGTGTATGTGTGCACAGGGAAATGTGACGTCACCATGATTGTCATATATTATGACATAGTTCTCAACTAAAATTTAGATACTCTCCTTCATGTACATTGCATTTCCATGAGGAACATTGTCATGTATCACATTATGGGATGCTATAGACATTCATTTTTGTACACTCCTGGGTTGTCAGCCAAACTTTCCGACTTCATGTTGGGATGGCAGTGCTGTTGTATTGTCTCATACTTGCACTGTGTGCATTGCCAAGACAAATATGCAAGTCATACATAGGATGGTGCATTGCAGAATAACAGAGACAGATTATATGAGAATAGGATAACCACACTTGTAACACAGTTGCAAGTGTAAACACTGTGGATCTGGCATACATTAAATGACTGAATTAATTGAGCCAACATCATTCTGAAGTCAAGATAACCTATTGTAAAAGTAAAACAGACATGCAAGCATTGTACAATCTAAAACAGTAATTTGAATTTTTGAGTGCAGTGTTGCCAAGATGGATTGCACTGCTAATGGCAAAGTGTTATCACATGCATAATAATATCCTGAAATGATGAACTTAGAATGATTCTCTGTGTTGATCTGTGCTGACATTCAGCTAAAGATCTTTATAAGATAGGCTTCACAGTAGGTTGCTGGGACATTAATATAGCAGCAGGATAATGATGTGTTCAATAAAACTGACTACAGGAGTCAGACAAAATATCCTGAAACATTTTTTCATCCATTTGGATTCAAACCTTTAGAGCATTCCAAGAAAAACCTTTATACTTGAGTATTATCTAAGCACACCATGTAGGATTACTTCTGATGGTTCACATTTGACACCACATTACACCAAACATGAATATATGTATTCAGCTTCATTACCCTATTGGCCACTGTAATCTGTACATCTAACTATTTAGCTTGTTGAGAAGCACATTAAACTGAATAAACTTTGCTTAGCACAGAGGCACAAAGAGCAACAAAGTAATGTGGTCAAAGGCAATAACATCACAAGATATTGCCATAAGCTGTGTCTTTCCATTTAGCCTTAGTTGCATTTGTTGCCTGGTGACAGACACTGCACAAATGCAAAGATGGAAAAATAATGATAGAGAAAGATGATACATTAACAGGGTGACATGGAGGCAGGGACAAAGTAATGTATGACGGAAGAAGGATAATGGTGGCTCATAACAATATGTAGTCAACAGTACACATATAAAATAGTATATCCAAAACAGCCAGCACACTTAGCTAATGACTGGATTAGAACCCTTGAAAGTAGTCCAAAATCTTTCTATACATGTGAGCATTAGCTCATCATGCCACAAAGAAATTATTACTTCACAACATTAAGATAAACAGTTGAAGCACACTGACAACTTACTGAAGCAGAAGGGGTGAACAGAAAGAGACAGAGACAGATGCAGAGAAAAATGGCCACAATGTATCATATGGGACATCCACGTCATCTGTGTATCATATGGGACATGCAAGTCACCTGTATGGTATGTTAGTTTCACTTATTAAACCATCATTAATCTGTCATGCTGGGGACAATAAGGTTGACTTAATTAGCCTCTCTGTTGCGACTGCAATGATTTTGCAAATTATGTTTTGCTGCACTATTCAAACGGTATATTTAAAAATGTTTTATATGGAGAGAAATACAGATGATTGCAGTTTAATATATGATAGGAATATGAAACATCAGGAATTAACAAACTGACCTACATCTGTAATGGAACACATGACATTATGCAAAAACATCAGGCTACAAACAGGGTAATTATCTCAACACACCACATAGGAATGCCTACCTTATTACAGCAAGCAGCCTAAGAATTGCTACATTAACTTTTCCACAGCACTGCATTTCGTCAGCCTTTACTCTATATTTTCACAATGCTGCAGATTTAAGCATATTTACCCAGAAGTAATGAACCACTGCAGATTACAGTGAAATCTTCTGATTTTGCAATACCAAGTTAAACAGCATTCACTGTTACTCAACATTGCTGCTCTATGCCAACTGCTGCATAAATAACAAGAACATAAAGTGAAGGCTTCTGCATGGGACACTTCTGGCCATGTGTATTGCATGTGAATCTATTTTTTGACCAGAGTAAATGCATGAAAAAGGGATGAATAGGACACTGGTGAAAATGGGGTTGGCAAGTAGATGCTAAGACAGGGGGAAGAATATAGGAATTTCCAGGAGGGTTATGGAAGATCACCGTATTTAGCCACTTCTTCACAACACAAATGTACAATTGTACACACAATGTCATGATTTTGCAGAGTCACCACACCAGTGATGGGTGACAATAACAGAATAATGTTGTAGGGCCAAATGATGTCACATAAGTGATGTGGAGACCTATGTATGGGGTGCAATTTTGTTTGGCAGATAGGTGTCCATTTTTTATTATTATTTTTTGAAGAGAAAGGAATGTTAGAAAATGTGCAATAAAAATGTGAGGGTCATGTAGGAAAGGCAGATTAGGAAGAATGGGCAGACATACAGGATATACAAAACAGACATGGATGTTGATTGAGGTAAGAGGTTGGGAGACACCATATTTGGGGATAGGTAGGGGACATCAGAAGTGCACCCACATCCAGCTTGAGAACAGTGAAAATTCAGTTCTCGCCCTAGGAGCTGTCACTCCTGTTACCTGCAGCAGCTCCCTGGATCAGTGCCATCTTTCCAATCCAATGCAAAACCTTTTCGACCCTGTTGATATGTCCAAAAATCCTGTCAGGTCCTTCCTGGTGGCATAATTCTCCATCTCCACTACTACTGCTCCTGTTGGATACCATTGCACCAGCAGCTGAGAAGAGCTACCTAACACAGTTGGAACAATTAGGAAATGGGTTGTGGAGGCAACACTGAGAAGTTATGAACGCAAAGAGCTCGCTGTCTGTGCTGCCATCTGAGGAGGTATAATGGGCTGAATAGCAGTGGTCAGTGCACCTCTCTGTGCTGTTAATATTCAACAAAAACATCAATGAAACCCACAAAATATTTGGTGAACAATCAAACTAATTGTCCACCCTGGACACACCACTACTCCTTCTCCCAATATAACAAACAGTTCAGAGACCATAGCTGAAAACTTTAACAAATACTTTGCCAGAAGTATTCTATCCCTAACCAAAAATAACCAGTGTACTGAAGAGTACTTATCCTAGCTATCCAATAATAGGAATAACACTTTCACATTGCAACGCATCTCTAGCAAAACCATAGAAAAACTTATAAGAAAACTAAAGCCTACAACTATTGCTGCTGATAGCCTACCAACTGAATTTCTAAAAAATAGCAGCCAAAGGAATATCCTACCCCATATCAATGCTGATTAGCCAGTCTATTACATAACAATATGTCCCTTTAATCTGGAAAATCTCACATATAATACCTCTCCACAAAGGTGGACAGTCCACTGACCTTACTAATTATAGACCCATCAGCATCCTATCCCATCTATCAAGATTATTAGAAAGATGCATTCATTCTCAACTCCTCCATTACCTTACAAACAACAACCTTCTAGCCAAATCCCAGTGTGATTTCTGACCCTATCATAGCACCACCATGGTACTTCTCAGCTTTATCAATACCTTTAAACTATTACAGAAATTAAGTAAAAATAGTTTCAACAGTATTCTTCAATATGTCCAAAGCCTGTCACACAGTCTCCCATAGCAAGTTACTATCTATACTTAGCAACCTTAACTTTAGCCCTTCCACTCTCTCCTGGTTCCAAATCTATCTAACAAACCATCAGCAAGCAGTAATGTGGCTACATGACTTCTGTTCTGTACAACCAGTCACATTCAGCATTGCACAAGACACCATTCTCAGACTCTTTCTTTTCAGCATCTTTACTAATGAACCTCAGTACTGTCTGCCCACTAGCTCCAACTATTCATTACGCAGATGACTCCACACTTATATGTGCACCATCTACCATGCAACAACTACAAGATATAACTGAAAAAATCTTCTGAAATTGAATCATGGCTGGTTAACTCACAACTCATTCTTAATCCTAAAAAAACTAACTCATGCTCTTTCATCCCACCAGAACCCCAGACACCCCCCCCCCCCCGCCAAATTTTACATCAGTGCTTCAGACAAGACAATTATAACCCCAGAACCACAAACAAAAACTGCTAGGAGTTCTAATTTAGAAAAAAATAGATTTGATTTACATATATCAGAAAACAGTTAAGAAAGTACTTAAAAAATTCTAACAGAGTTCTCGACTAGCCATAGCCAGAACACATCTCTTATCAACTCTCCTCCATGCCTCCTCCATTTTTACCAACCTGAAAAAGGCAGACCTAGACAAACTAGAAACATGCTATAATACAATAGCAAAATTCATCACAGATTCTTCACATAGGACACACCACTGCCTTTCCTTAAGACAAAATATCTTGGCTATAATTCCCACATCTCCTAACATATAACCAGTTAGCCATGGCCCATAAACTTATCAATCATCCTTGATAAAACCTCCCTGCTCTCCTAAATGCAGTTCAACCTTATTCCAACAAATGTTTACTTTGATCAGCAAATAACTCATTATTACAAGTCACCAAATCCAACAACATTGATGGGGGCTCTCTATATTCAAGTCATGTTGCAAAAATTTGGAATTCACTTCCTCTCTCTATTAGAACCACTAGCAACTTAACTCAATTTATAAACAACTCAAGCATTATTTTTCTGACTCCTGGCTTTGCTAATGTAATACCCCAGGCTAGCAAAGAATAGCCGTGTTCTTATTTCCCTTCCTCAAAACAGCTATCATACATACATGTCACTACATTACTTGCTCATCCTTCTTCCACCCTTCTGCACATCTACTGCCTGTCTCTGCCTTTATCTCTAAATAACCATTTCTTATCAAAGCTCCACTCTTCCTCCACATCTCTCATTCAGTCTCACTTTCTCTTCCTCCATTCTACCTGTCTCACCTCTGTTTTACCTCATCTTCTCCCCCTCGACTTTAAATTAAATGACATAAAATGCATGTAATGCAACTCCTGCCTTTAATTGTAAATAAAAATTTATAGCTAATAGTTAACATTCTACAATAATGGATATGAATATGTATACCACGAGTAACTACAAGTTCCTTTGAACAACTACATAGAAAACTCAGCCAACTTATTTCCAATTTTTGTCATACATAAGTTGTTATAAATTAAGTGATTCTTGTCATGTATTTTTAACATTGTATAAAATCTTACTATATGTATTTTCTTTTTGTAACTGTTGCTATGATGGAGCTTTTCTCCCAAGGCCTCTGCTGAAAATGGACTCTGGCCAGTCAAACGTTTCTGGTAAACAAATGTAAAATAAAATAAATTCAAAAAATAAAACAGTAGAGGGAGGCAAACAAAAGAGATAATTAGATACATGACATGCCACAGTACTGTATTTTTTCAATAAAATTTGTTTGCCAGTACATAAACAATTATGATAATTTACTATTGTATACCTCTGCCACATCCATATATGATGGAAAGGCATTTATATGTCATAAAATAAGCAAATCCCATGATTATGATATAACAAAGAGCCTTTATTTCCCTATAACAGATAGGAAATATGCATATAATTGCAATTACCAAAATGTAATTCTTCCTGACATATTATTGCCATTAATAATTTATAAATACTTATCCATTAATAAAAAGTAATTGATGTTTCTGAGTACTGAACCCACACATACTTAAGCCAATGTTCTCATTGTCTAATGCAAGTAGCAAGAATTATTGGGGAAGACATCCATGCTTGAGATGAAGATTGAGGTATGCTCAATTAAGGAATAAAAATAAATTTCTAGATTGAATTTGGACCTGAGTCATACTTACCCCATGCCTCTCTGAGGGGAGTTAATCTTTACTGGTGTACCTCATGGTTCCTAGCCATGTCCTCTATAGCTGTACAGTATAAAAGGAAAATCAAAGAAATATATGTGAAAGCATAATGAGTATCTGCATTGGCTGGCCAAATAATTACTGCCATATCATAGACAGTTTATGGGTTAGTTTATGTACACAACTGGGTTGTGTTTGTAGTCCTATAGTCAGCCTATCATTATCTTAGGAGGTCCTGTTTGTGCAACTTAAGGTCATTATAGTGATGATAACATTGTTCCCAGTGCATGGCATGCCTGCTGTTTTGGACACAGCCTTGGCTAAGCTTTTCCAAGCCTCGGCCTTATACTAAGACCTGGTATAAACCTGCTGCAGCAGCCTATGGCTATAGTGCTTCATGAGGATTGCCACACATATCCTGGGCTCCTCAACACTTCACCTTTGTGCTGTCTTTAAAAGTCAACCTAACAAAACATGTTTGAATTGGGATCCAGTTCAGATCTTCCAGGTAACTGGTTGTGCACAAAGGTGCACAGCCTTGCCAACTGCATTTTCACATTTGAAAGCATTATTTACATTACATGGGGTAAGTGACATCACTTATGTCACATATCAGTAAAGGTGGGAAACATGGCACTGAGCTTTGCCATTCATGATGGTCAACCTACTGACACAGGTTATAGTGTTCAACAATGGAGTGCTTAATGGCATGCCCTTTACAACTTGCAGTTTGGAAGGAGAAATAGGAGCATTTCTGACATATTGTAATGCTGTGGCTTATACAACATTAAAGTATTATTATACCAGATGAGAATCAAACTCATGGTATAAAGCATGTAAAAAAATGAAACATGGCTGATTAACCACCATTGACACAAGAGAACCATTTTTAAACATGGAAATCAAAATTATACTCATTTGGGAATGAATGAAGCTACGCTTCAGAGAGGCCTGTATGCTTGTGATTTTAATTATTCCTTGGAATGTATTCAAATTAAAAAGTGATTATTTCTGTTGGTAAATATATTTTGTATGGATGGAGTTGACTGAGCTGAGTAATTCAGATCGATGTATGTCACATACATACTTCACAAGACATAGCTGTCCTAAAACATAGTTTGATTATCTTATGAGTAATTATTATAACAAAATGATTGTGCCCATCATACATATGCAAGTGATGTTTATATTAAATGTCATCTTTATCAGGTTGAAGAAATTGGACAAACATTAGCTTATGGTTATATGTGAAAGATTAATAATATATTCAAAATAGAACATTTTACTTATGTAAGCATTACTGTTACATTACTTGCAAGAAATGTGTTTAATAGAATCATTTTTATACTTTCACAGTCATAAATGAAATATTGTGATAAATAGGATCCTTATACCCATTGTAAAAGTAACTTTTTGCTGGATTTGCATCCTTAGTCAGGTGTTTTCTTTATCTAGCCTCACTGCACTTATACCTTGTGCCACAGTGATAGATATATGACAGGTGGAAATGCTCTACTCAGTACTGTCCAGAATGCTGAGGAAAGCACACAGTCGCCAGGTGTAATTGCGCTACATAAGGCAGCCTAAACTAAAATTTTCACTTTTGTCCATGGGTAAGGAAATGTATTTGCAAATTTCCAAGTAAAGAACAAATCCAAATTAAAAATAATACTATAAACACACACACACACACACACACACACATATATATATATATATATATATATATATATATATATATATATATATATATATATATATGTGTGTGTAGAGAGAGAGAGAGAGATAATAAATTCAATGTGATCTCAACACAGGATTCAAACAATGCCTCCTGTGACTTATTTTACTCACTTCACTTCAGTCATACCTTGTGTCACAGAACTGGGCATCTTTCAGGTCCATTCTCTGCAGCAAGTGCAATCCATGGTGCAGAGGGCCACACAATGATGTCAAGTACATAAGGCAGCCTGAACTAAAATTTTCACTCTTTTTCCTTAGGTAGTGAACCTTGTTTGCATGCTACCAAGTAAAGAGCAAATGAAAATGACTAAAAAAATAGAAATATTATATACTGTAAATAAATGCAATGCAATCTCTAAACAGGTTATGAATAATGCTTCATGTGTCTTCTTTTTCTAAATTTAGTTCAATTAAACCTTGTGCCATAGAATCTGACATCTGTCAGGTGCATTTTCTGCAGTAAGTATTATCTATGGTGCCAAGGGCTACCTGACAACAGCAGGCATATCTGCTCAACATAAAACAACCTAAACTAAAATTTTCACTTTTTTCCTTAGGTAGTGAGCCACTTTTGTGTGCTGCTGAGTAGAGAGCAAATGAAAAAAGCATTATAAAACTATATATGAAGAGATAAAAGCTGACAGTGAATTAAATGCAATTAATGGGTATATGTAGCAATGACCAGATCAAGAATTGCATTCAAGTAATGCATTCATCCTTCTCACCTGTCATTGCACCATCAGAAATGTACTTTGTGGAAATATTATCAGACTTGTTAAGGACAAATAATGTAAAAGTAGATAGACAAAAACTCACATGCTGTTAACAATAGTGACAAGAGTTGTTTTTAAGCAACACAATGTCTTCTTCTCTAAGCTCACTGCACTTACACTTTGTGCCACAGAGAAAGTCAACTAACTGGTGTAGTTCTTCACTGAGTACTGCTCAGAGAGTGCTGATAGTCCTACAATGTTGGCTTGTGCTACATAGGACAGCCTAAACTAAATGTTTCACTTTTTTCCTCATTAAAGTAAAATTTTGTGCTGAGAAATGGCATGCAAATATAGACATCAATATTTATCAGAAGCATTCAGACAACTCATTTGGGAATAACAACTTGAAGACACATGGACTGAATCATGGTGTATGTCTATCAATGAGCAGAATTACACTGATAAATTCAGCCTTTTCACATCTCCTCATTACATCAGTAAGAATATGTATGTCTCACAATATCAGGACTTTAGCTAATGCCATGGGAATGAGAAGAGCTCAAGGAACAGCAGAAATGTTTTTATTGTTTGCACTGCACACACGACTAATACTGATTTCATTTCAAATGACTTACATGGCTGCCAGTTTTAATTAATACTAACCTTACTCGGGTTTCCCACATCAACACATTCATACACCAAAATGAGTGTGAAGATTTATTATGATCTCTTTCAGAAAACAATTCTGGGAACAGGTTTTGAACCCTGCATCACCTGTATTTTTTCTTTAAGTTCAATAACTAGACACACTAGGCCACAGAGAAAGGAGTGCGACAACTTGAATTTCTTCACATAGTACTACCCATGCTGCTGAGGAATGGACAACAATGCCAGTCGATATTGTGCTAATGATGGCATTCCAAATAAAATTTGTCAATTTTTACCTTGGGTAGAGAAATGCAATTCACTAATATTCACCATTGCCGGTCAATGGAATGCAATGCCCAGTGGCATGCAAATGATAAAAGGAAAAAAAAATGTTGATCAAATACTTTAAATGTACATTTTGCATGTTTAAGCAACTTTATTATCTTGCAACAGGAACCTTTATGGATTTAAACACACAAAACAAGGGTAGTGCGAACAATCATTTAAGAGTATTTCCCATGGTTGCCAAAGACATATATTAACAAAGAGAAAAAATATTTAGATGTACTGCTGTTGTGACATAGTATCAAGTTAAAAACTGTTGCCAAGTAACTCCAAGGCTAGGGGTGTTATACCAGCAGGAACAAGTAAGTAAAAACCAAAAAGCAGCGGTTGCTGGTATACACACGGCACAATCACAGTTCTTTCCAAAGTCTCTATTCACCACAATAAATGCTCACCACGTTAAGCCGTAGTAAAAAGTAGGTAAAAACCAAAGGGTAGCGGTTGCTGATGTACACACGGCACAATCACAGCTCTTTCCAAAGTCTCTATTCTCCACGATAAATGATCACCACGGTAAACAGTAGTAAAAAGTAAGATCCTTTTAATGACAGTAAGCGCTTTCGCCTTTCGGCTTCTTCAGACTGTATAACACTTAATTACAGTTCAAACATTCATTTAAATACTCTGACATTAGTTCTCATTGGTTAAAATTAACAGAACTCTGTAAAAAACATTACGAGTCTAACCGGAAGTCACTGAAGTCTTTGCTTGTACATAAACATAACCATACGCTAGCATCAATCTATCACTGAAACATTGAGTTGAAGTAATTGTTCAGTATCTAAATACATTTACTTTCATTTCATGTAGCGCGATGTACTATTATGTATGCTAAAATTAACAGAACTCTAAAAAACATTTTGAGTCTAACCGAAAATCACTGAAATCTTTGCTTGTACATGGACATAACCATACGCTAGCACCAATCTATCAATGAAACATTGAGTTAAAATCATTGTTCAGTATCTAAATACATTCACCTTCATTTAATGTAGCAAGATCTAATATTCAACGTGGTAGTTCCAACCACGTACCAGCTTCGTGTTGATGCAATTTAAATGAAGGTAACAAAATTGAATGCATCAACGCATAAACATGATGTCACTGCGTCAGGTATTAAGAAATTGACATTCCATATATATCTTCTTGTTTAAAAAACAACTTCTAACAACAAATGGATGTCTTGACGATATCAAATCATTCAAGACATACATAAAAAATAAGCGTACGCAAAAATCGCATATCTGTATATGCGTAACATCTAAAAACAATGCTTAAAACCAACGCATAAGAAAATGCAGATACGTTATCTATATGCCCCAAAACAACTATACAATACTTATAAAAAGGAATAAATACTCCTGTGTAAACCTTACCATGCGACCCTATGCTAGAAAAATCAAAAGGCGCAGTTGGTGGAATGTCCTTGTTAAACCGCTACAACCTGGGTAGCGTGAGTCTGCTTGTGCGGGTTCGGCAATGCATGTGGGAAACTTCAAATTCAAATTATTAAGAGTGTTGAAGTAAATGAAATTCGTGACGTGTGCTAACGATGCAAAATAAACATTCTATTGCATCACATACTGTTCCAAATGGATTTCTAAAAAATATATATTTCTAAAAAATATATATATATATTTCTAAAAAAATATATATTTCTAAAAAAAAATATATAGTACCATCAGGTGTAGACTCATTGTTGCAGAAGTTAAAATGTAAACACACAAAGCATGATGACCACAAGGGTGTAAAAAATGGACTCAACCTTACAGAAGTGCTATTAAAAGTGTCCTCAACCTTACATGAAGACTATAAAGAATATATTAAAAATATACGGGTGTATCTAAATGTGAAAAGCAGAAGTTCGGTATGAATAGAGCACATATCACTGCTGGTTACCCTAAATGGGGTCCCATGTGTGCTATGGTAGTCCATATGTACTTAAAGGCATTAGAATGAGTATGAGAAAATGTATTGACCAATGTTACAAAGGGTTCTCTCCTTCTCTAAATGTCTCTTAAAGGAGTATATAGTGAATCATTCCTGATGTTTCGGTGCCCGCAATTTCCTCTTCCTAAGAAGGGGTTTAATTTGAACCTTGTCATTAAGGCCCGGATGTTGGTCCGCCCTGAGTCTAATGATCCACTTCATTTCATTCTCAAGGGTGTAATTAATGATATCTCCACCTCTCATACCAGGTACAATCTTCTGAATAACAAAAAACTTAAAAGTGTGACTAATTCCTAGTTCCTTGTTATGTTTGGCCAGAGCATTAAACATGGAGCCTATCCTTATATGGTAGGTGTGCTCCCTAATGCGTTCCTTCAATGACCTGTTGGTCTTGCCAACGTAGAACGCTGGGCACATCTCACAAGCAGCTATATAAACTATATTCAAACTATTGCAGTTGGTGTTTGTCTGAAAGTTATATATGCGTTTGGTGATGGGATGGGTGAAACTTGTTGTTTCATTAACGTATATACACTGATTACATTTGCCACATGGTGTCGTATTAGTGGTGTGCATATTCTGCCTATGTGTACTAAGGTGATTCCTTGGTTTGCATAATAGTCTCTTCAAATTAGGTTGGTTCTTATATACTACATTCAAATTTGATCCTACTATATCCTTAATGTCCTTGTCCAGTAACAAGATGTCCCAATGTTTTTCCATAATCTGTCTAACATTCATGGAATCTCTTGTAAATAACATGGATGCTCTATTAATATTCATTGATATTGGTGCATCACCCATCCCCATATTAGGGGGTGGTTCGGAATATATATTTTTTAGAAATCCATTTGGAACAGTATGTGATGCAATAGAATGTTTATTTTGCATCGTTAGCACACGTCACGAATTTCATTTACTTCAACACTCTTAATAATTTGAATTTGAAGTTTCCCACATGCATTGCCGAACCCGCACAAGCAGACTCACGCTACCCAGGTTGTAGCGGTTTAACAAGGACATTCCACCAACTGCGCCTTTTGATTTTTCTAGCATAGGGTCGCATGGTAAGGTTTACACAGGAGTATTTATTCCTTTTATAAGTGTTGTATAGTTGTTTTGGGGCATATAGATAACGTATCTGCATTTTCTTATGCGTTGGTTTTAAGCATTGTTTTTAGATGTTACGCATATACAGATATGCGATTTTTGCGTACGCTTATTTTTTATGTATGTCTTGAATGATTTGATATCGTCAAGACATCCATTTGTTGTTAGAAGTTGTTTTTTAAACAAGAAGATATATATGGAATGTCAATTTCTTAATACCTGACGCAGTGACATCATGTTTATGCGTTGATGCATTCAATTTTGTTACCTTCATTTAAATTGCATCAACACGAAGCTGGTACGTGGTTGGAACTACCACGTTGAATATTAGATCTTGCTACATTAAATGAAGGTGAATGTATTTAGATACTGAACAATGATTTTAACTCAATGTTTCATTGATAGATTGGTGCTAGCGTATGGTTATGTCCATGTACAAGCAAAGATTTCAGTGATTTTCGGTTAGACTCAAAATGTTTTTTAGAGTTCTGTTAATTTTAGCATACATAATAGTACATCGCGCTACATGAAATGAAAGTAAATGTATTTAGATACTGAACAATTACTTCAACTCAATGTTTCAGTGATAGATTGATGCTAGCGTATGGTTATGTTTATGTACAAGCAAAGACTTCAGTGACTTCCGGTTAGACTCGTAATGTTTTTTTACAGAGTTCTGTTAATTTTAACCAATGAGAACTAATGTCAGAGCATTTAAATGAATGTTTGAACTGTAATTAAGTGTTATACAGTCTGAAGAAGCCGAAAGGCGAAAGCGCTTACTGTCATTAAAAGGATCATACTTTTTACTACTGTTTACCGTGGTGATCATTTATCGTGGAGAATAGAGACTTTGGAAAGAGCTGTGATTGTGCCGTGTGTACATCAGCAACCGCTACCCTTTGGTTTTTACCTACTTTTTACTACGGCTTAACGTGGTGAGCATTTATTGTGGTGAATAGAGACTTTGGAAAGAACTGTGATTGTGCCATGTGTATACCAGCAACCGCTGCTTTTTGATAGTATCAAGTTACACTGAAAGTGTAACAGAAACAAATTATGAAAGTTGTCCTTTCTCACTTGAATATAGAGCTCTGGATGATTGGGATATTGCAAACAGAATACCATTGAACTCACAGAATATTTTAAAAAAAGACTGCAAACACTGCAGGTTATTCCTTTCTTTCTTTATGGTGCCTCATTCCCATATCTATGTTTTCTAATTAGCAATTACATCTCTGTTTTATCATGAATGTATCTATGCCAGTGTTTAAAATGCTCCCTTTAATATGAACATTTCTTACTAAGGAGCTGTGGTCATTAAAGCCAGCATTTGAATTTTAGAAATGTCACTGTTCTAAATCAATCAATCTACTTTCAGATTTGTTGGTGTGTCTCTTCTTCCTGACACACCCTTAGAAGATGTACATCAAAGAAGGGAGACTGTGAAAGCTGATTGTTCCTGCAGTCAGAGTAATCATAGACACCTGCAAGCCTTTAGCAGGGAACACTTCTCAATGCTCATGCTTGCATTGCTAGGGCATGTGCATGTAATTGTGTAGGTCCCTACACCATGTTTAGATTCCCTATACAGAGTGTAGATTTTGGTATTCAGGAACATTAATAATTTGACACCGCATTTGCATCATCACATTGTTCAAATGGGTGACTCTGCACTATATGAAGGTAATTGTGCAGCTAATACCCTTGTATCATACTGGGGAGACTGGAAACAGAGAACATGATACTGCTGAAAAAACACAACTTTTGAAGAAAGGTATGATGCTCATTCTTACATAATGCTTTTAGTTTAACATTAAAAGGTGAATTGCACTGACTACTGAAAAACATTTTTTTCTCAATTGTTTTTTCTTTATCCCTTTCTTTTGGCATTACCATGTATGCATTACAAATAGTATTACTGAATGTGCTGAGACTAGGTGGATTGTGAGGTTAGGGGCAGACAAGCCACCAGGCATAAATGCTATTGTACCTTTAAAACCCATCCTGAAGAAAAGGAGGGTAAAATACTGAAATGTGATAGGATGTTGGATATTTTAAATGTGATATTCTCAGTTTTTTCTGTTATCTGATGAAGGGCATATGGCCTGAAAGCGCTTATGGAGGATTTTATTTGTAATTTTATTGAATAAACGTTTTATTGGATCTACATGGAGTTCTCTGCCTTATTGCTGTTTTTTGGGATTGTGACTGTGTTTTGGCAGAATACTTTAGTGCAAAGAGATTTCTTTCTTTTTTGATTCATTACAAAAAGTATGCTATAGAATGCTACATGACCTACTTTTTAGTTTGCGTTCAATTTGATGTTTGCACAGTTATACAAAATACTGGCACCTCTTCTCAGTGGATAAGGAGATCTCTGCTAAATTGGGGGAATCTCTGACTATTACCTATAGGAAGGGACAGAACCTAAAGAAGTTGATGGAAACTACCATAAAACCATCCAATAGGCATGTAGGAATGTATAGGTGTGATGCATGCAGATATTGTATTTATATTGAAACAGGTAAAAAAAAAAATTCGAGTAAGGAACTACAATTTTCATACTAAGAGCAAGTTCAATTGTAATTCCAGGTCAGTGGTATACCTTGCATAGTGCAATACCTGTCCGGTTTTCTACGCCGGTAAGATCGATCGTAGATTGCGTGACAGGATTTACAAGCACCTTTATGCTATTAGTAAACAAAAAACGGATAATGCTCTAGCTAGGCACTGTAAAGATAACCACGGCCATGGTTTTAAATTTAGAGTCATAACACAGGTAGCTGCACATAACAATGTGAGGTATTTAGATAGTAACATTGTTAAGTTACACCTCAAAGAACATGAATTAAAATGGCAGTTGTTACTAACCCCCCCCCCCCCCCAGGGATCAATGAAATGTATTCTTTAGCAAGTATATTAAAATTAAAAAGCTTGCTTAGGTAAAAATGTTTTAGGTAATTTCTTAGGTATTTTCACATGCTATTCAGCTGGATGGTTGGTTATTTATTTTATTTTATTGACAAAGTGTTAATATGAAATAATAAAGTCATGAATTAACAATTTTTTATATTATGCTTTTATATACCTTGTTTTGTACAGACTATGTTTTCATAATACTGCATAGTAATTAGGTTAGGGATGGGTGTTAGTTTTATTACATATGCATATACATATATATATATATATATATATGGTTCTACCTGACTTCGTCGACAGCTGAGAAGACCGACATCGGAATCCGGAGCTCCAGAAGATCGAAAGCGAAGAAGACCGACGCGAATCGCGGGTTGCAGAACATCGACAATGCAGAAGACCGACACGACGGATGACAACACCAACGCCGAGGATGCCGACATGGGGAAAGGCTGTGTGAGTATGCGGTAGTGACGGACGTTAGGGTGCGAGGCAGGTAAGTGTGGAGATTGACGGTCTGTGGGGATAGGGGTGGGTTAAGTGAGTTAGGGTTAGGGAGCGATAGGGGTGGGTTAAGTGAGTTAGGTTAGGGAGCGATAGGGGTGGGTTAAGTGAGTTAGGGTTAGGGAGCGATAGGGGTGGGTTAAGTGAGTTAGGGTTAGGAGCGATAGGGCGGGTTAAGTGAGTTAGGGTTAGGAGCGATAGGGCGGGTTAAGTGAGTTAGGGTTAGGGAGCGGGTAGGTAAGTGTCGATAGTGACGGACCTTAGGGTTAGGGTAAGGTTTAGTGTGGGCTTGTAAGGATTTTGGTGTGCTTGTGTTGTGTGTGTGGTTTGTGGAATGGGGATGTGTTTTGTTTTGTATGGGGTTTCGTGTTTGTGTACCGTCGGTTATTTCGTTGTCGGTTATGTGTGGTTTCGTGTTTATGGACTGTCGAATATGTGGTGTCGGTGATGTGGTTGTCGGTGTTGTGTGGTTTCGATTATGTCAGGTAGAACCATATATATATATATATATATATATATATATATATATATATTCTTAGCAAAAGCAATAATTTCTATTGTGTCATGATGTTTGTAAAGTCTTGAAGTTTTTAGGTTCATTTTGGTCTTGTTAGCAAAACAATGCAACTGTGAAGTGTAATTTTAAATGAGTGCTGTGATCCATTTGTAGGCAATTAATCAATTAATTCTTTTTGATATAGAGTTGATTTTTGCTGGGCTGACTGTTTTTGTTCTTGCTCTACATCTGAAGAAGTTTGGTTATTTCCCAAACGGAAAATGCTTAATTTTATTTTGTTTTGGTATTAAAGTGAATAAGAATGGCTTTTTATATTTATTTCTTCATCGAGCTGAGTGAAGTGTTGGTTCTTGTTCACAGTGTGTTTTTTTCTTTACTTTTTAGTTTGCATTCAATTTGATGTTTGCACAGTTATTGCAGACAAGTGTGTTATATCTTTGCAGGAAGGTCTGGCATTTTTACCTGTGTTAGCAGAAAAAGAAAAATGTGTACTATTTGAGGATTTCTGCCTGACTGCCCTCCACAGAAGTAGAGATGGCACCTATAATAGTTTTATCTTAACATTTCTAATACCATACATAATTATTATTGTTAATGATGTGTGTTATCTGCATTACAGAATTGTTCTGGATCATTGTTGATATTTGATTTAGGAAAAATCATGGGAGGGTATCCTAACTGTGGTGTAGTCATAGGGAGTGTTAACTTTAAATTGTTGTGTACATGTAGGAGGCATGCAGTGGCATGTACCTGAATTCATAGCTATTCTGTATGTGTGTTATATATGTAATTATGTGTGTCTGTTTCCTGTTTCATCTCATAGAGGGATATGGTACCCAAGAAAAGAAATTTGTACTGCACAAGCTTCCATACACTGATGCAGAAAATGCGGTCATTATCCAGGCATTAGGTTGCCATGAAGCCTTTCTGTTAGGGAGACATGGAGGTGACCAACCAAGACAGGATATGGCAGCAGGTGGTTCATGACATTAATGCTATCAGAGGGCATAGAGAGAACTTAGTTCTAGATATGACAGTGGGCAAGTGATAACCTCTGCCAACCATAGGCATTCACAAATGCCCAGGATCAGGTGGCTACATGGGGGGGGGGTCATACTACAGAACTACCACAAACTGAAAAAAAAAGAGATACTGTCCTCTGTCAGAGATCCAGATAGCTTGACAGAGGATTCCCACAGAATCATTGACACTGGTGCAGATACAGACAGCAGACCCTGAGTGTCACAAGCAGACTTTTGAGGTATGCAAAATTCATCTGTCATTGTCATATCTTTATATGCATATATCTTAGATGTCTGAAATATATATATATATATATATATATATATATATATATATATATATATATATATATATATAAAGCCAGTGATTACTGTGAGTTAGACTATAGATATAGAGTAATAGTAGAGGGTGTTTTGTTTGGTGGAGGGTCCAGTTGTTCACCACATTTTTGTATAAGAACATTTTCAATCTGCACTTGTGAAGGGGATTGTTCCCTTTTTCTTGTTTCATTTGTGTTGTGGTACTCAGTAGACTTTATCCTTACCATTCCTCATGTATAGGCACTTCTGTATTTCAGGCAGCCACCCCACCAACACATGGTAAGCACTGGTTATTGTTATTACTGTGTATCAGGTAAATTCAGGTCTGTATGAGAATAAAGATTGTTTTTTCTTTAGCATCTGTTACAGTTTAACATACCTGTTGTATAAGGAAAATATGTGATCAATTTTATTCTCACTTTTTCTGCTTCTTGTGTTTATTGCTTGTTATCATAAATGATCTTGAAAGTGGCACGATAGAACTCTTACCACTTGATATCAGTCTCCTATGATGACAGTGATGATGAAGAGGCACAGTCTGAGGATGCAGATGGTCAGTCTGACACTGAGGTTGTGGCTCCACATCTCTTGCCCATATTTTGGATACAGTCAGTATGCCTATGCATACCCATGACACAGAGACCTCTGATATAGGATACGTTAAGGATGGTACAGTTGATTAGGGTAGTGTGGTTACTCCGGTTGCAGAGCTGGTTACTCCTTCTGGTAGTCATCGTGGGGGCATGGCGCCACACATGAGGATTGGCAGGGGTACTGGGAGGAGGCCTGCTATCCACTCTCCTCCTGATGCTGGTGTGTAATTAGGTGCCACCAGATGTATATGCAAGGTTGTAATGGAGAAACAGGCATGTTCCATCAGGTCCTCAGAAGAGACAGTGTGACTACTAATTGTCATGCATTCTGATGTGATTGACTCCCTGAACCATGTGGGCAACTCATTAGACATGATTATTGACATATTAGATCAGGCAGTGTCTGTGATGAAACTTATGTTGGGGAGAGTAGGCATCCATGTGACCAGAGATCCGCTATATCTTCTGCTGTTAGCTGATGTGGCCCTGCAAGATTCCACTCCTGTAGTAGCAGTACAGCCACTCCTCCATCAGTGATTGTGGTGTCCTTACCTGCACATGGTAGGCAATGGGGTTATGGTTATGAACTTAGTTGTAAGGAGATTTTGTCCAGAACACATCAATCACATTCAGGCAGCACCCCAACTTTTAGCCAGGGCCATGGAAGTATCAGTGCAACTCCTAGCAAAGGTGTTTTTTGTGGCTGGAGGTGATGACACTGAATTGACTGCTCTACCATGCATGGCTCACACCTGTTCAAGATGCCAGGATGTATTGTTATCATGGTGCTTGATCGTGTTCATACAGACAAATAGAAAAACATTTACTTATCCATACCACTTCACACACATGCAAACTGCCTAAACAGTACTTTTGAGTGCTATACATCTGTTGATACAGATAGATACATTGTTTCTAACTTGTACACACTCACATCTTTGGTGTCAGTCTTGTCCTCCCCACCATCACCCTCTGCAAATGATGATGACTGTGCCCTGTCCTTTGCACGTCTTTGTGACATATGGTTGCATATATGTCTGATGTACACAGCGGATAACTAATGCTTGCTTATTCACAAGTTTGTATTTATCAATATATATTGCAGAAGAAAAAGTTTTGATTTCTTATTCATACTCATTTGTGAATGATTCTATAATTCTTGAACAACATTGTATTTCAGTTAGTATTGTCGTTATAGCACTGGAAACATTAGGTACATTATTTATACTTCTTGATTTTATTATGCAAATGAGGGTATAATGGTCTTGATTTTATTATGCAAATGAGGGTATAATGGACTTGTTCCATGTTTTATAGACGATGGTCAATTCAAATGCTTGATACACAGTATTATTTATAATATGTAAGTAAATATAGCTAAATCTGTCTGAGGAGATATTACTGATTTTAATGTAAACCTCAGACAAATGCTTTTCTTCAGGACATATACATATTTCCACATGAGAGTAATCAGTTATATAACTTTTTTTTCTTTACAGGTTCCACACTTACTTTTCATTAGTGCAGGTACAAATTTTGTCCTCGGGGGTTGTCCGTGTCTGATGCTATCAGAACACAGCCATTACATCGCTAAGTAAAGGCTGTTCTGTTTGAAAGGCATTCATTTTCCTATTTTTATGTGGGTGGGATCTTAAGTTTTGAGCTAGGTAGTGATTGCATGTGCTGTCATTTGCCTCTTAGCCAGAACCAGAGCATACTGTACAAGCCTCCATCTGCCATCACTATCTACAGCTGCCGGTTCTCCCTCATACTCATTTCTACCTGTTGCTACTGCTAGCCCTACCTGGGGTCTTTAAAACTGTTGTCCAGCCCCTTGCTGACTTTGCTGAAGCTGTTTCTTGAGTATTATAGAGTACAACAAGGCACAGACTGTATGTATTTCAACAGATATGCCTGGGTCATACTGCAGTGCACCTCCTTATGTTTCTAGATAATGGACCTGTGATTTCAGCAATTCACACATATGTTCTATTATATTCTGAGTTTGAGAGTAGGCATCACTGAATCTTTACTCAGTGGGGATGTTTGGGTTTCTCATGGTTGTTATGAGCCAGCACTCCAGTGCATAACCTTCATCCCCTACTAGATGGTCTTGAAGAATGTCACCCCTTGCAAAACTTGGTGTACAGCTCACAAGTGTACCATATGTATGAGTTGTAGAAACTGCGTGGGTTACCTGCACAGACATTGTAGATGATCCATTGGGTATTACAGACAAGCTTACAGTTTATAGAGTGGAAACTTTTTCTGTTGATGTAACTCCTTCCATTCCCTCAGTTGGGCTTTTATTTCTATGTGTGTGCAATCTGTGTCCCCTAACACTTTAGGGTAGTGTGCTACTGCATAGAGTTCCTGAATAGTTCTTACTGTCTCCTGTTGGGTTCATAGGAAACAGATATTCTCATTTGTATCCAGTAGCATTTAAAAACTAATGTAATATTCCTGAGGTTGATGCCCTGGCACCCCTAATATATCCCCTGTGAGTCTCTGGAAAGTACAATCAGCTAATATACATAATGCTAAACATACTTTGGTTTCCACACCAATGGCTTCTCCAAGAATTCTCTGTGGTCTGATGTAGTGTCAATGGAGGTTGCATATTTCCTCCAGTACTTCCCTATCTACTGTGTATTTCTCAACAATTTTTGTGTCATGCAGTCCATGATAAGTCAAACAGGGCATAAGCACCCTTCTTCTTCTGGACCGTGGTCTGGCAGCAGCAGCAGCACCCTGATTTAAAGCCTGTTACACGTACAACATAATAATAGAAGAAACAACTCCTAACACGCTTTTTTTTCTAAGTACAATTTTGTTGCCTTTTGGTGTACAAGGCAAAAGTCTACACTTAGTGCACATAATTGCTTTATAGCTTCATGAATAGCTCCGCCATATTGGATTGTTAATTAGCATGTACTTCAGCTCTTTATGCTTTCATTAGCAGATTCTGCAATTTTCCTTTATTTGGCTGTTCCACATATCATGCAAAACCACTTAATCAATACCAAACAGAATGCTATCATGATGGCTGCACCCTGCAGTGCGAACACAATAGCTACACTTCTGCAGTTAAAAAATGAATCCGGCCCACCATCTTTTTTTCCTGTTTGAGATTGAAGTACAGTGGGGATCAAGTAATATGTAATTTCTTCACTGTAATGCAGTCTCAGAGTTTGTTTATATTATTAGTGAGAGATGTGGAGGGTGCAGAGGGATTTGCCTTCCTCCTGCAAAAAAGCATGTTTTCTCAATTTTTTTTAATTATTTTTTGATTACGTGTGAATAAAGCATTTGTGCTTAGTCATTATAGATTTGGCATTTTGCCTATTCAACTGTTTTATACATATAAACGTCTACATGTGACGTAGCAGCAACAGCAAAATAAAAATAAGACAACATAAAACTGTTTAACCACTTAAAATCCTGATTGATAAAGAAATTGCATCTTTAATGAATTTTAAGCACTTGAACAGCAACATAATAAGCGGAATTAAAGCTACAGCCAGCAAATAATAAAAACAAGAGAAAACTTATTAAGCTCTTTTGACTAAATAAACAGATGGCTGCATATATTTCTAGTTAGGTTTAAATTTAAAAAATGCTTTTTAAAGTAACCTTTACTACTTTGTAATCTTCTTCTTGAAATTTGAAACTGTTCCAGGAAAAAAAAAATTAAAAAACAGTTAATCTGGAAAGAGCAACTGTAAAATAATGTTCATTTATCTCGGGGATCAGCAAAGCAGATAAATTTGTCTTCTTTCTTATTTATGTTCCACAGGAATATCTGGAGAGAATTTTAGGTGACAATTTTGCCAAGTAAAATCTGGTTTACTCTTGGCACTTTGAAGCATATTTGCTATATCTTAAAAGTTTAATAATTTCATGTAAACTGGTTTAAGAGAATCAGAAGCCAACATAGTGCAACATTCTCCTGTTTTTGTTAGTCTTGCTGATGAAACAACAGATTACAGATTTCCTGAAACTTGTAGAATAATGGAAAAAAAATAAAATATATGTAAATCCACAGGGGACAAAATGAACAAACTCGGAAAATGAATAAGCAGACTATATTAAAAATAGTCCCAAATGTTTTAAATAGAAGTCATTGAAACATTGTGAAAATAGCCTAAAAATCAGTTGAAGGTTCAAAAGTTAACAAAGGTAAAAATGCTCACACTGGCCACCATCTTGGAACATCTTGAAACTGGTATAATGCCTTCTCTTATTTTATGACAAAATTGGTGAAAATGTGTCCTGGTGTACCTCACCTACTACCATGGTAGTAAAAAATTGTTTGTAACACATATCACATATGATTACATATAAGATGACTGTAACACAGTTTTCATAGAGAAGATGGCTGAAAATAATGGTCTGCAGTGGAACATGGTCTGATAACATCTCAGTGATCACCATGAGAGAGAGTCAGCTGCACTAACTATAAACAGGTGCTCTCTATTGCATTCCATTGCTGCAAACTGCTACTGGGTTAAGCAATTCAAGATGGATGTAACTTTGCTGAACTATACGCAGCTGAAAGGTGTATAGCAATGTATAGATGGAATTGATCTGATAAAATGTGTTTATAACTGCTATATAACATTGCCTGCATTTATCATAGTCCTTCACATAGTTTCATGCTTGTGTTCTCTCGCACCCTCCAGCTCTCTATTCATTTTCCCCATCTCAATTTTACTCTGCTTGCATAAGCTTTAAACATTCTATTATCCAATACCTTTCCCCTAAAATTCAAGGAGAGCACCCAAAATTCCTTACATCATGCTAATATTTATAATTTTGCAAATATTCATATAGAATCACTGCATGAGTCAGGTATTCTTGTCTAAGCATTCATAATTCAGAGAATTATGATTAGATTTTCAATTATAATCCCATTGTTATGTAATTGAGAAAGGGATTTTGAGAAACTTACCTTGGTAGGAAAGCTCAAAAGCCAGTTCTTGACATCCATTTTCTGAGCATGTAAGTAGAAATTGATTATGATTAGAAGAATCCAGTCATAATTTGTGGAGTTTTAGCTGATCTGGTATGCTGTGTTTTATAGAGAAGAAAGTTTTAAAGCTGCAGCCCACTTTCCATTGTGACACAGGCACAGGTTTCAAGTGAAGGTGCCCGAGATGGAGCAACAGGTTTAAAAGCTTTTTTCAGATGCCTCTCTCCACTGCACTTTTGTTTTTTGTTTTTCTAGTGCCAATGTGAAGTATGTTACAGCTTTTAAAGCGGTTGTGGCTTTCCATTACTGTTCTATGATGGTTGCCATTTGTGCCGCAACATAGCATTAGAGCATAACAGCACCAACAGGTATTCAACAGGAAATAACAGGCTTACCTTCTTGCAGATTTCAGAGCACAGTCAGCAGACTATAAGTACTAAAATGCAATTATAGCATCTTATTTTTGCATTCAGTATACTTAACTATAGATTCTATCTTGACACCTTCTACTTTCCCTGACAATGTAACTTATGCAATAAAAAACAAGATATGGGGTTTCTGAAAAGGAATGTTTATTTATCTCAGGGATCAGCAAAATAGAGAAAATCATCTTCTTGCACATTTATGTTCCATAGGAATATCTGGAAAGAATTTTAGATGACAATTTTGCCAATTAAACTATGAAGACTGGTTTTAGTATTCCATTATGTCAGGTAATAACTTTACCAACAGTCTTTATGTAATCTTGCATAGGATTATACATTATACTAGGCTACAAACACATGTAAAGAAATCCTTTGTGTGGTAAGATAAAGACATTAAAATTCTTAATCTCATATAATGTCACTTTACACGAATCATATGATCCCCCCCTCCCCACCAGACTCAAACCCATCATTTTAACCAGGACAAACAAGAAGCTCCTTAAACTTTTTTTTCTTATATTATGCCTTCATAATACAATGATAAATCAATAGATCATCTTGCTAATAGAAATTTAGACTTCCATTTTCAATTCACAGTTGCATGCTGATAGTTTAAGTCAACCAGTGACCCAATTTATAACATAATTCTAAAACATTTCAATGATAGCATTTGGCAATGGCACAAATAAACATATGATGATCCTATTACAATTGGATGTCACAAGTATTAACCTGGGTATCACAAGCATTACTAGGAGCACACATACTGAAACATACACATTCAAAATAGTAAAAGGCAGTCAAATCCAAAGAAATAGAAATGTTGTAAAACTATTGTAAACTGTTGTGTTAACAAAATGCAAAGCAGACTAACATAATGATGTAATACAGAGAGCTGCATCTTGGCAATTGGAACTTTTACAGTTTTACATAATTATCTAAGATTCAAAAGGCTATATACTGTCATATAATAAAGTTATTAGTCAGTCATTTAGTGGGGTTGCCACTCACCCTAATTTGCTTAAGACAGCGCTGAAATGAAAGATTATTTCTTCATCTGACAATATAACAGACAACATTAAGTGAAATACTTTCAGATGCATTTTATCATTCAAAATAAAACTCTTGCCTTCTGAGGTTATTTCCTTATCATAATTATTGTATTGTTTCCAAAAAAGATGCTAAACCAGCACTGCATTATTTCACTGGGCTTACTGACTCGCTTTAAGTACAGTAATGTCAGCAGACTGTTTCTTGCAACAGAAATATGTGTTCTCCATCTGTCGTTAAGAGGAGCGTTTTGCGATGGTTAGTGATGCATTAGAGGGGGTAAACAAGTGAAATAATGGCTGCAGACTTAATGTCCATTCCTAAGTTAAAGTTTCTGTGCTAACAATCACTTGTGATACAGACTTGTAATTGTGTTTATTATCATATCCTGGTTGATTTAAAAAGACTGCCATTTGGTATCATATTCTACATGATCATGTTAAAATATGTTTGCATATACATACAGGTATATATATATATATATATATATATATATATATATATATATATATATACATAAATATATAATGTTTGCAGAAGCACTAAATCCCAATAAACTTGTCCTTAATCTGGAACACAAAAAAACTTTCTCGGTTTCAAATCAGACGTTCCTTTATTAGTTGACCAGGAATAAAATGCACGAATAGCTGTTAGAACAGTAGTGCGAATAAATCCACATTAAAAACACAATTACTTCAAGCGCTTTCACCCGTTGCTCTGACGGGCTTTGTCAAGATGAACCACCAATGTTTTTACTGTGCTTATATACAAGTTTGCAAACCAATTAATCAATTGAAATTTAATTGGTACCAATAAATTGAATCAATTCACTGTTAAAACTCTTTGCTTTCAATACTGAAACAACATCAAATTCACAGCGTTTGCAGCGTACTTCTTTTAATTAAATGTGTATTTGCCAGACTCTCCGAAACAGGAGAACTACCTCTGCTCATTTCTACATTCCCTGCCGACTCAGATTTGGTCCTTATTTAATGTGCAATTGATTGACAGATAATAAATAGACGTCTCAAAGCTTGTGCAACATTTGACAAGGCTTAAATTGTTAAAATTGAAATCTTCTAAACCAACGTTACTGTTACATTGCTCGTAACCAATGCTTTTTGAGAATGAGCACTTCCAAAGTGCACTCAAGCGGAAAAAACAGTTCGTTTCTGCTTTGAACATTTCAAATATGCACAAGTGCACACAATATTAATTCTAGTGAAAACTGTATATAAAACTGTATATAAAAAATTACATATAAAAAATATACGGTCAAAGACAGCTACGAGAACCATGGCAGCAGAATTGCTGCAAACCAGGAACATGAATTTGGCGCGAACAGAGCTGACAAAGTTTGTTTACGTGAACCACCTTTTGCGAACGTATCGGAGCAGCAATCAGCTATTCCAAACAGAAAGGATTTAACTCAGCAGCAAATGGCTATTCCTCTAATTGACAATACACAGAAAACTTTTAATTTTGACGCTTGGTCTACTAAGCAATTTGCGTTTTCTACAGGTACTGTGCACAATAACATTACTAATAACAACAAGATAGACTCTGATTTTTCACTGTTTAGTGATAAATTGTATTCTTTCAAAGCAACAAAATTAGAGATAGACTATCTACAAGAATGTATTAAAGTAAGGAGGGTGCCCAGAGGTCTTCGGATCAATAAATTTCCGAATAATGCAACCGTGGGTTCAGACCTTCACAAAGAGATTTCTGAGCTTTTTGACTGTACAGGTCTTGAAATGCTGCAATTAATGGTGAAAGACTATGAAAGGAAAGCGGACATTTTGTTAGAAGAGTTAAATGTTATCAATGACTCTATTAACACTGACACTTCCTTTTCTAGAATTAAAAAAGACTATAATAATGTTTTTCATGAAGTTGATCAGTATTGTCTTAAAATCATGGAAAGGAAAGTTAAGAAATTAGCAAGAGATTTAAATGACTATAGGAATGGGATAGTTCAGTGTTACAGTACTAAGCAGAATTGGTCTGCCAGATATATGGTTAAAAATGGAGGATCCCAACCAGTGCAGAATCTGAATGATGGTACACCATTAACGGAAACCTTAAGACGTAGTGAAAGATTGGCTCAGAAACACATTGGTAATAATAGTACGAGTAACAACACCCCCACAAACAATGACAACCAGGGTTTTCAGTTTCCCCAACGCAGGCAAGGGAACAGAGCACAGTTCCAGAACCAGCAAACATGGGGGAAGCAGCGCAGATAAACATGTTCTTTTTAGATGAGAATATAGTATCTCAAACATATTCCTTTCCATGTGTAATTGAAACCAAGAATAATTTTACAATTTACAATTACACGGAAAATAAGGTGAATGACACACATTTTGATTTATTCACAAAGGGCTTCCACTTTGTCCCATCTAAATGTATGGACACCACTAAAACTATTTTGGAATTCAAACTGTACACAAGGCAGTTAAATTTAGATATTTTCTTTAAAGGGAAAGCTTCTTCAAAAGACTTAGTTAGTAGATCAAGTACGTTCAACCCACCCCTACATCCTGTTATTAAAATTTTTGAGGATTTAGTAGAAACTGAAATAAGGAACCTACCCAAAAAGAGTGTTTTAAAACACAATTTATCCCAGAACTGTTTTAAACTCATCAAACAGTTAAGGGATGAACAGATAAGGGTAATGAAACCGGACAAAGGGGGTGGTGTTGTTTTAATGTACAAAACTAAGTATGAGGAAATTATATACAACTTACTCCAGGACACGGAACAGTACAGTACCCTTTCTCTCAATGAGTTGAACATTGCATACACTAGGATTAAACACAACTTGTATGATTTGTTATTACAAGGTGCTATTAATGAGAAACTTTACAATTATTTAGTAGTTAACAAACCTCTTACACCCATAATTTTTGGAATACCCAAGGTGCACAAGGGGTTAGAACCATTAAAATTTAGACCTATTGTCGCTGGTGCAGGCAGCATTACAGAACCCCTTGGCAAATTTGTTGACGCAACACTTAAGAAGGCTATTTCATCAATACAGCACATTTGTAAAGATTCCTGGGAATTCCTAAAAAATATTAATGTTTCTCATTTCTCTAGAGTGGATTTTTTAGTAACAATTGATGTAATAGAATTATTTCCTAGTATTCCACATGACACTGGCATACAATGGTTCAACGAAATTTTAGCAAAATTTTTAAATTTTAACAACAGTTTTATTAATTTATTATCAGATTTCATGGGCATTATTTTGAATAATAATTTTATCTATTTTAATGGGGAATTCTTTAAACAAAACAAAGGAGTTGCCATGGGTTCACCATGCGCCTCAGCATACGCAAACATGGTCCTTTGTTATTGGGAAAATGAATTTGTTTTCACATCACAATGGAAAAACAACATTTTACACTACAGGAGGTACTTGGATGACATTTGTATTTTATGGGAAGGTAGTAAAGCAAGTTTGGAAGATTTCTTGTTTTACATAAATGAGACTACCAATTTTTTAAAATTCACATCTACTATTAGTGAAAATCAGATTAATTATTTGGATGTGTTATTACTTAAAAACACAGAGACACAATTATTTGAGTCCTCAATTTACAGAAAACCATCCTTCTCGAATACATATCTCCATTTTAGTAGTGCCCATCCTTTCTCACAGAAGAAAGGAATTGTCAAAGGCCAATTTATCAGGGCTTCTAGAATGTGCAGCACAGATAAGAAGTTTTCTGATGAAGCCCAAACCTTAACAAAACTTTTTTCGGAAAGAGGTTACCCTTTGACATTAATTGAGAAAATGTACCAAGAAGTTTTAAAAGGAAGAATAGACATATATAGGCCATTATTGGGCACATGTGTAGATACAGTTGAGGTAATAAACCCAATACTTGATGTGGAAGTGAATCCCCCTACATCCCAAGCTATTTTTAGTTGTACTTTTAACAACGATAATTTTCAAATAAAGAGCATGATTAATAAATATTGGCCTATTCTAATCACAAATGAGGATACAAAAAGATGGGTACCAGAAAGGCCAGTTTTTGTAAATGCAAGAAATACCAACCTAAAAAATATGTTTGAGAAGCAACCACCCACACAACTTGTTAATAGAGGTGGCAAAGTTGGCACATACAAATGTAATAGTTGCAAACAATGTTCTTTTATTGTTGAAACAAATGGTTATTATATTAAATCTAGGAAATTTACCTTGAAGCCAACAAGTTATTGTAATTGTGGCTCAAAAGGCATTATTTACCTAGGAATTTGCCAGATATGTGAGAGTTTTTATGTGGGCAAATCAGAAAGAACCTTACGAAAAAGAATTTACGAACATCTTTACGATATTCGGAAAAAGAAAGACACCAATGCCTTTGTGAAACATCTTACCAATTGCCCTAACATGACACTAAAATTTTTTGTCATTGAACAGGTTCCCATCAACCCCAGAGGAGGAGATTGGGAAACTTCTATAGAATTTAAAGAACTAAACTGGCAATTAAAACTAAATGCATCAAAACCTCCGGGATTGAATGAAGCCATTAGCATCACCAGCCTTCTTAAATTAAGAAGGGCGAAATTATAATTATAATGATTTTGCATAAATATAAACGAATATTTTTAATAGTTGGATACAATGAACACTAAAAGTTCATTTCTTACTTCTTTGGTTGGTGGCAACTCACCATGAATTAATGATAGATTTTTTCTAGGGTATCATAGTGTGGCTTTAGATTTTGTAATATTAACAGGTGTCTCATATTAAATAGTATTACATCAAACTCCCACCATTTAGAATATTTATTTATCAATTTTTGAAAGTATTTGAACAACTCTTATTAACTTGCAAGTAACATTACTGAAATTTATATTTTACCTATTGTTTGCAATATATACGATATTAAAATTTATTATGTTAGTAAATGTATTATGTTTGCTCTTTATTTATGATTTTACTATTTTCATGGTACGAACATTAACATATTTGTCTGAAT